>NC_077230.1:406071065-406399398 GCF_027887165.1 Monodelphis domestica | reverse complement strand
GGAATCATCAAAGAAATATTTCACTGCCCACAGGATCAAAGAATTTGGAATTCCATTGCGTGTCCTTATTGGTCAATAAGGCATCCGTGGTCATGGAACCCCAGAGCTAGGAGGGACCTCAGAGGTCAAGCCTCTCATTGTACAGAGGAAGAAAATGAGACCGAGAGGGGAGAAAGAATTTGCCCAAAGGTATATATTCAGTTATTTACAGACCTGGGACCAGAACTCATTAGCTGAATTCACAATTCCTCAGACTTCTCTTGAATACCCCTATGTGTAAGGTAGCCCTGTGAGAAGGATTGGGGATAAGGAGCCTGATTCAGGTAGATAAGCAAAAACAAGGGCATTTGAAGAAGGCATTGACAATTAGGGGGGAAATCAAGAAATCTTCATGGATGATCAGGAGGTGACACCTGAACTGAGCCTTGAAGGAAAACCAAGAACCCAGGGCGTTGACTCCCATTCCATGGCGAATTCTCTGGATCCAGTATATCATCTACATCAATATCTGTTCAGAGAGTATGTATACGGCATGCCATCCATGCCCCCTAATTCTGGAGGACTCTTGTCCATGCTTTCCCATAAATGCTTCAAAAGAGGTCAGTCTACCATGATGGTAACCTTCTACAAATCTTGACATAGCAATACTGGAGCCCAGAGATCATCCAATAGGCATCCCTCACCCTCTCCACATGATTAACCTCCCTTCCCAGTCAAGCATTACTGGCATCATGTTTGTCTCTTGGACAATGCCATTTGGATATCATTGTAAGGTGCTTGTTTTTTATGATGTTAACCCACCCATGTTGTTGTGTGTTGTAATCTACTCATGCCCACCATAGCAATGATTAGAATAATAATATCACTGTTCCTAATTCTATCTCCTGGGATCAAACAGAATAAGGACATTCCACTTACACATATACTAAGTCTTCAAATCCTGGAAGGTATCTCTCATGAATATGTCTCTTCCTCTTCTCCTGGTTAAACATCCCCAGTCTCTGACCCTCATGTGGCATGGCCCTTTATCTTCTTTGTTGCTCTTGCCTAGACATTCTCCAGATTACTAATGTCTTTCCTAAAATGTGACTCCCAGACTTGGGCTGATATGTTCTGATTGAGGCAAAGAAGTCAGTAAGACAGACATCTATTCATTTCTCCCCACACCAGGTACCTTCATTTACACACACACACACACACACACACACACACACACACACACACACACACACACACACGCACACACACTTTTCAGCTCTCTTTTGTATGTTGAATTTTCTCTAAAAGAATGTAAGGTTCTACAGGATAGAAACTGCCTTTTTTTTACTTAGTGCCTAGCACAGATTAAGCATTTAATAAATCTATCCTTTCCTTCCTTCCTTTCTTTTTCCTTCCTTCTTTCCTTCCTTCCTTCCCTCCTTCCTTCCTTCCTTCCTTCCTTCCTTCCCTCCTTCCTTCCTTCCTTCCTTCCCTCCTTCCTTCCTTCCTTCCTTCCTTCCTTCCTTCCTTCCTTCCTTCCTTCCTTCCTTCCTTCCTTCCTTCCTTCCTTCCTTCCTTCCTTCCTTCCTTCCTTCCTTCCTTCCTTCCTTCCTTCCCTCCTTCCTTCCTTCCTTCCTTCCCTCCTTCCTTTCTTCCTTCCTTCCCTCCTTCCTTTCTTCCTTCCTTCCCTCCTTCCTTCCTTCCTTCCTCCCTCTCTCCATTTCCCCTTTCTTCCTCCTTTACTTCCCTCCTTCCTTCTGTTCTTTTTGTCCTTCAGACCTTTCATTTATCCTCCTATGTCATATACATAAAGACTTTTACTGTTCTGGTCACCCTCCTATGGGTACTTGTCATCCTATTAATTTTTTTCCTAATATGTAGCACAAGGAGTGAAATACAATGCACTAGATGTGGTCTTACCAGGGCAGAGGACAGCAGGCCTATCACCTCCCTAGTCCTCATCTCTCTTAATGCATCCCAAGCTCACATTAACTTTCTTGACTGACATCAGACTATGGACTCATATTGAGCACGCAGTCCACTAAAACCCCCTATCTTTTGAGAACTATTGAGCGGAACATTACTGCCTGGAGGAAAAAAAGACATTCGTCAAATCTATGCCAAACAGGTCAGACTTTGTCACATAAAAAGCAAGTCTGTGGAAAGGAAAGAAAATATTTCAATTCTTGATGCTTTAGTTCCCTTTTAGCAATCAGACCTCCTTCCCCCACCATCTTCTGTTCAGAAAAACATAGGAAGTTAGATCTATATGTTAAGGGAGTTTACAATAAGGAATGTCAGAATTAGAATTCTTTAGAATATATGCAATCAGAAGCCTGGGAGGGACCTGAGAGCATGGAATGTCAGACTTGTGAGGGAACTTAGAACAGAGAATGTCAGAGCTGGTAGAGCCCTTAACACAGAGAATTGGGATCTGAGAATGATCTCAGAAAAGATAATGGCAGAGTTGAGACAGCCCTTAGGACTGGGAATGTCAGAGCTGGGAGAGGTCTTCAAACACAGAATGTTAGGGTTGGAGGAAACTTTAGAACCTGGGATGTCAAAGCTGGGAAGAGCCAGAAAATGTGATATCCAGATAAAGCCATAGAATAGAAAATTCAGAGCTGAGAATCACTAGAACAGAGGATGTCAAGAATTGGGGGAGACTTTGCAACTTGGAATGTCAGAACTGGAAGGACTTAAAATGTACACTCAGGTAGCTGAAAAGAAGCTGAGGGATCAATCTTATTCTTCAAAGTGGCTGCCAAGGAGACTCTATCAGAAAGCATAGTGGAAGGAGCCCTATAGTTAAAGAACTGCAATTCTGCTATTCAGGGTCACAGGATCATAAATTTGAAGCTCAAGGAGACTTTTAAAGGCCAATGAGTTCAATCATTTTACCAGATGGGGAAACTGAGGTCCAAAAAGTTTATATGACTTGTCTAAAGTCACAGAGCTAAGTTTCCAGGTTCAGGTTTTGAACTCAGGTCTTCCTGATGCTAAGTTCAGAACTCTATCCACTATACCAGCCACCTGTGTTACCTTGGTCAGGTCAGGTTCCTTTTTGGGGTCTCAGTTTACCCCTCCCTAAAATGAGGAAGTTAAACTTAAGGATCCCTAAAGTCTCTTCCTGTTTTAAATCTACAATCTTCTGAGCTATCTACTTTCCCCTTTCCCTACATAGAAAGGGGATGTTTGTAGCCTATAGGGGCATTTTTGTTGCAGGAGAATGCAAGGCTACAGAGTCATCCATCATCTAGCAAAATATAAAAATGTATCTTTACTGCTTGCTGATTTCTTTTTCTTTGTTCTTTACACACACACACACACACACACACACACACACACACACACACACACACACACACACTTTCAGTGACCTTCTTTCATTAAGTGCATGGTGCCTTCTGCTGCCTATCCATTCCATCAGGGAAGAATAA
The DNA here is from genome assembly GCF_027887165.1 of Monodelphis domestica. NCBI lineage: Eukaryota > Metazoa > Chordata > Mammalia > Didelphimorphia > Didelphidae > Monodelphis > Monodelphis domestica. The sequence continues at coordinate 406,395,979 of NC_077230.1, read as the reverse complement.
TAACCTGATAAATGAATTCATCGTCTACTTTGTCATAGTTATTCAAATGCATGCCTTATTTCTCATATTATATTGTGAGCTCCTCCTGGGATGGTTTAATGTATGATGGTTTCCTCAGAGTAGCAACACCACTCCACATACAATTGTTGCTGTTCTGTTATTTTTCAGGCACGTCTGACTATTCATGACCCCATTTGGGGGGTTTCTTAGCAGAGACACTGGAATGGTTTGCCATTTCCTTCTCCAGTTCATTTTACAGATGAGAAAATTCCGGCCAATAGGGCTAAATGACTTACCCAAGGTCATAGAGCTAATAAGTATATGAGGCCAGATTTGAACTTGGGAAGGTGAGTGTTCCTGACTAGACCAGGGTGCTCTATCCACTTGCTACCTAGCTGCCATGATGAATAAGTCCTTACTGAAATTCACTGTATTGAACCAGTGTTGTTGATTCAATGTGTTTTTTCTCACACTGGCATTTTAATAAAGAAACATAAGACCACAGATTTAAAGCTGAAGGGGACTCGAGAGGGCATCTACTCCCAAATCCTCATTTATATATGAGGAAACAGGAACAGAAAAATTAAGAAACTGAGGAGCACAATATGAGTGGAGATTTATAACTGAAAAGGACCCTACAAGTAATCTCATCCCACCCCTCAATTTTATATCTGAGGAAACTGAACACCAAGGATTTTAAAAGACTTGCCTAGAGTCTTATATAGGAGTAAGTAAAAGAACTGAGATTTTAAACCAAATCTTCTCATTTTAAATTCAGTGTTCTTTCCACTGTACTATAATACCTCTAATGAAGCCATTAAATGACATGAAAGAAGGGCATCTAGGTACACAACGGATAGAGTACCAGGCATGGAGTCAGGAAGACTCCTCTTCCTGAGTTCAAATCTGACTTATGACACTTACTGGATATGTGACCCTAGGCAAGTCACTTAACTCTGCTTGCCTGGTTTCCTCATCTGTAAAATGAACTGGAGAGAGAAATGGTAAACAACTCCAGTATCCAGAAAACCCCAAGTAGGGGCACAAAGAGCTGGAAAGAGGAAACCACCTACATAATGACAAGGAGAGAGGAGATGTAATGTCTTCTAGAAGAAACAACTAAAAGGGGTCACAAAGAGTTGGAATGAAGTGACTAAATATAACATAAAAGGATGAACTGCTGCTAACGGTCAAGTTCAGGCACCTCTAGGCAAGGTCATTAAATCATACATTCAAAGGTGGGCAGGATTCTAGAGGTTATCTAATCTAACCCCCTCTCTTTACAGATAAGGAAACTAAGGTCCAGAAATTTAAGTCATTTGTTCACAGTAACAGATAGTTAAGTAGAGAAGCTGAGATTCTATAAATTCAGTACTATTACACTATGTCCCATTATGGAAAGCCTTCTTGGTAATGCCCAAGATGGTTTTGGAGAACAAGATGGTTATTGAGGGGCAGGAGGCTTTTCGGTCACCCTTTCAGTCATAATATCTTAATCACTCCCTACTTAATTATGCTCCCATCCCCAAAATAGGCACCCAAATGCTACCTGTATTCCAGTGATCCATTTTCTCCTTTCAATTCATTTCAGCAAACACTTGCTAAGCACCTTCCATGTGTCAGATATTAAGCCAGATGCTAAGACAAACAAGAAATAGTCCCTGCTCTCCAGGAGCTGGCATTCCATTGGTAGGATACAACATGGCCCCAGATAAGTAAATACGAAATACTTTCTGGAAGTAGAGAATACTAACAACCAAGGGTGCTTGGAAGGTGGTTCAGAAAAGTGATCACCCTAATGCAAATATTAGTAATATGGAAAGAGGTCTTGATCAATGATACATGTAAAACCCAGTGGAATTGCTCATTGGCTATGGTGAAGTGGGGGAAGGAAAGAACATGATTCATGTAACCATGGAAAAATATTCTAAATTAACTAAATAAAAATTTTCAATTAAAAAAAAAGAAAATGTTTACAGTAAAAGTTGGCACCTGAGCTATGTCTTAAAGAAAGTTATAGATTCTAGGAGGAAGAAGTGAGGAAGTGGGGCATTCCAGAGATGAGGAAACCACCTATGCAATGACAAGAAGATGTAATGTCTTCTAGAAGAAACAACTAAAAGGTTAATTTAGCTGTAAGAGTTAGGGAGGGAAGGGACATAAGATAACATCAGACTGGAAGGGTAAGTGGGAGCTAGGTTAAGGTTAGCCTTAAATTCCAAGCTGTCTTTTGTTGTATATCCTAGAGGCAATAGGGAGAAGACAGATATCATTTTGGTAGCCATATGGAGGAAGGATTGGAAAGGTTGGAGACTGGAAGCCAGGAGGCACATTAGGAGGCTATTGTAGAGTCCAGGTGAGATTCCAGATTGGACCCATGAACACACTCTCTGCACTAATTAGTTAAGGCCAAGAAAAATCAATTCCTATGGAACTTAGCTGGGTGAGACCCAACTCTTCTATTGCCTTCTTCCAGTCACATAGTTAACCTAATTTAGTTTAAATAACAGAAAAAAAAGTTGCACTCACAAGTTAGGTGGGAGAATAAATAAATAGATAATAACATTCTTATTAGTGCCACTATGACTGGTTCTCTCCCAAGACAATTAGATAAAAGAACTTAGGGCATCTGAGAAATGAGAAAGAGATATGCTCAGGCAATCAGTCTCTAATGACAAGTCATTACCAAGAACACCAGTGTCTCTCTAGAGGGGGTAACTGGTATTCCCCTAGAGGGAAGAATACTCAGTTGGCCTCCTCCCTTTATTACTCAAGAGTGAGTTGTTCCCTCCTGGGAATTCAGACTGTGTGTCCTGACAATGGGAAGGAATTAGACCCCTGATGGAAGAAGTCTGACTAAGAAGGACTTGGGAATCCCTGGGTGAGTTAACAATGAAGAAACTTAATCAGAACCAAACTTGAGTCTTTAACTTCCCAGAGGTTCCTCTTCCCTTCAGTTAGGACAAATCAAATTACCATTAGCTCAAATCCCCTTCACTGTCTCTACAGCCTTTCTCCCTAAAAGGGAAACCAGCCCAGCATCAAATAAATAAACAAATAAATGAATGAATGAATGAATGAATGAATGAATGAATGAATAGATTTTTAAAAATCTCATCCTCCATTTCTTTTTCTTTCACTGAGACCAAATTTGGGCTGGTTAAAGAAGGTTAGATTCGCTTCAGCTTCCCCATGTCATTATTCACAGATTCCTAGATTCTCAGTCTTGGAAAGCTTTCAAACTATGAAAGGCCATCCAGTCCAATCCAAAACTAACTGAACCCCACCACACACACACACACACACACACACACACACACACACACACACACACACAACATCCTCAACTAGTCTTCTAGCTTTGGGCAGGGGGAATCTCAAATGAGAAAGCATCAGGAGTATGCTGGAGCCAGTTCAAAGGAGATAATTATTAAAATTTCAGAGTGAGCATTTATACCTCTGAAATCCTCAAATGTTATGAATCACAACTTTGGTATTTTAAATTTTTCCAGCCTTGATAAATTATGGGTAAAATGTCAAAATTAAAATTAAATTTAAAAAGTGTATGAATATTTTTTAAAAACTGGTTACTGAACATTTACCAATACAACACCTGAGGAGCATCCATTCTATCCCAAAATAATTCATTTCACTTTTAGACAGCTCTAATTGCTAGAAGTTTAGGTTCCCCATTTCCAACATCAAAGCCTAAATCTGAAACTCTATAATGCCTACCCTTTTTCCAGTTCTACCATCTAGAGCTAAGCAGAAACACTCCATGTGATACCACTCATTGGGGCTGAGTACATCTAGAGTATCCCATGCATTTCTTCTTATCCTGTGTGATCTTTTCCATGTTTTCCCTCCACAGAGGACTGACCTGGCATGCTGGAGTCCTTTCCAGATTGTTTCACAATAAATGTTTTGCCTGGGTTTAAAGAATCACAGAAAAGGAAGGAAGGAAGGAAGGAAGGAAGGAAGGAAGGAAGGAAGGAAGGAAGGAAGGAAGGAAGGAAGGAAGGAAGGAAGGAAGGAAGGAAGGAAGGAAGGAAGGAAGGAAGGAAGGAAGGAAGGAAGGAAGGAAGGAAGGAAGGAAGGAAGGAAGGAAGGAAGGAAGGAAGGAAGGAAGGAAGGAAGGAAGGAAGGAAGGAAATGAAGGAAGGAAAGAAATAACAAGTCACTAGTGTTGGAATTAATCTTAAAATTCAAGATGTCCACTCTAGAGTTCATTGAGTCTAATCATGCCCTTGATTGAAGGGTTCAATTCCCTTCAGGGAGGGCACCACATCCCCTGCCTTTTGTGTTCAAAAGTAGTTCTGTATTTTTTTTTCTGAGTATGACCTGGATAGATGCATCAAGGGCACTCAAATGTGCTTCTTCTCAGTTGTTTGGAGCTGTTGGTCTTCTCTTTTATTCCAACACATACACACAAACACACAAATACAAATACACACATACTTTTTCGTGCAAGAATAAATGGAATAAGAAGTGATGTCCTTACCTCAGGACTTAACATGTTCTCTGAAAGGCAATTTCGAAGTGGAAAGGTCAGGCAAAAAGAAGATGCTATTTCTAAAACCAGAGCACTTGGAGAAACACTCACTAGAAGATGGCTTAGGGTGTCCCCATCTGCATTTAAATAAGGCTAAAGGATTGATCTTGTTCAATTAAGATCTGCAAATGGGACCTCCAGATTTCTTTTTACTTCATTTTCCTGATGTTTTAGAGACTTTTTCCTTTTCTCTTTTTTTATTTGTACTGTGGCTTGCCTCCTAATGTCTACTTTGGCCTTTACTTGGAGACCAAATCATTCCCAGGGGATGGAGAGGCAGCTGGATGTCAAGGAAAGAGGAGAAATAAAAATGAGATCATCTATCTGTAATGGGAAAGGACCTCAAAACCAACTGAGTCTGGCCTCTTCCTAAAACAGAAAAGGAAACTGAGACCCAAAGATAAGAAGTAACTTATGCAAGGTCATATAATAAGTAAAAAAAAAAAAACCCAAAACAGGATTTAAGCCCAGATCCTCTGACTCCAAACCCATTCCTCTTTATAATGCCCCAAGAGGCCTCCTAGACAGATGACTTGCATCCAGGTATTAACCCTGTGTTTTTATTACCTGTGTAGCCCTTGGCAAGGCATTTCCTCTTTGTAGGTTTTAACTGGGCTTGATAGGCTTCAAAAGCCCTAGATCAATTATTCATTCTAATTCCATTTCATTAACAATTATTAAATACCTACCTCATGCATGGAATAGATTAAATCTTAGAATACAAACATGAAAATGACAGTCCCCATGCTTACTGGTATTAACATACTACTGGAATGTTAGTCAACAAGCAATTTATTAAGTGCCTACTGTGTATCAGGCACTATGCTAAGCATTGGAGATTCAAAGAAAGGTAAAGGAGCAGTTGGCTAGCTCAGTGGATAAAGAGCCAGGATAGAGATATGAGGTCCTAGGTTCAAATCTGGTCTGAGACACTTCCTAGCTCTGTGACCCTGGACAAGTCATTTAACATCCATTGCCTTGCCCCTTACTACTCTTCTGCCTGGGAACCAATATTTAGCAACAATTATAAGACAGAAGGTATGGGTTAAAAAAAAATGGCAAAAAAAGGTGTCTCTACCTTCCAGGAGTTCAGGATCTAAGAGAAGAGACCATATGCAAACAAGCAGGTACCAGGAAGCTGTAGACAGGATAAACTGGGGTCAGGGGTGTAGTAATCTAAGAGGAGAAAAGCACTAAGATTAAGAAAAACTGGAAATGGCTTCCTGCAGAAATGTGCTCAAGTAAGTAAATGCAAATATAACACCTTTACAAAAATAATTTCAAGAAGGTTTTAAGAGATGGTGTGAGAGCTTTTGTTTGAATGAGGAAGAGACAGAAATACACAGAGATAAAGACAGAGAGACAGAAACAGAGACAGAGATGGAGATGGAGAGGGGAAAGGGAGAGGTAAGGGATACAGAGACAGAGACAGAGAGAGAAATAGAGGATCCTCTGGGGAGAGGAGGGAGCACATTCCAGGCAGGAGGGACCACATTGAGAGAAGTCAGACCCCTGCTCAAATGTCCTTTCCTCCTTAACTCTCTACTTTCTCCATCCATTACTACGGCAATGAGAATAAGGAAAAGGTGGCCAGTTCTATTCCATGCCCCAAACTTTGTATTGCTTACCTACATATGTACCTGTTATGTTCCCCCCAACTGAATAGAAGTTCCCTGAGGGCCAGGATTATTACAGATTTCTACTTGTTCTCACTGCCTAGAATACTGTTCAGCATTTTCTAAGTGCTTAATAAAGGCTTGTTGAATTGGACTGGAACATAGGATTTGGATTGAAAGAAAATTTGGGGGTCATCTGTTCTAAACCCAGTATTTTCCAGATGAGGACCCTGAAGGGTGTCCTGTACTGTGCCCAGCATGTGGGGTAAGAGGGCAGTGAAAGAAGGAAGCAGACAGAAATACAAAGAGATAAAGACAGAGCAACAGAGATGGAGATGCAGAGAGAAAAGGGGGAGGTAAGGGATACAGAGACAGAGAGACAAATAGAGACTGAAAGTTAGAGGAAGGAGGGAGCAGGGGACAGAGAAAAAGAAAACAGCAGAGAAGAAAGAAGGAGGGAGGAAGAGGAAGAAAAAGAGGGAGGAAGGGAGGGAGAGGAGGAGAGAGGGAGAGGAAAAAAGAGAAAGGGGGAGAGAGTCAAAGATTCTTGTTTTCAGCAAGAGCAGATTTTAAACTACTCCAGCCCATAAAGAGACTGTTGTTGCTTTGCTTTTAACTTTCCCTTTTTCAGCTGGTGAATTAGAAGAACTACAATTAGCTTGATTGCCTGGGCTATCCACAGCCTGCTCTATCAGGGAGTTGATTCCTCAGTAGTTAATATCGACCCTCCAGTACATCTTCTTTCTAATTCACCAGGATATTACCCAATAGATTCTGTGTAAGTGGAAGAGAAGTTAAAATGGAGCCCAAGGGAGCACTGGCCAGATTGCTGAGAGCTGGGAGAGTTCAGAGACTGTTGAAAAGAGGACAAAACTTCAAGAAATCCTCTCTGCTATTTCAAGTGAAAGCCTGTTCATCAAGTGTCTGACCGCTGGGGACAGAGAAGCACTGATGGGGATCCCACTGCTTCTGCTGCTACAACTACCCCAGGAAACTAGATGTACCATTTCTGAAACCTTCCATGCAGAGTCCCCTGCAGCATTCATCTCCATGGCCATGGTTGCAATGGAACAAAATAAAACAAAACAAAAAAGTCAATATGGCTTTGAAAAAAGAAATCTGTCAGCTCCGGCTTCTCTGAAAGAGGGCAATGACAATTAGACTCTGCTGGAGGTGTTTGAGTGATGCCACTAATTCAGAGGCTTCCAAAAGGGAGGGAAAGACCATTTCTTCCCCTACTATGAGATCTGGGTTTGAAGGCAGTCATTGTCCTCGAGGCCAACTATCCCTCTAGCAGTTTATTGTTTTTTTAACCCTTACTTTCTGCCTTAGAATCAATACCATGTCTTGGTTCTAAAGCAGAAGAGTGGTAAGGACTAGGCAATGGGTTTGAAGTGACTTGCCCGGGGTCACATAGCTAGGAAGTATCTGAGGCCATATTTGAACCCAAGATCTCCCATTTCTAGACCTGACTCTCAATCCACTAAGCTACACAGCTACACCCTGCTATACCCCCCAGTAGTTTTAAAGAGAATATGACCTGAATCTTGGGGAAAGATCTAAATAAGAGGTTCCAGAACTCTGATACTGGGGCTGAGCAGAGGGGAAGGGAAAGAGCCACCTAAATATATTTTTTTACTGTTTTGGGCAAAGGAGCAGTGGTCTGGATCCAAAGCAGGGATTCAATATTTTAGTTCAAGATCCATTAGTAAAACCAAGCAGTGCTGATGGGAACTTCTAGGTCCCTACCTGCCAAAGGAATAAGGGAAGGGAGAATTAGAGGGAAAGGGTCATTGGGGAAATTGGGGACAAGGAAGAGAAACCAAAGAAGAGATAGTTGGATCATAAATGAAGAGCCACTGGAGAGCTTAAAGATCAGTTAATCCAACTTACTCATTTTACAGATAGGAAAATCAAGGCCAAGAGAAATTAATGACATGTCAAAAGTAAAAAAACTGAGCATCGAATTTTGTATATATTTTTGTATATTTTGTATATGTATGTGTATATATATACTTTAAAGCTTGCAAAGGAATTTACATGCAATTATCTCATTTCATTCTCAAGACAACTCCAAGAGGTAAACTGTTATTACCCTCTTCTGAGGAAGGAGGAACTGAAGCTGAGGAATGTGAGGTGATTTGCCCAGGGTCACACAGCTAGCAAGTGCCTGAGGTAGGATTTGAACTCATGCTTCTTAGACCCAAGTCCAGAAGATTTCAAATGAGCCAAGATAGAAAGAACAAGGGAGTAGTTTAAAAAAAAAACCATAAAATAACGGATTAGAAGAAACAAGATCTGAACTCTCATCCCATTTTCATCATCAACAAACCATGACCTTGAGCAGGGACCATATTTATAACTTCTGCTAAATCCTTCCCAGTGACCAGCCCAGCGTGACCGACAGTGGGCTCAATATATGCACTGATTAACTGCTAAGCAAAGCTTTCAAAAAGAAGAAATCATTACTGTTCTTCACATTCTCTCCTCAATCTTATAGAATGGACAGAACATTCTGTCTCTTGGCCAAAGAGGGCAATGAGTGGAACATAAAAAGACACAAATTTAGGCTTCGTGGAGTAGGGGGAGAGGAACTGTTCCAAATAAGATCTTCCCACAAATTGGAATGAATTGCTTGGATAGTGGATTGCCCTTCTAGCCTAGAACCTTGTACACAGTAGGAGCTTAATAAACGTTTCATGACTGGACTTGAATTTTGGAGCTCTTTAAGCAAAAAGTAGACAAGCCTTTGCCAGTTGTATTATGAAGGGATTTCTTCTTAGATGGGATTTCTTCCTAGATCTTCTTAGAAGGGTAGATCTTCTTAGATGAGTTGGCCCAGATGACCTCTGAGGTCTCTCCCCTCTCAGAGATGATTCTTCTGTAAAGTGTGCTTAGTAATGCTACTCTGCTGTCTGCTACCTATGTGAACTTGAGCAAGTCACTACATTTTTCTAAGTCTCCATTTCATCTGTTAAAAAGAAGATGTTATACTAACTAACCTCTATGGTCATTTCTAGTTCTAAGTCAAAGGTTGGCAAACTATGAGCTGTGGGACAAATTCAGCCTAATGCTGGCACTTGTATGATCCACAAGTTAAAAATGGACACAAACTAAACAGAAACGGGCAGTGGACAATGTTTAATCCTTGAGTCATAGTTTGCTACCCCGTTAGAGGTTATAGAACCACAGATCTAGAGCTGGGAAGAACATTGGAGTTGAGCTAGTCCAACATACCCATTTTACAGAGAAGGTAAAAGTAAGATTACAAGGGGTGGTGAACTATCCAAGGACATACCAACACACTAGCAGCAACTAATGAAGAGAAGATTTGAACCCCGATCCTCTAGTTCTAAAGCCAGTGCCTTGACTTCTGGGGCAACTTTAACCCATCTAATCAGCTGGATATAAAAGGATTCTATCCTCTAGATAGTGCCAAGGGCTTCCTTATCAGTGTTCTTCAATGGATGCCATTAGGAAATATTGGCATGGATCATTTCCCCCTTCCAAAACCACAGGGCTCTACTCCCAAAGGATGTTCTAAGGCATATTTCAGACACCCAGGCTCTGCTAAGACAACTTCCCCCTGACCCCTGCACCAGACTATCCATGTGGCTCTCAAGGATACAGCCATCAGCATTCACGCCACCAAGTCTCTCCAAACAGACTGTGTAACAAGTCAATTATACAAAACCATAAAGTAAATTAGGCTCAAATTATATAGCTGACATTCCTAATGGAAAAGAAGAAAAAAAGGGATAGCTCATCTTTGGAGCACATTCTATACATCAGTAAACATGGTCTAGGGGAGAGAAAGACATCATCAATTGGGCTTTTTAATCACTGGACTAATTATTGTCGCAATGAGATCCAAGTGTAGATAAAGTGCTGCCTAGTTGGCAGTCAAGAGGTCTATCCCTGGCTAAACCATTCAGATGTGACCTTGAGCAAGTGACAGTCCTATCTTAGAGCAATGAATGGTTAGCAGCCTTCTTTTGTGTGTCCCAGCCCCCTTCAGTGATCTAGTGAAAGCAATGGACTCCTTTTTAGAATTGTTTTTTTTGTATTTGGAGGAAATGTTAAATCTGTTAGAAGTTAGTTAGTAAAAATAAATGTTTAATTTTTTCCCATCAAAGTTCACGGAACTCCTAAATCCTATTCAATGACCTCTTGGGAATCTGTTGGACTACAAGGTAAGATTCCATCCCTTGCCTTAGACTTTCCATCTCTCAGTCAATCAACATTTATTAAGCCAGGCACTTTGCTAAGGGATAGGGGTAAAAAGAAAGACAAAACCAGTTCCTATCCTCAAGAACTTTCCATTTCAGTGGAGGAGATAAGATGTACATAATTAGGAACTTATTTATGACACTTAAAATGCAACTAAAAAAGAGAGGATTTGAACCCAGGTCGTCTAGCTTCAAAGTCAGTTGCTTATTCACTGGCCAATACATCTAGGGCAGCTTTAACTGGATACCAAAGGATTCCATTCTCTACCCAATGCAATAAAAGGTGGTGCAAAGGATAAAGTGCCAAGGCTGGAACCAGGAAGACTGATCTTCCTGAATTCAAATCTGCCCTCAGACACTAGCTGTGTGATCCTGGGCAAGTCACTTAACTTTATTTGTTTCAGTTGCTTCATCTATCAAATGAACTAGAGAAGGAAATTAAAAACAACTTCAGTATTTTGCAAAAACAAAAACCCCAAATACAGTCAAAACTTAAACAAAAAACTGAACAAATGGAAAATAACCTTAAAGGGGAAGGCTCTGAACCCTTTGGAGAATGGGAAAGGCTTCCTTCAGAATGTGACATTTGAATTGATTTTTTAAAGAAGTATACATATGAATGGAGTCCAGTGCTAAAACCTCATACATGAAGGACAAGTAGATCAAGGAACCTGGGTCACAGGTTGTAAAAAAGGCTTTAAGTAAACAACATATAACTCTAAATGTATTCAATTCAGAGAGCAATATGGAGCCTTTGGAGTTTATCGAGTAGGCTATGGTCATGGAAAGACATACATTTTCCGTAAATCACGTTGGCAGCCAAGAGGAGAATGAGTCAGAGTGAGGGAGCACAGCACCTGTCCCTTGGAGACTTTGTGAGGGCAGGACATTAACTAGAGAGCTAGCTCCCTGGAGAGAAGACTATAAACTATCACAGTCTGAGATGATTTTCAAAGTTGAACTATAGTCCTGCCCAGAGTGGGAAGGATGATATGAATGGCCTTTCAAGACAGCCAGATGCTAGAAGCTCTAGGCTAACTGCTTTCTTCTCTCCCACTAGCGCTCTTTTTCACTCACAGCTAACACTCTAGTTCTAGGCTTCATCACTTCTCTCACTCATCTCATTGTCATAATCTTTTAAATGATCTTCCTGCCTCTAATCTCTGTCTTTCTCTCATCCATCCTCCAAACAACTGGCAAAATAGTCTTCCTTAAATACATGATTATTCCTTTGACTTACCTGCTCAAAAACCTACCATGGCTCCCAGTTGTTTCTAGGACATGACAGCTTGCCATGAATATAGTTCCTAATTGTTTTGTCCATGTTTATTTCATATTCCTCTTTTTTTTCTCTCTATGTGTACCTTTCCAAATTGCATTGCTCCATTCCCTACTGCTAGCTATCTGGTCTCTCTCTTTTCTTTGAATTCTTTATGCTGTCAAAGCTTTCCAGGTATCCACTCTAGGCTCTCATCTCTAGACACTTTCTGCTATTACCTAGTAGGGCTTGCCCTGTGGATTCTCCTTTTCCATTGTATGACACTTCCAGGACAATGCAAACTATTTCAGCAATCAGAGAAGACACAAATTCATGGTAGGGCCTCTCCTACATGTCTCTATGTAGCCCATCACTATTCTATACTCTCTTCTTGACTTTGTATTCTGCCTTTATATCTGCCTGAGAATCTCCTCCCTTTGTCCATGCTCTCTCACTCCTCCAGGTGCCAGTTTCCTCAAGAGGTTGCTACACTCTCCTTCCAAGCAAATAGACTTTTAAGTACCAAATCCCAAGGTCTCATCTCATCACTCTTCATCAACCATTTCTCCTCACTAATAGGAACATTCATCAGGGAATTCCCTTCCACCTCCAAAGTAAGGCTTCCTTCTTTCCCTTCCCTTTTCAGTCTTTCCTCCTACCTCCTCACCCAACCTTGTAGATTCTTCTTTTTCTAAGACCTTGATTTACTTGGCACCACTCATTCCTCTCTATTCTCTTGTTCTTTTCTCTGCCTATTCTATACCTTCCCATATTGTAATCTTGTCCCACAAAAGAAGCATTCACCTATAAGTAAGGTGTTCCCAGGTTTTGTCCATGTACCTCTTCACAATTACCCTTACCAGATTTCTCCTCCCACACTGGGCATTTCACAGTTCATCAGCCCAGATCTTTAGTAAAATTGACTTTTTTTGACACTTGCCTCCTGTCTTAGAATCAATACTAAGTATTGGTTCTAAGGCAGAAGAGAGTTAAGGGCTAGGTAATGGGGGTTCAGTGACTCACCCAAGGTCACACAGCTGGGAAGTGTCTGAAGCCAGATTTGAACCTAGGATCTCCCATCTCTAGGTCTGGCTCTCAATCCAACATTGCCCCCTTTGACTTCTTTTTTAACCCTTGCCTTCTGTCTTTGAACCAATACTGTATATTGTTTATGAGGCAGAAAAGCAGTAAGGGCTAGTCAATGAGAGTTAACTGACTTGCTCAGGGTTATCCAGCAGTGTCTACGGTCATATTTGAACCCAGAACCACCTGTCTCCAGTCCTGGCTCTCTCAATCTACTGAGCCATTATATTATCCTGTAATGCAAAATTTAAATTCTTTTTGGAATAATTTTAAGATAAGAAACTTGCTACCTCCCTGAATCCAGAAAGTGAACTATTTGGAGAAGGCACCATGAAGATGCCTACAGAAACCACACAAAGCTAAATGTCCAGAGCAAACAGTGGGATGTTGTGAATTTGAATAGTGGGGAGTTGAACAATTCATTTTGAATATATATACTCTTATGCCAAAGAGGACTACCCCCAAATTGGTTTTTTGTCAATGTAGCAATCACTGGTTTTGTTTTTTCTCTTTTATTTTCCTCTTATTCCCAAATTATTATAATTTCCCTTTAGAAACTGCAATATTGTATATATCTTTAGTTAAAAAATCTTTAGAGTTATAAGTTGGTTATATTTACATGATCCATTGGAGAGACTAGTCTCCCAAAGGATCACATCGGGGATTCTATAATTAGAACTTTGTAACCTTGAACTACATTTCTAAGTATTACTCTTTCATCCTCATGTTGTGTCCTTACATTTTGAAGATAAGTTTGTGGAGCTCTCTTCTCCCATTTTTGCTATCCAGGAAACTGCTCTTTACTGATGGCTATCACTGTCCTCTACTTCAAGTGATTATTAATAAATATTATAAAATATAATACTTCGAGTATTGGATATTAATTTTTAATTTTAATCTTACACCTCCAACCAACTTTTTAGTGGTCAAAATTTATGCTGTGCTGTTTTCCTCGGGCTTGGAGGAGCCCCATAAGCATGGTGTCTTGTTCTAGTGACTTGTCCCTTTCCCTCTGTTCCTCAGGTCTCTGACTCAATACCTGCAGTTCAGAGCCTGTTTTCCCCAGCAGCAGAGCTTCAGGGTTACCATCTATGACAGACTTTTTGCTCCTAAGGAGCTATGACCAAGCCAGTTGTCAAGGCCTGAACAAACATCTGCACTTTGGAACTGGGGTATCTAGAAAGAAAGAGAGATAACCAGTATATGGGGGTGGGTTTTTAATATAAACATGTTATGTACTTAGCTCTAGTGTAGACTCTCTTCCTCTAATGCAGAAGGTATGGGAGAGGTGTTTATTGCGTTCAAGATCAGTGTAAGTCAGTTCCTGGTATTTTAGGAGGTTTAATTTATTCTCTTTAAAATTCTGGGTATCCTGGACAATGGAGGCAGCTAAAGTTGCTTTATTTTGGCTCATGATTTCTATTCTGGAAAGGTTTAAGAGATTGTGGAGGTCAGGGAAAGTGTCTTCAGTCCACTCTCTAATGGTTCATGGGACCCTGACTGACCAATAATTACGTTTCAAATAAGGTTTCTATCTTCTTCAGTAGACAGAGTTTCTTATAACATGACATCACAAGTCTAGTCTCTATCCATATAAAGATAGATTGAGACAAACCCATTATCTCAGGAATTTAGAAAGTTTTCAGTAGCTATTGTCCTTGACCAATTCAAGCTGGAAGCTTCTCTGAAGTTGTTTATAGTCTAAAAGAGTTGTCATGAACTATAAATTGGTTCAGATATTGAGTCCCATGGATATATATATATATATATATATATATATATATATATATATATATGGCAGAGCAATTGAACCCAGAGCCTGTTAGCTCCAAGGGTAGCATGCTATAGTGGCTACTCCTACATCATGCTGGGGGGACTTATTTGTCTACTTCTCAGCATTTCAAGTAAGTGACAAGATGTCACATCCAGATACAAGTAAGAATTTTATTGCTTATTATTGCTTTATTATTATTACATATGAACTATACTTCCATATCTTCCTAGGGGAAATAAGAAGTCTGTTTGGATTAGCTAAGAGACTTGGGCATGCCCTATTGGGCTTGTATCAAAACATAGAGCTAATGGGTATCCAGGAGTCAATCCTAGTTTTGGAAATGAAAGTGAATTCTAGCTAAATCCCTGGAAAAGAATTGACTGAGATTATGGGAGTAGTCCTGGGTATGTCCTCCATTAAAAAAAAAAAACAACCTTATCTTTCTTAGAGTCAATTCTGTGCATTGATTCTGAGGTAGGCAATGGAGCTTGGCCAGGGTTACACATTTAGGTAGTCTGAGGCCAGACTAGAATCCAAAATTCCCAAATTCTAGGTCTGCCTCTCAATCCACTGAACCACCCAGATGCCCTCTAGACTGCATTGCATTCCTGGTTTCCCCTTACCTTTAACCAAAGTGATTTGGAAATATCCTAAACTTTGGATATTTTAGAGAACAATTCAGAACTATGCCCCAAATCAACAAACTAATCAAACTCTTTGACCCAGTGATATGGCTTCTGGAATAAAAAGGGGAGGGGGAAGAATTTATATATGTATATATATGATATGTATGTATGTATATATATATATATATATATATATATAGAGAGAGAGAGAGAGAGAGAGAGAGAGAGAGAAGAGGAAAGGGAAGAGAGGGAGAAAGAGAAATGAGGGAGAGAGAAAAGAAATGGAGACTGAGAGAAGAAAGGAAGAGGGAGGGAGAGAGAGAGAGAGAGAGAGAGAGAGAGAGAGAGAGAGAGAGAGAGAGAGAGAGAGAGAGAGAGAGAGAGAGAGAGAGCAGCACTATCTGTTGTAACAAGGAATTGAAAACAAATTGGGTATTCATCAATTGAGGAATAGCTAAAAACAAGAAACATGCATGTGGTGGAATATTATTGTTCCCTAAGAAATCATGAAAAAAAATAAAATCAGTAGAACCTGGGGAGTCTTGCATGAAGTGATGCACGATGAAGTGAAAAAAATCAGGAAAAACAACTTAGACATGACAAAAGTAGAAAATGTATTCAAAGAAAACAATTTGGAAAGGTGAAGACCTCTAATCAATACAATGAGAAGAAAGTGAGAAATGAGACACGTTGGCCAATATGTTGATCATTTTCACTTGTTTATACTTTTTACAAAGGATTTTTATCTTTGGGGGTGGATTATATGGGGTCACAGCATAGGAGCAATAAGAATGACAAGAAAGAAAAGAATGTCGATGAAACATTTTTAAAATAAACAGTGAACAACAGAAAGAAATTCAGGAGATGTATTGACAATCAAGACACTTTTGCTATGATTTTAAAATTATTGGGTGAATACCATGCAGAAGGTGATGGACAGGTATATGGAGAATCAGCCATCAAGCATTAGTCAAACATTTACTCATGTGCTATGCACTGTGCTAAGTTCTACAGACAGAAAACAAGTGAAAAACCTTCCCTTCCCTCAAGAAGCTCACATTTTAATGGAGGAGGCAACATATAAATACTTAAATACAGAGAAGATACATACAGTGCAAATAGAAGGACATCTCAGAGAGAAGACACTAATTGGTGGCTCGGGGGAAGGCAGGGAGGACCAAGAAAAAATATCATCAATAGAATCTGAAATTTGCACTGAAATCTGAAGGAAGTCAGGTGGCAAAAGTAGGGAAGGAAGACCCTTCTAGGCATGAGGGAGTCAGAGTGAGAGGAAGAAGATGATGAAGCACAGCCAGTAAAGATGACAGATGGAGTGCCATTGTGTAAGCAACATTTAAGAAGCCAGTGTTAATGGATCCTAGAGTACTTAGAAGGGACTAAAGTAAGCAGGGCAGCTAGGTGACTTAGTGGATAGAGAGCCAGACCTGGAGATGGGAGGTCCTGGGTTCAAATCTAAGCTGACATTTCCTAACCGTGTAACCTTAGTTAAGTCACGTAACCCCAGTTACCTAACCCTTCCCTCTCTTCTGCCTTGAAATCAATGACCAGTATAATTCTACAACAGAAGGTAAGGTTTTTTTAAGAGGGACTAAAATGTAAGAGAAGATTGCAAGGTAGCAAGGAACCAAGTTGTGAAGGGAATTAAATGCCAGAAAGAGAAATTTCTAGTTGATTCTGGAGAATTTCTGAGCCTCTGAAGATTTTTGGATTAGTGGGTAAAGGAGAGAAGGATTAGATGTTCAGACCTGTGCTTGAGACCTCAAGGATCACTTTGGCAGCTGAGTGGAGATGTCAAATGACATCTTCTGGACATCAGTAAGAACACCTGGATATTCATATAGGAATTCATATTTCTTTAGATCAATTTCTAATGGACTGGGATTGGAGAAGAGAGTTGAAATAAAGAGATCAATTAGGTCATTACCAAAGTCCAAGTGAGATGGGACACTGCTGTGGTGGTGACTGTTTGAGAGAGGAGAGAAGAGGACAACTAGAAGAGACACTATGAACATCAAAAGGGTGACATGTGACTGCCCTTGGACCCAGTCATACCAATGCTGAATTTGTACCTCAAAGAGATAATAAGGAAAAAGACTTGTACAAAAATATTCATAGCTGCACTCTTTGTGGTAGCAAAAATGGAAAAGGAGGGGATGCCCTTCAATTGGGGAATGGCTGAATAAGTTGTGGTATATGTTGGTGATGGAATACTATTGTGCTCAAAGGAATAATGAACTGGAAAAATTCCATGTGAACTGGAAAGACCTCCAGGAATTAATGTAGTGTGAGAGGAGCAGAACCAGGAGAACATTGTACACAGAGACTGATACACTGTGGCACAATCAAATGTAATGGACTTCTCTACTAGCAGCAATGCAATGATCCAGGACAATTCTGAGGGACTTATGAGAAAGAGAAAGAACTGTGGAAGCAGAAACACAGAAGAAAAACAACTGCTTGATCACATGGGTCGATGGGGATAGGACTGGGGATATAGACTCTAAGTGATCACCCTAGTGCAAATATCAATAATATGGAAATAGGTCTTGATCAATGACACAAGTAAAACCCAGTGGAATTGTACATGGGCTATGGGTTGGGGTGGGGAGGATAGGAGGGAAAGAATATGAATCATGGAATCATGGAAAATATTCTTAATTAATTAATTAAATTTTTCAATTAAAAATCATAAAAAGGGTGACGTGAGCAGGCTGCAACATCTAACAGATAAGACACCCAAAAGAAGACTTGGAGTAAAAGATATAATTAGGGAAATGTACAAGAAAATAAATTAATCTAGTCTCATGGCAAGATCAGAGGATATCAGGTGGACAGCCAGAATTCTCCCTTGGTATGATTCAGATGTTAGAAGGAAGCCAAGAAGTCTCCAGACCTTTGGGTAGACTCCATGTTTTAACTTTCAGAAGGACAAAAATAGCATAGGATATAAAAAAAGAATTGAGTTGCAATTTTCTAGCTAGGGGGCACAGTGGATAGAGCACTGGCCCTGGAGTAAGAAGACTTGAATTCAAATCTGGCCTTATTAGCTGACTTTGGGTAAATTACTTAACCATGTTTGACTTAGTTTCCTCATCTGCAAAATGAGCTGCAGAAGGAAATGGCAAACCACTCCAGCTTTTGTTTTTTGTTTTTTTTTAAACCATCACCTTCCTTCTTGGGAGTCAATTGACTCCAAGGCAGAAGAGTGGTAAGGGCTAGGCAATGGGGGTTAAGTGACTTGCCCAGAGTCACACAGCTGGGAAGTGTCTGAGGCCAGATTTGGACCTAGGACCTCCCATCTCTAGGCCTGATTCTCAATCCACTGAGCCACCCAGCTGCCCCCTTTTGTTTTGTTTTTTGCCAAGAAAACCCCAAATGAGGTCATAAATAGTTGGCTACGCTTGAAAGGACTGAACACTCATACTTCATTATCAGAGAGAATCACTAAATCACTGACATCACCACTCCATTCTCCAATGGATATTCCAACATATTTATGTTGTGGTACATGTACTTTCTTCTCTGAAGTAGAATTTAAACTTCTTAAGGGTAGAAAATGTTTTATTGCTGTTTAAATCCCCATAACTTAGCTCAGGCTAATAAATGTTGAATCCACACCAGAGATTGACAGAAAAATAGGTTCCTCGGTATTCTAGCATGAAAAACCATTGGGAAACTTCCCCTAAAATACAGGTGTTATTTGTTGTGTGTGCATTTCTTTTATTGGGAAACATCCTGAAATCACTTGACCCCCAAGTCTTCCAGCCTATGGTTTACTTTGATGAATTCATTAAATCTCACAAAGTGTATTTAAACAATTAATACCTGTAATACCAGTGGAAATGATAGCTATTAAACCTAAATTAAATGCCACTTTGAAATTTCATTTTAGTCTGTTTAAATTAGATAGTCAGTTCTATCTGATTGAGACTCACATTTAAATCTAAACTCTGAACAAGGAGTAAGGCTGGCATTCATAGTTGCAATGGTGGGGATGGGGCTCTGTACTTAACTCTCTATTTTGCTTTTTGTGGACAGTGTTCTCACTTGATTCTCCTCCAACCTCTCTGATAACTTCTTCTTACACTCCTTTGCTGGATCATTACTTATGTCATAACCACCAATAATAGATGCTATCATGGAAGTTCTCTTCAGATCCATCCTTTCTTTTCACTCTACACCCTCTCATTTGGTGGTCTCTTCAGCCCTCAAAGATTTAATTATCAATTTTATGGTAGATGACTCCCAGATCTCCCTCCTGAGCTTGGCTGGTTATTGGACATTTCAAACAAGTGTTGCACAAGCAATTTAAATTCATATCCAAAATCCCCAATTATAATTTCCCTTGAAACCTACCCCTCTACCATAATTCCCAGTTTGGGTTGATAGCAGTGCCATTTTCCCAGGTACCCAAGTTCACAACCGCAGAGTGATGAATCAGCTCCAAATATCCAATAATTTGTCAAATGCTGTCATTTCTTCATCCACAATATCTCTTCCTTCTGTTCCCTTCATTCTACCCATACAGAAACCCCTCTAGGTTAGACCTTCATCTCCTCTTTCCTAGATTATTGCACCAGCCTCTTAATTGGTCTTCTGGTTTCAAGCCTCTCCCCATTCCAATCCATTCTCTACAAAGCCACCAAAATGATTTTCTTAAAAATGAAGATCTGATCATGTCACCCCCATTCAGTAAGTTTTAATGTCTATTACTTCCAGGATGAAATATATACTTCTCTGATAGGTATTTCAAGTTCAGTACAAACTGATCCCATCCTACCTTTATAATCTTCTTACACATTATTACCCTCTACCAGTCAAACTGATCACTCTTGTTATTATTCTTCACACAAGACACTTCATCATCTCCCTCTCTGTCTTTGTCCTATGCCTGGAATGCCCTCCCTCCTCACCGCTGCCTTTGGAATCCCTTGTTGTTAAGTCATTTCAGTAATGTCTTACTCTTATAATTTCATTAGGGATTTTCTTAACAAAGATACTGGAATTATTTCACATTTCCTTCTCCAGTTCAGGATTAAGTGGCTTGGCCAGGGTTACAGAACTAGCGAGTGTTTGAGGCCAGATTTGAACTCAGGAAGACAAGTCTTCCGAATCAAGCCCAGTACTTTATCCACTGCACCATCTAGCTGCTTCTTGGAATCCCCAAGTTCCATTAAAAGTCAAATCAAGTGCCATCTCCAATATGAAGCCTCACATGCATCATATCTATACACACACACATATATAACACATATGCATATATGTTTAAATATATATATACATATATGAATGCTTTATACTGGTTTTGTGTGTATGTGTATTTCTTGTATATATGCATGTTCTTTTCCTAGGTAGAATATTATTTCTTCAAGGGAAAGGGATTATTTTCATTTTGTCTTGAAAGACTCAATTAACTCTGAAATCTCAGCTCAAATACCACCTTTTGCATGAAGCTTTTTCTGGTTTCTCCCCCATACTATCCCACTCCCAGCTGCTGATTCCTTTACCTCTAAGGCAATATTTTTATGCACTTTGTTTTTGTTTGTACCCATTTAACAGGTAAACAAATGAAATCTCATATCTGATGTCCTAGGACACTTCCCATAAAGTTGTGCCTATTGGCTGCCATTCCTTGGGAAGTGAATAAATAGAAAGCTAGACTTTGAGTCAGGAAGACCAAAGTTCAGATACTATCTTGGACACTTACACCCTGGGTGAATTATATAACTTCTCCATGTTTCAGTTCCTTCAAATGTTAAATGTGAAGGAGTGAACCAAATACCCTCTAAATTTCCTTCCATCTCTAAATCGAGGATTCTAGAATCTTGTGTGTGTGTGTTCTGCTTTAGCCATAAAGAATTTCAGCTTTGAGATAATGGAGGCATCCCTTAATTGGCCCCCTTATTGATAGCAGAGCTAAATCACAGATGATTGGAAACTGAGTCAAGAAGGGCCATCCACTCAGTATTGCTTTCATTTCCCATCTTCAATGTTCCATCTCTCATTTCTTTTTCTTTTCAATAGGCTGTCCCCTTTGTCTCTTAAAATCCCTGACTTCTTTTAAAGCTCAGCTACAATCCATCTCCTAATCTCCTACAGGAAATCTCTGCTGAGAAACCCAGTTGAAATGCTTCCCTTTGCTGCTCTCCTAAAAAAGTTACTTTGCATTCACTTTGGATGTATTATATATTCACTTGAATGTGTGCATGCCATTTTTGTCAATAGACTATTAGTTCTTTAGTGCAGTGTTCCTTGGTATCTAGAGCAATGAAGGTAGGTATCCAGAAAACAATTAATAAAAGTTTATTGGTTGATTGATTGGAATAAACACTGGACTAGCAGTCATAAATTCTGTGTTCTATATCTTCCATTTATTCCCTGCATGATCCTGGACGATTATTTTTCTCACTGGATCTTTGTTTCCTTTTCTGTCAAGTGGAATGGAATTGGATTCATTGATCTCTAAGACCTTTCCTAACTGTAATGTCCTTTAAGTCTGCAATTGTAATCATTATTTTAACAATTGAAGCCATCTCCCTTCTTTCTCTATTTTCCCCTTCTCTCTCTCTCTCTCTCTCTCTCTCTCTCTCTCTCTCTCTCTCTCTCTCTCTCTCTCTCTCTCTCATATATTAGTTTAAACTCTGTTCACCAATAAATAAAGTTGTAACTCAGTAGACAGGATGCCAGTCGGAAGCTCGCTGCTGTTTGTTCACCTGTGACCTTAGCAAGATTGAACATGGTTTTTGGTCCACCACTTCTAATGATTCCTGTGTTGTGAAGGTTCTTGGCAAAGGAAATCTTTTCTTTAAATCATTTCTAGCACATAACAAAATGAACAAGAGTTGCAGAGAAACCTATGTTAACCTTGTGTGTCTGAGGGGTGGTGAAGCTCAGAGAATGGGGACAGAATCTGCCTGGATTCACAAAATAAAGAGGAAGGCATTTCTTTGAATGAGAGTGTATTCCCCCAAATCACAGTACTTCTGGACTATAGCCAAGTAAGCAGCAAGCATCTCTCAGAACCACTTAGCACCACATAAAGTATACCTCACATCCAAGGTGCACTAAAAGCATTAATCAATTAGCCCCAGAAAATGTGCCTGACACATTGGTCTGTGGGTAAACTGAGAGAGAACTTACAATGCAAAATTTACTACTTAGAATCATAATAATAATAGAAATCAGAGATGGAAAGGACCTTAGAACACAGAAGAAAGAATAAGAGGCTTGAAAAGAAAATCCCAAGAGTTTGTTTTATGCAGGACTCATTAAACATAAAAACTCCTTGGCTTTCAGTGTATATCGGCACATGGTTTGAAAACTGTAGTAATACCTTGATAGCAAAGAGATAGTTTGCTACAGTGGATAGAAGGTTTAGAGTCCAGAAGTTCTAGGACCAAATCCAACTTCTAACTCATACTCCCTGCCCAACTATGTGCAAGTCCCTTAATTTCCTCAGTGATGCCAGCAACCCTGTAAGATTCTAAGTTACAGATGAATAGCTGATCTACATTAGTGGGGGGAGGAATTAACACACCAAGAGCTCCTTACACTGATGAAATCGCATTTTTTGACCTCCCAAAACATTGTCTAACACAGCTGTCTTGATCTTCAAGTGAGCTAATGCATTTAAAGTGATTTGCAAATCTTAAATATATATGATAAAATACAAGCTTCAAGAGAGCAGAATTTATTTCATTTTTATTTGTATAGTGAGCAACTAATGCAGTGCCTCCAATATAATAGCTATTTAATATGTAAGTAGTTATTGGTTGATTAATCGTAGCTCTATTTGCATCCTTCTCCTCATCCAAATGACTTGTATTTCTATTCCAGCATTCTACGAATTGCAGAGGAACTTTCCCCAATGTAAATCTGTTAAGTCAGTCACAAAAATTTTATGTCCATTTTATAGATGAGAGAACTAAGGTAGAAAGATGCAGAGCAACTTTTCCAGGGACGTATGGCTCGTAAATAACAGAGTCTCGGGTGGAATCTAGATCTGCTGTGTCGGGCTCTCTCTCCACTATATTGAGCTGTCTCCAACATCAGGTACTTACTTAGCATGACTAACTAGTTGAGGACAGACAAGAAACAGACAGGAAACCATTTGAAAATGATAAAGAGTTCTAACAGTGCAGGAGGAGTTCTGAAAAAAGAGTACAGCACACATTCAGTGGTTGAAGTTTTCTCTGAAAACTTGGGTCTAAAAGCCATCAAAACAGAGTTGAAAATGAATTAATGAATGAATTAGCTCATTAAAATTAAGTGTTTACTGTATCTGAGGTTCCATGCTAAGCATTGAGGATGCTAATTCAAAAGCAAAGATTGCCCTTGATCTCAAGGAGCTAACAATACATATGGGGGAGTGGTAGCCAGGTAGGTGTGCTTAGGCTTACAACATTTCAGAAATAGTGAATGGACTAATAGAGAAGACTGGTATGCCCTCTCCAAATTCTCAGGGCAAGTAAGCTAGTCTATATGGCACTGCAAGGTATCCTGAAGGAGAGACAAGAGGCAGCAAGTGCCGGGTAAATCAAGCTACTACAACATCTTTGATCACCACCTCCCTCAGGATCTGATAGACGTGCCCTCCAGACTGCCAGACCTGCTCCCAGCCTAGCTCTCTAGCCATCATTGAAGGGGGAAATCATTGTGAGAAAAGGGTCTTTCTTATTACCATCAACAACAGCTACTGTCCAATTGCCACTAATAGGTAGAGAGGAACAGGAATTTAGTCGTGGCAGCACCTCCCAAACCACTCATCCTGCTTCCAACCTAGCCTTCACAACCATCATCTGGAGAAGCAATCGTCTGGGAGAAAGGCCAAATGCCACACGTAGAATTGGTAAACCAGCCTATCTGAGGGAAACTCAGTAGGCAGAATGTGCACACCACTACCATCTTGACTCCCATCTCCTATCAGATCCCAAAGGAAATAGTTCAAGACCACTAGAGATAACCATACTTCCAGTCTAGTGTCTTCAGCCATCATCTTGGGAAACAGTCCCTATTGGAAACTCAGCCTGGTAACTGCTCCTACCAATGCAATAGTCATAAATACCAAAGATGCAGCAAAGAAGGTTTTTGCCATCTAAGTATTATCAAATCATTCAACAGCAAAAATCAATATGCTTTTATCAATTGAAATGACAATGAAGAAGAGGCACCACTACCTTCTTTGCTATAGCATCCTAGGGACCACTGAACCTTTCCATATGACATATAGCCATAACCTTTGACATGTGCCTCATTACAATTTAAGGGTCCTTTTGCAGGGAATCTCACTTTTCCAGTTTTATCCCCAGCTTAGCACAATGAATGGTACATAGTGAGCATTTAATAAACTCTTCATTCAATCATTTATTTATAAGCAATGGCAGGATTTGTCTGACAATGGTTCCAGAACTAAAAGGGGAGGGAGAGTGGAAAGGCTAACATGAGAAGATGGGATGAGAATTAAGTGGCCCATCACTGGAGACTTCCTAGTGGTAATGGATACCCAGCAATGAGGAGACAGTCTAGAGTGGGAGTTCCAGAGATGAAAGAATTAAGTCCTTCCTGGCATTGTCTCTTGTCTTAACATGTTCCGGTGAGGGGAAAAAAACCTAGATGTTCCAAAATAGGTATAGCAGCCCTCTTTATGGTGGCAAAGAACCAGAAACTGAGGGAATGGCCATCAATTGGGGAATGGCTGGATAAGTTATGGCATATGATTGTGATAGAATATTACTACAGAGCAAGAATTGACAAGCTGATTAATTTTGGAAAAATATGGAAAGACCTACATGAAATTATAAAGAAACAAGCAGAAGCAAGAGAATATTGTATATGGAAACAGAAATATTATTTGAAGAATGACTGGATATATATCTAGCTCCAGAGAAAAAAATGATATACAGAAACAAACAAAACATAGTTTTTGTATATCTGTGTTTATATGTTATATATATAAATATATTTTATATGTATGCATATATATAACATGTTGGTTAAATGATGCCTTTTCTAGTGAGGGGAGAAAGGAAGTGTGGGAGATACCTGGGAATTTAAATGTAACAATCTAATTAATTAATTTGTTATTTTAAAGTCCCTAATGGAAAAGAACCTAGAAAGTCATCTTGTCTCCTCTAAGCAAGAATCGTCTCTAAGACATTTCTGACAAGCATTCACCCAACTTTCACTTGAATGCTTCCATTGATGACAAACTTACTATCATAAAAAACTCCCCTGAATTCCTCCATCACACCCTGTCTCCAGGTACCTTCTTCTCCTCATCTCCTTTTCAATTACTTTTAGATATTTTCTACCTTGTTCGAATGTAACTTCCTTGAGGGCAAGGACTGTCTCTTTTTATCTATATTTGTATTCCCAGTGTTTAACACAGTACCTGGGCACAGGGTAAATATTTAATAAATGCTTATTGACTGACTATACCAATAATCGATTCCACTTTTGGACAAGTTCCACCTATTAAAAAGCATTTCCTTCTACCAATCCAAATTCTGCCTCCTTAGAAAGGATGCTCACAGTTGCATAGAAGTTTTCTCTCTGCGTGTGTATGTATATATACAGATGTATATGTATATATATATTTTTTCCAGCTGTAAGGACAACTCAGAAAACATCTTATCTGCATATCCATTAAGAGGCAGCTGGCTCCCAGCAGGGGTTGATTGGGATTACCAAAGATTAGTCTGCAGATTTAACTTTCACCAAGGTCAGAGGAAATTAGTGCTCAAGAAACTGGAAAATGAAGAGTGGGGAGAAAGGGTGTTGAAATGTGGGTCAGGATTGAAGCTGAGTTTTGAGAGATGAATGAGATTTTGATGGGCTGACAGCATAAGGGAGAAATACAGCCTTGGGAGGATATAGTGAAAAATAAACAAGATTAGGAGGCAAAGAGCCCACAATTGAGGAGGAAGACCATTGTTAAGGTGGAAAGGATCAAGAGGAGGGCAAAAAGGATGGCAAAAGACCTCAAATCATGCTATTTAATGATCCATGATTAGAATTTAGGATGTTCAACCTTGAAAAAAGAAGATGAGGGGGTGAAAAATCTTAGCTGTCTAAGTATATGAAGGGATGACAAGCAACAGGGGGATTAGACTCATTGTACTGGTCCCAGAGGCATGACTGTATGACTCGGTAAGGTATGATGGAAAGAGCATGACCTTTTTTGTCAAAGAATCTGGATTTAAATCCTGACAGTTCCTGTGTGACCTTGAGCAATTACTTAATTTCCCTGGACCTCAGTTTTTCTCAACTAGGAACTTAAAGAGGTGTTCTAGCTTCCCTCTAGCACCCCTCCCAGCATTAAATCTATGCTCCCAAGAAGATAAAAAGTCAGGATTCAACTCTGCATTGTCCCACACACAGGCTGGTAGCTAGATGATACAATGGGTAGGGAACTGGCCCTGGATTCAGAAAGACAAGTTCAAATCCAAATTCAGACACTTACTAGCTGTGTGACCTTGGACAAGTCATTTAACCTCTATCTGCTTCAATTTCCTCAACTGTAAAATTGAATGATAATAGTACTTCTCTCCCAAGGTTTGTGAGGATCAAATGATATATTTGTAAAAAGTTTTTAGCACTGTGCATAACATAACAGAGGTTTAATACATTCCTATTCCCTTACTTTCCATCCTTCCCTGAACTATAGGCGTTGTGCCAACCCGTAGAAGTAAACAAATTTCTCCAAGTGGGTTATAGTGGCAGCCACAAAATGCAATGGGGAGAAAATACAGACAGATAGGATATTTTCTTTCTTCCACATCTTTGATACTACTGTATCCCATGCCTAGAATGTTGACCTCTACCCTTTGGCTATAGATTTTCAGCCTTCTAGGTCAAAAATGAGGAAGACTTGAGTTCAAATCCAACTTCAGACTCTTACTAGCTATGACCTTAGGCAAGTCTTTTAACTTCTCCTGGCCTCAGTTTCCTCAATGGTAACAGGGATAATAAAAACACCAACCTCACAAAGTTGTTATGAAGCCCACATGAGACAATATAAGAAAAATGTTTTCTCCATCTTGATGTACTGTAGATATTTTAGCCATTACCATTATTAGCACATATCCCTTAAAGCCCAATTAAAATGTAACTTCATTTATTCACTCTTTTTTAACACTTACTTTCTATTTTAAATTGATACTTAGTATTGGTTTTAAGGGAGAAAAGCAGTAAGCACTAGGCAATTTGATGTTAAGTGACATGCCCAAGGTCACACATCTAGGAAATGTCTGAGGTTGGATTTGAACCCATATTCATTCTTTCTTTCAAGAAATATTTAGTAAATAAGCAGTTAGCTGACTCAGTAGATTGAGCCACATCTCTGAAGTCAGGAAGACCTGTATCCAACTCTGGCCTCAGACACATGCTAGCTGTGTGACCCTGGCCAAGTCACTTAACCCCAATTGCCTAACCCTTGCCTTTCTTTTTAGGGTTTTAATAAGAGAGAAAAAGTAAGGGTCTTTTTTTAAAGAAACATTAAGTAAGCACCACTGAGATGGAAACTGAAAATGCAGAGATAAAAACAAAGCCATCCAAATTTTCAGAAACCTTAAATTATATGAGAGTGAGAAGATAATTGTGGAGAGGGGCAGAATCAACACGCACACACACACACACACACACACATATATGTATATACACATTGGATTAATTCTCCCTTTCTCTATTTTAAGTTAATCAATCAAAACTTAAGTACCCCTACTTAGTACCTTACTGGTCACTAAGTGAGAATTCACAAGTCATTTGCTAAAAGTGGGTGAAAACTCTAGAGGCCACTGCCCCACCCCTGGGCAGTGCTAGGCAAATTGAAAGACTTCAATTGGTTCCCATAAAGTGGGGAAGGGACAGGAAGTGACCTGGAAAAAGAACTATAAAAAGTCCTGAACTTCTTGTCCAAGGGACTTCTCCTTTGAACTTCTCCTATGGGGTTCATCTTTGGAGACTACGCATCAGTGAACTAGACTGAAGGAAGAGACTCTTTCCCTGAATCCTGTCAGCTTGCTAGGTGAGTAGTTGGCCTTCCTTTCCTTGCTTTTGGAAAGATTGGTTCCAGAGATTCTTTCCTTGGCTTTGGAGAAGGATGCATTGGTGGAAACCTGACTGAAGACACTACCAGGACTTCTGGCTGAGGATTACCAGGAAAATCCACGTGGAGACAGAATCTTGGAGAAGCCATGCTGGGACTGAGCCTGGCTTCTCAGGACATGGGATGATAGGTTTATTAAAATCCCTCTCTTTATCTACATTTTTCCACTTTCACTCTTTCCACCTCTTTGTAAACAAAGCTACTAAATATCATTTTGACTTAAGTTGTAATATTTTTAAATTGGCGACCACAATATTACTTTAGAACTTTCATATTAACATAAAAACTTAAATTTAAATTCTTACAACATGAACATATAATTCAAAGTAATTTGGAAGCAATTATTAGCAATTGTGGGATTAGAAAAGGTCTCATTCCTGAGACTGAAGCTGAAGTGAATTTTGTCAGAATCTTGGAATTCTAAGAGAGGTTAAGAGGGAGAGAGCCTGTGCAAAGTCTTGAAGGTGGGGAGGGGAAGTGAAATGTCATATATAAGGTCAGTCAGCTCAATCTGCCTGGAAATAGAGGTTGTAGCTAGATTTTGGGGGGTTATAAATGCCTAACAGAGGAATTTGTATTTCATCTTAGAGACACTAGGGAGCCCTGAGAATTCCTTGAGCAAGAGAAGAACATGACCAGACTTGCAGTTTAGGAATATCAGAGTCACAGGTCTGTGGAGGATGAATGAAGTAAAGAAGGGAAAAACTTAAGACAGAGAGACCAATTATGAGGCTATACAAGCTTCAAGAAGCTTTCCTTCCCTGATCTGGACCAAGCTGATAATGACCTTCCTCATACAAAAGACTTCACAGAACACTTTTTTAGACCTCTTCAAATATACTTATGAGTCAGGTATTATCATTGTCAGTGTCTGCATCTTCTTCACTTCCTAGAATGAGCCCTATACAAACAGCTCTGGGGTTCTCCCTAAAGTTATGTCTCCCACAACATCCATATGCACATTGTAGGCACTAAAGAATGTTTGTGAAATAGTGAATTAAAGGAAGGTTTCCTTCATGTCCTTGCCTAGAAGAGTCACTGGCAAAGACACTCAAATCCCCCAGAAAAGACACAGGAGACTCTACAAATCTGGTTAGGATCCCAGCCTCACGATCCCCTAAACCAGTGATGATCAATCTTTTAGAGACCAAGTGCCCAAACTGAACCCTCACATCACATAAGTCATCCCCTTACTCTAGACAGGGGAGGGAAGAAGCATTCCCATTGGGCTGCTGGGCAGAGGGGTGAGTAAAGTGAAAAATGTCCTCAGGTATGGTGAGGGGAAAGGGAGCAGGCACACATGCCATAGGTTCACCAATACGGCTAATTTAATCTTTCTAATAGCTCCTACATGGGCTCCAAGAAATAAATGCATGGAGAAGGGATGAGGGGGTTGCCAATTCAACACTAAGTGGTACTAATTAACAGCCTAAAGTGGTGCTGAAAATTGTAATTAATAATATAAGTATGGGGCAACTAGGTGGCACAGTGGATAGTGCTAGGGCTAGAGTTGGGGAAAACTACATTCAAATCTGACCTGATATATTTCCTAGCTATGCAATCCTGGGCAAGTCACTTAATCCCATTTGCCTAGCCCTTGCTCTTTTGACTTGGAATTGTTTTTAAGACAGAGTAAGAATTTTTCCCAAATCTTTTGTCCTTCATTAACAATTGAAATTAATTTTTTTCAAATAAAGGCAATAGAAAGCAAGGGAGGAAAAATTAAAAAAAAAAAAAGAGGAGGTACTTTTCAGCATTCACTGATGATGTAGTCTTCCAGGGTAGGACTGTGGTTTTTGTTGTTGTCATCATCATAGTTGGGGCTTTTTTATGTTTTTTTTTAAACCCTTACCTTCTGTCTTGGAGTCAATACTGTGTATTGACTCCAAGACAGAAGAGTGGTAAGGGCTAGGCAATGGGGGTCAAGTGACTTGCCCAGGGTCACACAGCTGGGTTTTATGGTTTTCTTTTAAGAAATGCTGAGAGCCCTTCCTTAGTCTTTTGTCCCATTTCACTTCTAATAAGTATCATATACAAAGCTAGATGGAACTTCTGAATCTACGAACTCCAATTTGCTCATTCTATAAATGGGGAAAGTGAGGCTTAGGAATATTAAGCAACTTTGCTAACATAAATTAACATTATAGGTAGGACCTGAACCTGGGTCATTGAATCCATTGAATCCAGAGCTAGAGAGCAACCTCAGAAGACATTTAGCTTAACCCACTTCATATTACAGATTAAATTGAGACTCAAAGATAAGAGGTGATTTGTTTAAGACCACAAAGGATGTAATCAGTAAGGTGAGATTTGAACTCAGGTCTTGTGACTCCAAATCATTCTTTTCTTTGCAATATGCTGCTTCTCTAATTTGAAATTGGAGAACATGAGTTTTGAGGGTCTGCTACCAATATGATCTTCTGTTCTCATGTTCCTTCTCTGCAAAGCAAAGCAGATTAGATGAGATTGGATGAAGCTCATTTTGACCCAGTGGTCTCCAAGGTCTTTAATGAGGAAAAGAAGAAACAAAGGTTTGAACTCCTGAGCATATTGATTATCTATCTAATGCTTGTCAATTACCTAATAAATCAGAACCAAACCCCTTTCTCAGTTTAGGGCTGGCCTTGGAATACAGGAGGAAGTAAATTGTTATACATTAAAATTAATTAATGAAATAGACCAATGAATTAAAAAGAAACAATACATTAGGTGATCTGATTTCTAATTGGATGAAAGACAAGAGACTTTACAAGTTGGGAGGGGAAAGTCAACAGCATCGGTTCCCTGAATTCAGGAAAAGAGGAGTCCCACAGTATAAAATCAAAGGAACATGGAAACCATAACTAATTGATCAATATCGGACCAGTTTTTAACTAAGATATATAGATTCCTTGAAATGTACAATTATGAGAAAACTCTTCCCATCAATCTTAGGATCTGACTGCATTTCTGATCAACATCATCTAGGTCCTTGGTTAAGGGTCTCTAAACAGCAGTTACAGGTGGTCCAGTTTCCTAGCCATGCAGGACTAGATTCAAACAATGAGATACGGTTTTCACTCAATTCCCATAATTGAATAAACCTTTCTCACAGAACGGAAATTGGAGTAGACCCATAATTGAATAGAAAGGGAACTAAACTAGCTCCAGAATTAAGTCACAAGATGGAATCAGCATACTTCACTCAATTGCCACAATTAACCAATTGCTCTCCTAATCCCCTCAATTCTTTCACAATTTTCTCACAAGTCCCTTCCAGCTCTAAAGCTCTGATGTAATGATTCCTGGAGAAACCATTCAAATATAAGCCCAATATGAGTCAACAAGGAGAAGGTTGTAGCTAATATGATCAGAGGCTGAATTAAAAGGACCATAACTTCCAGGATTAAAGAGATGGAAGTCCCACTGTCCTCTTCTCTTCAGAATAGATCTGAATTATTATGTTCACTTCTAGGTATGGCATTCTGTGAAGGAAACTAGTAAATTAGAGAGAGCGGTGAATGAAAGATATAGAATCACATAGCTTTCAAGTGAACTCAGAAGTCCAACCCCATCATTTTACAGATGAAGAAACTGAGATACCGAGATGTTGTATATCTTGCCCAGAGTCACAAAGCTAGTAAATATCTAAGGCAGGAGTTGAACTCAAGTCTTCCTGATTTCATATCCAGTGATCACTGGATATTACTCTGCCACCTTCTAACACAAAAGAACCTTGAGACAGTGGGTGAGGTATTAGCCTAGATGCTAAGAAGTCTTGATGGAGTCATAGGCTTGATCCCCCTCCAAAATGCATTATAAATAATTAAATAAGTGGGACCTATAACAACTGCCAGAATGAGATAATAAGCTCCATGACTCCATGAAGTTAAATATCTAGCAAAGTACTGACCAGTGCTTCCTGAGTGAAATGCCATGGGTCCTGCTACTTGAGCATGACAAGAACAGGATATCTCTGTCCTTGTGAAGGATTTACCCCTGCAACAATATCCACCATCAGCAGCAACTACCACCCACTGATTCCATTTGGCCCAAAAGCCTTTTCCCCTGGGTTGAAATCATGCATCGAGGCTATTTGGGTCTGGGCAATAAATTGATCCAACCAATCCTCCAGAAGCATTTTCCTTGCAGGTTATTAAACTGCAGTGCCAGCATCCTACTGTGACATCTCAGGGCCTAATGTAACCTTATTAAACATTTCTGTTGGTATTAAAGGTTACCCACATTCCCTCCTCACAAGCCTGGCTTTCTTCACACACTGCGTGCATGCTGAATAATTAAATGAAGAACAAAGTTTAGGAGACAAAGCCACCACAACCTCTATAGGACGTTTCTTCTCTTCCTGGGCTTACAAGAAGCCCCCCAGATGTTCTAATGTGACTCAGCACAGTGCCTAGCATATAAGAGCTTAAAATGTTGCTGACTGACCCACAAAAAAATCAGATCTTTCTTGCTGATGTGTAAGTGTGTGTGCATATATATGTAAATAAATGCATATACACACATGAAAGATAGCATTTTGTGGGGGCAAAGCCTATGATTCCATCAAGTCTCTTTAATACCTAATCCTCCATCCCCAGGTTCTTTTGCATTAGAAGGTGACATAGTAACATCACTGGATATTGAATTAGGAAGGCCTGGGTTCAAATCTTCCCTCATTCATTTAGTAGCTCTATAATTCTGGGTAAGAGAAACATGGGTTCAAGGCTCATCATGGACATGCATTGCTTTTCTGAAAAAGGTACAATCACTTCCAGGCTAAGATGGCTGCAGTGTAGAAGGAACTTCACAACTATTCATACTACCAATCACAACAAAGCATCTCAAAAGAACAGAAATCAAAATCAGATGAGGAGAGGGGCACAACCATAGGATGCAGTCTTGACAGTAGGCAGGGTTTGGGCATTTCCACACTATAAGGGGGTAAAATTACACCTACCAAAGTGTGAGCTGATCACACACATACACACACACACACACACACACACACACACACACACACACCACATACTGTGCCAGAGTCAGAGCAAAGGCTAGGACAGGTAATCTCTAAATTCTTGGAAGCTGGCTGAGGGAACCACACTCTTACCCCTGAAGACAGTACAAAGCTTTGGAAGTGAGACTTGAGACCCATGGAGCATGGGAGTGGAGATAGCAGAGACAGGCTGCCCACAGCAGATTCAGCAGAGGCTCAAAAAATAGGCTTAGGGCAAAAACCACTCTGCAAGTGCTATGTGCCCTCCTCACTCAAACTTCGGGCTGAGAAGGGAAGATACAACTAACATAGCAATGGCCACCAACACCCAAGAACTACAATCTACTACGACCAAAAAAAGAAGAAGAAGAAGAAGAAGAAGAAGAAGAAGAAGAAGAAGAAAAAGCCTGTGCCCCTGGATAACTTCTATGGAGAAAAACTACAAACTACAGAGGAGATAGCAGCAAGTGACAAACAAGCAAACATTTCCAAACTTTCTAAATAAGTGGAAATTGGTCACAATCTCTCAAGGAACCCAAATTGGAGTTCAAGAACCAAGTAAGAAAGATGAAGGAACAATGGAAAAAAAATGGGAGAAAGAAATGCAAGTAATTCAAAAGGAAATAATAGTTAAAAGACAGAATCTTCCACTTAGAAAAAAAGAGACACAGAAATCACATAAATTGACCTGCTGGAAGTCATGAAAAGCAGGTCAGTCCAAACCAAAAAGGAAAATCAAAAGATCATAGCTGAAAACCAGTCTTTAAAGACTAGAATTGGACAAGTATGATCTTATAATACAGCAAGAATTAATGAAACAAAGTCAAAAGAATGGCAAAATAGAAGAAAACATGAAATATCTTATTGAGAAAATGATGGCCTTGGAAAACAGGTCCAGGAGAGGCAATTTGAGAATCATAGGTCTACTTGAAAACCTAGAAGAAAAAAAACAGAAGCCTTAACATCATATTACAAAAAATTATCCAAGAAAATTGCCCTGATATTCTTGAACAAGTGGGCAAAATAGACAATAAAAGACTCCATAGATCACCCTCTACATTAAATCCTCAGAAGATAACCCCAAGAAATATAATTTCCACATTCAAGATCTTCCAAGACAAAGAGAAAATATTGCAAGAAGCCAGAAAGAGACAATTCAGATATCAAGGAGCCCCAGTCAGGATTACACAGGATCTGGCAGCTTCCATGCTAAAGGAACACAATGCTTGTAATATGATATTCAGAAGGGCAAAAGAATTGAGTCTATAACCAAAGATCACCTACCTGTAAAAACTGATTATATACTTCCAGGGGAGAGTATGTGCATTTAACAAAATAGATGTTCAAGTATTTGTAAAGAAAAGTCAAGAATGGAAATGGAAAATTTGATGTCCAAATAGAAAATTCAAGAGAAACATGAAAAGGTAAACAAGAAAGAAGGGGAAAAATTTTAAGGTCTTAAATAAGCTCAAATTGTTTATATTTCTACATGGAAAATGGTATTTGTAACTCTCAAAAACTGTATTCACTATCATAGTAATTAGAATTATTCATAGATAGATTTTGGGGTACTAAGTGGTTTAAGATATGTTAAAAAATGGGTGGGGTGGAAATAGAAGATGACACCAAAAAAGGTATAATCTATTGCTCTAATTTCAGAAGCTTCATGCAAACTACATCACTGATTAGTGAGAAAGTAAAAAAGAAAGATTTAACAAGCACTAATTAAGCACTTACTATGTGCCAGGTACTGTGCTAAGTTCTGAGGATATAAAGAAAAGTAAAAACAGTTTCTGCCCTTAAAAAGGTCTCTTGATGAGGGAGATAATGTGTAAAGAATTATATGTATACAGAGTAGAAGGCAATCTGAGTGAAGAAAGCATTAGCAGTTGCACCAGGAGAGATCTCCTGCAGAAGGTAGAATTTGAGTAGAATCTTGAAGGAATCCAGAGAATTCAAGAGGCAGAAATGATACAAGTAAGTATGCTGAGCATGGTAGGCATCCAGTGCCAAAGCATAGAAGGAGATGAACTGAGTAATTGAAGTAGGGCAATGGTACTGGATCATGGGGCATATGGAAGGGCAAAAGGAGTAAGAAGAAATAAAATGTAGGAATAGGTCATACAGTTTTAAATGTCAAATATATTTGATCTTGATCATCATAGGACAGTGCTGGGCAACCTTTTGAGCTTAGTGTGTCAAAATTCCTCAAAAATCTGAGCATAACTCAGATAACTCAGGTAGTGTGTCACTTTGAGGAAAAAAAACATAATTTTGTATCTTTATAGCTTAAATAACAAACATATATAATTGTGATATATAACCGTATTTAATGAACCAAAAACTAATTATTTAACTTACCTGCTTAAGGGCTTCTTTGTTCATCTGTCAGTAGGTTTCTTTTGTTGGTCTTGATAATATTTAACTAGTGTGGGGTGCTATGAACTAAGATAAGTGAGGAAAAGGGGGAATTCTTTAAATAACCTTCCTATTAGTGACTTTTTTGTTCCTGGATTTCATTGGCTAAATCTTTAATTGAAGGTTGGTATTTTGTACACTTCAAGCCCAACTAAGTGCGACTAACTTCATCTGTCAGTCTGTTTCTTTCGTTAGTTTTGATATTATTTAATGCTGAGAATAAGGTCTCACAAAAGCATGTAGAGGGAAAAATTGTGAGTAAGTCATTACTATATTTTTCAGGGTGCTAAAAGTGTCTGGTAATTGATTCCATGCATTCCTCCATTGCATGTGGGCCAGAGACCTGCCCAGTCTTCTGCCCTGCTCTGCCCCTCCCCAGTCTGCCTGCCCTCACAGGCTCCTTCTATACTCTCACTCCTCTTCCCGGCCTCCCCACAGGAGCCCCATATACCCTAGCTGCCTGGAGAGCACCGCTTGTCCCCGTGACCAGCACAAGGAGTAGTCCTTCTCCCCCACCTCCACACCCCACTCCCTGGGACGGGCCAGGGCATAGTCATGGCCACAGCTGTGGGCACACAGCTCCCAGGTGTCTCCTGGGCCCTGAGGTGCACTGAGCCCACATGTGGCTACATGTCATTGAAAATAGCTACATGTGTCAGTATCACAGCCATAGGAAGTCAATTAAGCTCAGTGAGTAGGACCATGAGATGCTCAGATTTATTCTTTAGAAAAATATGTTGGAAACTAAATGGAAGACAGCTTGGAGTGGAGAAGGATAAAATTTAAGACATGAATACAAATAATCCTTTAATTAGGTTGGACTTTAAAAAGGAATTGAATTGTCTACATACATGCATTAGTACAAGATCCAAAAGAAATTAATATCCTTCCTATAATGAATGTAAAAAAGGTCTAGACATCGCAGTGGGCTACCAACCCAAACTGATTCAAGTCAAGGATGGTAATCGAGTCATAGGTTCAATATATAGGAGATAGGATTTGAGTATATGTTTCTCTTATGATCAAGATATTATTTATTTTTACTGCATCACAATGTTCCTCATAATATAGAGTAAGAAGATGAATCATGGGTTAGAAGTGTAGGATGGTGAGAGATTGTGTAGGGAGATCTACTTGTTAGCTATTGATTCATTTCCAGCAAGAGGCATCTAAGGAGGTAATAACCCCACTGTCCTCTATCCAGATTAGGCTACGTATCTGCAGTAATGTAATTGGTTCTGAGCACCATATTTTAGAGTGAACACTGATAACTTGGAAGGAAACCAGAGGAAGACAACCAGGATGAAGAAGGAATTCAAATTCTTGTCATATGGGGATAGTTTGAAGGAACTGTGGATGTCAAACATGAAAAGTATCTTTCAAAAAGGTATTCAGCTTGTTCTTTGCTCCAAAACGTAAAACTAGGAATAATGAGTAGAAATGGCAGATTTTGGTTTGATTGCGGAAAAAACTTGGATCTGCCTCAAAATAGAATTGGTAGTCAATAGAAGAAATGGGTTCCCCTTCACTTTAGGTCCTCACGCCATTAATGGATGGTCACTTGTTAGGTTTTACATATGGGTTAGATTGTGAAGGAAGTCCCTTCTGACTTTGAACTTTCATGATTTAATGATTTGGCTTATTTGAGTAAAACCAGGCAGAGGATGGGAGATATTAACCAGTAATTAATGAGTGAGTTTTGAGAGACAAACTGGTTCATTCGGTTCTATAATTCAGGTGTCCAGGAGATACCATTCATTTTGAGCTTCAATGTCTTCACAAAGATCCAACCTTTTAATGACTCTTGGATCACTTGGGCATGGAGAGTAAAGTCAGTGTGAATCAATGGTATGACATGGCAGCCAGAAAAACTAATGAGATCCTAAACTACTTTAAGAACATCATAACATCAAGGACAAGGGAGCATCTAAGCCTGCTGTATCCCATTGTCATCAGGCAGCATCTGGTGGGTTAAGTCTGGTTCTGGATGCTATATTTTAGGAAAATATCAACAATTCAGAGAATGTTGAGAAGTGGAAAACCAGGATTGTGCAACTAAATTGTGCCAATCAATTAAGAAACTTGGAATGCTTAGCCTGTGAATTAGAAGCTTTGGGAGTCAGAGTAAGAGGATGGGAACATATCCATCTTCTAAGATTTTAAAGGCTAGCATATGGAAATGAGATTCATTTATTCATTCTACAAGCATGTATTTAACAGATCAAATATAATCTTTTGCATTGAAAACTCTTCATAACCTGTCCATTCCTTCCTTTCTAGGATATTCTCAGTTTCAATTGCTAAAACCTTCCTCTCCAAGATTTCTTTCCACCTACTCCGAATGTATTTTGGATGAACCTATTTATTTACATTTTTTCTCTCCCATTAGAATATAAACTCCTTGAGGCCAGGAACTTTTTTTTCTTTGTATCCCTAATCCTTAGCACAATGCCTGGCAAATTATAAGGCCTTAATAAATTTTGGTTAGTTGATTGATTGATGGCCAGCACTGTGCTCAATGCAAAGGTAAAAGTGATATGAGTTTCTGGCTCCCAGGAGCTTACATTCTATTGGAAAAGATTACATTCTTTGGATCTTGTTTGTTATGCTTGGCCTCAGGGGGCAGAAAAATGAGCAGAAGTTACTGAAAAGTAGATTTTCACTGTCTAAATATGTACTTACCTGCTTTAGGAGATAGTGGGCTCCCTATTTTGGAGGCCTCAAAACAAAGGGTAAAAAAAAAGATAATCAGGTGTATCTTCAAGACAACTGGTTAAGGTAGTGAATAGAGTGCTAAATTTGAAGTCTGGCAGATATAAATTCAAATCCTGGCTCAAATTTATACTATGTGACTGTGGACAAGTCACTACACTCTCAGTTTCTTCATATGTAAGGTAGATAATAATAGCACCTGCCTTGATGAGTTGTCCTGAAAATCAAGTGAGAGAATGTGAAAAGCACTTTGCAGAATAAAATGATCTATAAATATTAGCTATTATTATTATTAGAGTGGATTCTTTCCCAACTACAAATTGAGCTAACTGGCCCTTGGAATCCCTTAAGCAATAGGATCAATGACCCTAGGTAGGAGGCTTCTCTTAAGGACCAGCCAACCAGTACCTAATGACTACAAATGCTACTGTCCTTTAGCTCTGGCACTCAGGGAATCTCTCCTTCCCTTAGGCTAAATGGTCCTGTTTAATATGCCCAAATGGTGCTTTCTTCACTTCTAACAATGATGCAGCTAAAATACATCTCCCACCTCCAAAACCTTCTGGCCCTTCCCAGAGGCAGAAGCAATTTCCTGAATAATTTAAGGCAATATAAAAGCACAGGAAACTTGGTGAGTGTGAGAAGGCCCCCTCCTAACTGCTTCTACTAAATAGCAATCCCCAAAGGGAAGTCAGCACTTTGGTCAGCTCCCAAACTCCTGCACTCTTCTGCCTTTGTTTCTGAAGAACAGTAGCCCATCCTCCCTTTGGTCTAAAATAGATTTTGTTTCAAAAGCCCTGTTGTGTCAAAAAAAACTAATTCTAAGGTATCATCAGCATAGTTAGATTTAAGAAGTCTTTTCCTGGCTGAGGCTGGATGTAAAACTTCTAAAATAAATTAAATAAATTCCAAGCTAACAAGACCCCCTTAATGAAGATATAGTCTATGCCTGGTTTCAGTGTTTAGATTGAAAATACCAGGAGGCAAAACCTTGGCAATATATGGCATAAAGATAGACCCGGTAGTAGTGGGAAAAGAGAGGAAAGAGAAGGGAGATGCGTTTATTAAGTGCCTACCATGTTCTAGTCCCTGTGCTAAGTTCTTTATACATATTGTCTTATTTGTGCATCATTATGAATTTGGGGATGGGGAGAGTACACCTAGTAGGTGGAGAGCAATTGGTTTTAGAAAGGCTTGGGTTTGAACTCCATCAGTCCTTGTGTGCTCATGTCTCAGTTCTACTATCTGTAAAATGGGGATAGTACATTTAATACCAACCTACCAGTGTAACTTAGTGAGTTTATATATGTGGATTACTTTTCAAATAAAGTGCTATAAAATTCCAACTATTAGGATTAATATTCCAGAAAATGCTACAGAAACCTGACCTCTTCAAAGCAGCTATGAAAGGGATGGGACCTAGAAAGGCCCAATAAAAAAAGGTCATGAGGTCTCTATTCAAATCAGGACTCAGATACTTTACTAGCTTTATTATCTGGACAAGACTCTCAATTTCTCAGCCTCAGTTTCCACATCTATGAAATAGAGATAAGAACAGCTGACATTTAAAAAGCAGCTTTACAATTCTCAAAGCATTTTACACACATTATCTCTCTTGATCCTCACAATAATCTTGTGAGGCAGGTGCTATTATCATTCTCATTTTTGGTGTAAAATCTGAGACTCAGGAACTTAAAAGACCCACAGTTACAGAGCCAGTAATATCTGAGGCTGAATTAGAACCTCTTGATGCCCACATACAGCTATTGAACTCACTACTCCACGCTTTCTCTTAGATATTAAGACTTACAACTGCACTTGCAACCTCACAGCCTTGTCACTAGAAAAGCCCTTTGCAAACCTTTCAAGGCCTTTAGAAATGTAAATGATTATTAAGAGGAAGTTAGGTACAATAGAAAGAAAAGTGGATTTGGAGTTATTGGAGCTTCATCTAAATCCTGCTTCTATCACTCACTACCTGAGTGACAGAAGGCAAGCCATTAACTTCTCTGAACTCAGCTTCTACTTCTGGAAGTAAAAGTTCCTTTGCAGGACTTGGACTGGGATTTCTATGGGATCTAAGTTACTGGAGGCCACAGAGACTCACATTTCTTCAAAGTTTCAGAAAATAAGAAGCTAATGGGAGCCATAATAGCAAGAAATAAGAAAATGACAGAGAGGGAAACAGGCAGAAAGACAGAAAGAGACAGAGACACAGAAAGAGAATAAATGTGGAGGAGGGAATGCTTTTCCTGGACATGAATCTATTCCTAAACATGTTCTTTTATTCTATTAAGGACTGCATTGAACTAGTTTTTAATCTAATTTCTTATGAACAACTATGGTTGCTTGTTTAATTACACATCATTGTGATTAGATAGATAAAGCTGGAGAGTACTAAGCAACAGTAAAGCAAGCAGATTGAGTGACCATACTAAGTCATAAACCAAAAAAGTGAGTTTCCATGAGAGAAGGACCCAAAGATACCTAAAGAAGGTTTTTAAAAGTTATTTTGGAAATAGAAATGGCTAAAAGGCAGAGACAAGGAGGCAGAATGAAGGATCACAACTTCCACTCTTTCTCCCAAATCATAGAAAGAATCAACAACTTCATTAAAGAAAATGAAAAGGAGGAGACAACAGATCAAAATTTATGGGGTACAGCCAAAGTGGTACTTAAAGGGAAATTCATATCTATAAATACTTACATAAACAAAACAGAGAAAGAGCAGGTAAATGACAAAGTATTGAACTAAAAAATTATTTTAATTAAACTGCCCAATTAAATATGAAATAAAAAATCCTGAAGATCAAGGGAGATATTAATCGAATTGAAAGTAACAAAACCTTTGAACTAAAAAACAAAATGAGGAGATGGGGGAAAATAGGAAAAAATAAAATAGATTGACCATTGGTTAACTGAATTTTAAAGAAAAGGAAAATCAAATTTCTAGTATCAAAAATAAAAATGTAAAATTACAGTGAATGAAGAAATTAAAGCAATTATTGGAAACTGTTTCATTCAACTATATGACAACAATTCTGACAAACTAAGTGAAATAGATAAATACTTACAAAAATGTTAACTACTAAGATAAGCCAAAGAAGAAATAGAGTACTTAACCCTGTGACAGAAAAAGAAATTGAAAAAAAATTGAAGATCTCCCCTAAGAATGAGATCTCAGGGCCAGATGTATTCACAATTAAAAAATCCAATACTACATGAAATATTTAGAAAAATAAAAGATGGAATCTTTCCAAAATCTTTTTGTGATACAAATATGATATTTATTTATATTGATAACTAAATCAGGAAGAGCTAAAACAGAGAAAGAAAACTACAGACTAATCTCCCTAATTAACATCAATGCAACAATTTTATATAAAATATTACCAAAGAGATTATAATATATCACAAGAATCATACACCATAATCATGTGGATTTTATACCAAGAATAAAAGGATAGTTCAAAACTAGAGAAACCATGAGCATATCAGACCATATCAATTATAAAATGGAAGGAAGGAAGGAAGGAAGGAAGGAAGGAAGGAAGGAAGAAAGGAAGGAAGAAAGGAAGGAAGGAAGGAAGGAAGGAAGGAAGGAAGGAAGGAAGGAAGGAAGGAAGGAAGGAAGGAAGGAAGGAAGGAAGGAAGGAAGGAAGGAAGGAAGGAAGGAAGGATAGTGAGGTTGTCCCCCACACGTAGCATGGAAGTGTCATTAGAAGCTCAAAGGGAGTCATAATGGATATCTCTAGTCTCTTTTCTCCCATCTTTCTCCAAGGACACAGTTCCTGCCAGTAGACAAAGTTGGGAGGTTGTAACTAAAAGCTGTTGTTCATTTCTCCTCAGAAGGAGTGATAACTGAGCTAGAATTATATCTACCAGTTTCCTTAAATATTATTAGTTTATGTGATTTTGTTTTCAGGTTCAAGTTAAACTCATGATGCTATTCATAAATGAGGCAGAAGGGGCCTAAGCTTTGTATTCAAGGCTTGCTAAAAACATAATCTCTCTGTCTCTTCTCTGTTTCTCTTTGTCTCTCTCTCTCTCTCTCTCTCCCTCCAATTTGCAATTTCATCTTTCTAAAAGGTTTTTCCAAACTTCCCTGTGGAGATGATGCTTAGGCCCTTCAATCCAGACCCAAATATATCAAAAGCAGAGAAACAAGAAGCAAACCAAAAGGTAGTTTTAGGGCTACTTAAAGACTACTGGAGATGTTCTGGAAAAAAAATAGAAAGTCTTCTGGCAGAAACGAGACACAAAAATCTTCTATTATATAGTGTATAAGTCAAAATAGGTGCATAATTTAGACACAATGGGTAATAGCATAAGCAAATTTGGGGCACTTGGAAAAAAATGCCTTTCAGATCAATGAATAGGGGAAGAGTTTATGACCAAGCAAGAGATGATGAAGTTCATAAGAAGGAAAATAGATAATTTTGGTTATGTAAAATTTAAATTTTTTGCATAAGGAAAACAAATGCAATGAAATTAGAAGGAAAAACAACAAATTAGGTAAAAATAATTTACAGCAAATTTCTCTGATAAAAATTATCCTTTCTTAAGTTTATAGAGCCTTGAGCCAAATTTATAAAAATAGGAGCCATGCTTCATCTAATAAATGGCCCATATATATGAACAGGAAGTTTTTAGGGAAAGAGTAATACTAATAATGGTCTCAGTGACAAATAATTAGACAAATTCAAATGAAAACAATTGTGAGATATCATGTTATACACACCAGGATGGCTAAGATAATAAAAAAAAAGGATATGACAAAGGCTGTAGGACATGTGGGACACTGGTGTACTGTTTGTAGAGTTGTAAACTAGTTCAACCACTCCTGAGAACAATTTGGAACTATGTCTAAAGGGCTATAAAACTGTTCATATCTTTTGACTCAGCAATACCACCTTAGGTCTATGGACCTAGGAGCTTAAAAGAAAAGGACCCATGTGTACAAAAATAATTACAGAAGCTCTTTTTTTTTGTGATAGAACCTAAGGGAATGCCCATTAATTGTGGAATGGCTAAACGAATTATAGTATATGAATGTTATGGAATACTTTTGAACTATTGGAAATTATGAAAGGAATGGTTTAATAAAAGCATAGGATGACTTGGATGAACTGATGAAAAGTGAATTGAGGAGAGAATAATCTACACTGTAAAAGCAATATTATAAAGATAATTAATCAACTGTGAAAGATTGATCAATACCATGACTCATCACAATTTCAAAGGACTCATGATGTTAAAACTATCCATTGACAAATAGACAACTGATGGACTCAAAATTGGGACTCTAATACACTGCTGGTCAAGTTGTGAATTGGTCCAGACATTCTGAAGGGCAATTTGGAATTATGCCCAAAGGACTTTAAATGAATGCCCACCCTTTGATCCAGCCATACCACTTCTGAGTTTGTACCTCAAGGAGATAATAAGGAAAAAGACTTGTACAAGAACATTCATAGCTGTACTCTTTGTGGTGGCAAAAAAAAAAAACTGGAAAAGAAGGGGATGCCATTCAATTGGGAAATGGCTGGACAAATTGCGATATCTGTTGGCAATGGAATACTATTGTGCTCAAAGGAATAATGAACTGGAAGGATTCCATGTGAACTGGAATGACCTCCAGGAATTGATGCAGAGTGAAGGGAGCAGGACCAGGAGATACACAGAGATGGATATACTGTGGTACAATGGAATGTAATGGATTTCTCTACTAGCAGCAATGCAATGATCCAGGACAATCCAGAGGAACTTATGAGAAAGAACACTATCCACATCCGGAGAAAGAACTGTAGAACCAGAAATACATTAGAAAAAAATATATGCCCGATCACATAGTGCAATAGGGATGTGATTAGGGTTTTGATGTTAAAGAATTGCTCTACTGCAAATATGAATAATAGAGAAATGAGTTTTGAACTATGATACATGTATAATCCAGCAGAACTGCTTGTTGGCTTTGGGAGGGGGAAGGAGGGGTGGGATTATGAATCATGTA
The DNA here is from genome assembly GCF_027887165.1 of Monodelphis domestica. NCBI lineage: Eukaryota > Metazoa > Chordata > Mammalia > Didelphimorphia > Didelphidae > Monodelphis > Monodelphis domestica. The sequence continues at coordinate 406,351,597 of NC_077230.1, read as the reverse complement.
ACCAAGGAAAAGTATTTTAAATACAAATTTAAAAAAAAGAACTGATGGACTCAGAACCCCAAATGAAGCTCCTCCCTTTCTTCATTTTTATTGCTTTTCTTTTTCAGAATATGGCTAATTCAGAAATATGTTTTGTATGACTTCTTGTGTTTAATAGATATCATATTTCTCATCTTCTCAATGGGCATGGAAGGGCCTGAGGGAGGGAGGGAATTTAAGCTAAAATTTAAAATTAAAATTTTAAAATAAATTATGCAGAGCACTTTAAAATACAAATTACCTAATTTTTTAAAACTTTATCTAAAGAGTCACCATGGTTTTTAGTGAATAGAACTGATTTCAAAGATGGAAAGTCTATAGTTCTTATCTAGTTTCCTCTAACAAAAAAAAGTCATGTGACCTTATAAAACTTAACTTCTCTGTGTTGCAGATAATTCCCTAAGACTATAAATTGAAGAGGTGAACATTTATGATAGTAGAGGGAGTTTTCTCATATGGGAGTTTCCTATATCAGTGAAATCCCAAAGTCAATCCTTATCATTAAAGTCCTACAACAAAAACTTGTAACAATTTGAGCCACCGCAATGTAGAATTGGCCCCTTGGAAAATACTGGATCTCTCCTTCACCTCCCTTTGAAAAACTTTCATGATTTTGTCATGGATATTCTCATTAGAGAGAGACCGGAGTCCTTATTCTCTAACTCTGATACCTTGGTTATTTTTTGGACCTTCTAATGAAACCAATTGAAAGAAATGAAGAAAATGGGAGATTTTAAGTCTTTCCACATTCCAGCATTCATCAAACTCACACAGTCCAATGACCTATTCTACTGAATTCAATAAGCACCTACTATGTATAATGCTATAGGAAGGTACAGAAGATAAAAAGGTAAGAATAATATAAATTCTTTGAACTCAAGGAATTTTTCCCTACAAAGGAACAACATCATTATTACCATCATCATCATCTGAGGGACTTAGAACTGGAAGTCATTAACAAGCATTTATTAAGTACCTATTATGTATCAAGCCCTGTGCTAAGTGCTGGGGTTGCAAAGAAAAGCAATTAAAAAAAAATCTTGCCTTTGCTCTCAAGTCTAATGGGAGAAACAATATATAAGCAACTATATACCCAAAAAAATCTTCCTACAGGATAAACTGGAAATAACTAACAGTGAGAAAGCATTAGAATTAAGTAGAATTGAGAAAAGCTTCTTGTAGAAGGTGAGACGTTAGCTGGAACTTGAAGGAAGGCAGCACAGACAGGAATCAGAGATAGAGAGTGAGAGAATTCTAGGCATGGTGAACTACTAGTGAAAATACTGGCAGAGGGAAAATGGAGAGTTTAGGTCAAGGAAAGGACTTTCAAAATCATCTAAACCAACTTCTTTCATTTCATAGATGATAAATCTGAGAATCAGAGAGATTAAATAACCAAGTCATTAAAGTCACACAAGTAATAAATGGTAAAGTTAAGATCTGAACTAAAATCTGACTTGATATCTAGGTTTCATTCTATTGTGCCATGTAATAAGACAGGGAAATAAAAAACAATTAGAGGAAAGAAATAATATTAATAACTATGGGGTTCAAGAAAGGCATAGAAGGACAGCATAAGAAGTTGGAAATTCAATGATGCAGGGGTGAAGGAGAGAGAACATTCTAGGCATAGAGGACACAGTATATTAAGGTCTAGAGTTAGGAAACAGGAGTGCCAAGGTACGGGAGCCACAGACAGAATAGATTGGCTAGAACAAAGCATACAGCCTTAGAGAGTAACTGAAAAAAAATGTTCAGGGACATACTCCAAGAATGGAGAGTGAAGCTCACAGTGTGAGTTGTATAGAACTCTTGTCAAAAGCCACCAGACACCTGCTTAGCCTTAGGGGATGCTTTGCTTTGGATGAAAAGTATAGACTTACTTGTAAAGAATCACAGCCTTCTGTCTGGAATGGGAAAGGGCAAAGGTTCAGATGGGATTGGATTAGTGCCCAGGGATTCCAGGTGCTTGCTTCAACGGCTCAGCTGATGAGATCACAGGAGAATTTTTTTTTCCCAGTAGAGACCAACAGCGATGCTCCCTGGTTTCAGCCTAGTCAAAGTGATGCTGAGAATTTGTCCAGGGAATTCTATTTCTGGAGCTTGTCAGTGGCAGGCACAGCAAGAAGAAAAACAGGTCTTGGTTTGCTTTCTCATGAGACAAGTTTCTTGTAACTTTGCAGGAACCTTAAGAGAGAGATTGAGTTCTAGACTGTATTTTGTTTGTTCTTACTTCATGCAATCCATTGTTTTTCATCATTAATACTCTATAATAAAATAGACAACCTTCCTAAACATCTCAGCAGGTAGTCTTCAACAGGTAGACTTTTCCTATTACATCAAAAGCTTTATCCATTATGGCTGCCATTTTGATTATGACTGGAGTAGAAAATTTGGGTTGGTGGAATACTAGAGGGCTTAGGGAAAAGGGCCTAGATGTGAACAAATAGCTTTAGGTCTCAGAAGAGTGAAACTGTGTTGAAATACAATAAATGGACTCAAATTTTTCTTGCAACAAAAGACAAAACTCACCAAGAAAAATCTTTTATTTCCAATTGTTGTAGGTGATTTCCAGCTGTCAACTTCCCCTTGATGGAGGTCTAGCTCTTGTTCTCTCAGGTCAAACATTTAAATGCTAACAAGAATAAAGAATCTCATAGCCAGAAAGACTTTTGGCAGCCATCTTGAATAACCCATTCCTGACCAAAAATCTCTTTACATCATTCCCACAAAACAGGAAGTCATGCACACTCTACCTGAAAACCTCCTATGAAAGGAAACTCGCTTCTTAAAGAAGTCCATATTTTTGTTAAATGGCATACGTGTGTTTATTTTTCATTTAGATGGCTATGCAGACAAAGATGTATGTAGTCAAACCAATCAAATCAAACTGTTGTGCCCAAAGTTTGGTACTGGTCTTTTTTTCTCTGATCCTGTATAAGAAAAATAAAAATAATTGCATTTAAAAAAAGAAGTCCATATGAGAAAAAACACTATCCACATCCAGAGAAAGAACTGTGGGAGCAGAAACCCAGAAGAAAAACAACTGCTTGATCATATTGTTCGATGGGGACATGATTGGGGATGTAGACTCTAAGCGATCACCATAGTGCAAATATCAATAATATGGAAATAGATCTTGATCAGTGACACATGTAAAACCCAGGAGAATTGCATGCCAGCTACGGGAGGGGGATGGGTGGAGGGGAGGGAAAGAGCATGAATCTTGTAACCATGGAAAAGTATTCTAAATTAACTAATTAAGTAACATTTTCAAAAAATAAAAATAAAAAATAAAAAAGACGTCCATTACACTTTGGGATATCTTATTATTAGGAGGGCTTCCTTCACACAAACCCAAAATCTTCTCTGCAGCATCCACCCCATTGGTCCTAGTTCTTAAACTCTTGGACCAAGAAGAATTAATCAATGAGTAAGTACTTCTTAAAAATATAAACTCTTAGCTTCTGTCTTAGAATCAATACTGTGTATTGGTTCCAAAACAATAGCTGTACGGGCTTGACAGTGGGGAATAGGTGACCTGCTCATGGTCACATAGCTAGGAAGTATATATGGCTGGATTCAAACCCAGGACCTTCCATCTCTAGGCCTTGCTCTCAATTCATGGAGCCACCTCACTGCACCCTGAGTAAGTACTTAAGTGTCTACTAGGTACCAAGCATTGTGCAAATAATCTCCAACCTCAAAGTACTCACAAAACCAAGGAGGCATAACATATATACAAATATATATTTTGGGAAAGAGAGAACTTGAACCTTACTTCCATCAGAAATGGCTCAAAGAGGGAATAATATACACATTCATCTGGGCACAAAAATCCATCTTAACTTCCTGGAAAGCAGAAGAAGAAGGAGATAACTGAATGGGGGGGGGGGAATATTGATAGAAGGAAGCACGGAGCAAAGCAGGTCAGGTAGTCAGAAGTAAAACCCTCTTAAGGATGAACAGGATGAAAGGAAATAGAAAGAAGGATAAATGGGGGGAATCGAATAGAGGTAAATACACAATCCTAGAAAAAAAAAATTACAAATTTCTCTAATAAAGGCTTCATTCCTCAAATACGCTGAGAAATGAGTCAATGTAAAAAAATAAATTGTAAAGTCCTTCAGGACACAGACTGGCTTTTGTCTCCTTCTGTTTCCCAGTGCTTAGCACTATGCCTGCCTCATAGTGGGCATTTAATGAATGTCTATTGATTGATTAATTGACTGAAAACCTTTTTGTAAGGTGAGAGGCAATAATCTGGAACATCTGACCTCCTGGAAGGTGCAGTACCTTCACAAGGACAAATAGGTCAGACATGATCTTCATCTAAATTCAGCAATTCCCCCAGGACTTTCTTCCCAGCTGATAGCTTCCCACTCTAGAATTATGAGTTTTTATTTCCTTAGCTAGACAGGAACCTACTGTTCCCATAATCCAAATTGTTTGGCTCAGTGATAAGAATATCCCATAGGGAAGCATGTTTACAGACAGCCTTGTATCACCCTGCAAGAGGGCTCTCTGTGTGAAAGAAGCTGCAGCTCTGAGCTTGGACCCACTCTCATGAATCCACATAATTGTTGAGAGAAAGAGAGAGAGAGAGACTGAGAAATAGATACAGAAAGGCAGAGACAGGCAGACAGGCAGAAGCAGAGAAAGAGAAAGAGATCGAGACAGGCAGAAATAGGTCCAGAGACAGAGCATCGACAAAAAACTTTCTATCCTACACTCTTGACTTAGCATTTAAAGACGTTTTTAAGTCTCAGTTTGTGACTATTAATAGATCCAAAAGGGAGGGAGGTCAATACGCACAGAGACAGAAAGAGACAGACAGAGAGAAAGGGAGAGACAGAGAAAGATGAAGAGAGAGAGAGAGAGAGAGAGAGAGAGAGAGAGAGAGAGAGACAGAGACAGAGACAGAGACAGAGACAGAGACAGAGACAGAAATTGAGAGAGAATGAGAGATGAGAGAGAGAAGAGAGAAAGAGATTCAGAGAGAGAGAGAGAGAAGAGAGAAAGAAATTCAGAGAGAATGAGAGAGGAGAGAGAAGAGAGAAAGAGATTCAGAGAGAGAGAGAGAGAAAGAGAGAGAGCACTCAGGGGATTGAAAGTCAGGCCTAGAGAGAGGAGGTCCTGTGTTCAAATTTGGCCTCAGATACCCTCTAGGAATGTTACCCTGGGCAAGTCACTTAACCCTCATTGTCTAGCTCTTACCACTTTTTTGGCCTTGGAACCAAAGCACAGTATCGATTCTAAGACAAGGTAAGGGTTTTACACACACACACACACACACACACACACACACACACACACACACACACACACTATGCAAATATTCTAAATCATCTAATTAAATAAAATTTTCAAAAACTAAATAAAAAATAAAAAAATAAATGCTTGTTCCCTTCACCTTGTTGTCTTCCCCTCATCTGAGCACCTCCTTTTCCAGGAGCAGAGGCAACTCCAGAGATATTTAGGGATGTTGCTAAGGTCAGAAAACCCTCTCCCTACAACATGGTGGCACGTCTTCAAGCCAAGGCTAGAAAATGGCTCAATAGGGGGCAGCTGGGTAGCTCAGTGGATTGAGAACCAGGCCTAGAGATGGGAGGTCCTAGGTTCAAATCTGGCCTCAGCCACTTCCTAGCTGTGTGACCCTGGGCAAGTCACTTGACCCCCATTGCCTAGCCCTTACCACTCTTCTGCCTTGGAGCCAATACACAGTATTGACTCCAAGACAGAAGGTAAGGATTTAAAAAAAAAAGAAAGAAAATGGCTCAATGACGATGGTGTAGATGGGTTTCCTTTCCAAATATAGGTTGAATCTGATGACTTCTGAGTTCCCTCACAACACAGAGATTTTGTAATTCTAACAGGGGACAATTTGGGACCAGGCATAGAATCTGTTTATCAAACTTCAACTTGAAGTCTTTCATTGACAGAGAACTCACTACCTTTCATGCCACTCCAGTCCACGTTTTTACAGCTCTAATTGTTGAATTTGGGGTTTGGGGGTTTGTTTGTTTTTTGTCTTTTTTGTTTTTTTGCTTTTCTATGTTGAGCCAAAACCTGACTCTCCGCAACTTCTACTGGGAATGAGTCCAAAGCCCTTTTCCACATGACAGCCCCTCCAAACACTTGAAGTTAGGTCTCATGTTTCCCCTGAGTCTTCCCTTCTACAAGCCAAATGTCCCCAGTTTGTTCAACCAATTTCCATATGACATGGATCCAAAGGCCTTCACCACCCTGTTTAGCTTCTTATAGATGTGTCCCTTCATAAAATGTCAAGAAGTGACCTCTAGCAGTAATTGAATTTAGGAAATGCATAAGGGGAAAAAATAAACATAATGATAACTGACACTGATGTGTAAACTATTCTTTAAAGTATGCAAAGCATTTTACTGCCATTATCTCATTTGAACCTCATCGCAACCTAATGAGTTAGATACTATAGATTTTTTTTTTATTTCTATGTCACAAAGGAGAAGGCTCAGAAAAAGTCATAGCATACATTTAGAGTTGAAAAGTACCTTAGGAGTCAGCTAGCCCAATCCTCTCGTTTTATAGATGAGGAAATTGAATCCCAAAATTATTAAGTGATTCACCCAAGGTCACACAGTCAGTCTTCAAAAACATAAGTACCTACTATGTGTCAGGCAATATGCTGAACACAGAAGATTGAATAAATTTGAGACTGAACAGGAACCAATAAGAAGACAAAATACATATTTAATGAATCAATGGTTGGAAGGCACTCACATTCTAGTGGAGATGATGATATGTACACTTATGTACGTATATGTTCATATATTCAAAGAGAATAAGTACAAAGTTGTTCAATACAGGGTTGTTTGAAAGGAAGGGCATTGGCATCCACGGAGAGCAGGAATGACTTTAAGTAAAAAGAATATTGTACTTGAGCAGAGGCTTGGAAAAAGAGAGAAATTCTTAAAGATAAGCCTGAAGAAATGGGTTCCAGCCATGGGGGTCAGTCAAGTGCAATGACATGGTGACTAGAAGCAGAAGGAGATGGGTGAGGAATAGAGAAAATCCAGCTGGTTTGGCTGAATCGCTTGGAGAATGTACAACAGCACTAGGTAGTTTGGGGTCAGGTTGTGTTGGGCTTTAAAAGCTAAAAAGAGAGGTTTAGATTTTGTCCTAGAAAAATGTGCAACCACTGAAGTTTACTGAATATGAAAATGAATGACATGATACTATCTCAGCTTAAGGAAAATCACTGTGACATCAGTGTGGAAGATGGACAAGGAGGGGGGAAAGACACAAGTCAGGAAGATGGATTCGGAGACTATAGGAATTGTCTAAATGAGAAATGATTAGAGTCTACACTAAAATGGTGGAGGTGTGAGTAGAGAGAAGGGATCAGGTACAAGAGATGTTTGTAGAACTAGAATTAGAAAGATCTGGCAACTGACAGGAGGTAGGAGGAAAGTAGAAGAGGTGTGGATAACTCCAAGGTTATAAGCCTTCAAGACTGGGAGAAGAGGAATATCTTCAACAGAAATAGAGAAGTTTGGAAGATAAATAGGTTATAAATAGTAGAGTTAGGAACTGAACCTAAGTCCTCTGATTTCAAAAACAGAGCTTTTTTGCTTTATACTATCTTACTTCCACAAGTGACTTTTCTAAGGTCATGCAGCATAAAAGTATGAGAGCTAGGAATTAAGCTTCAGGTTTCTTGATCCCATGTCCATAATTGTATCCACTATATCTAAGTGTTACACACACACACACACACACACACACACACACACACACACACATATTTACATATATAGACATATATATCCCAGTAAGAAGAAAAAAACCCCTGCTTTTGTCACCATGGTAACCCAACAGAGCTGCAGCAAAAGCTCTAATTGGGAGTGCTTATTTGGCTGAAACCCCAAGAATAATCAACAGGAGATTAGAAACATTAAAACCCAGCAGGGGTGAGTGTACATTGGAGAAAATGGGTGCCAAGAGGGAATCTGATACAATCAAGATGAAAAATCTATTCCTCAAAAGGCATTAGAGATCAGGACTGAGAAACCCCCCAATATTCCCCTCCCTGCCCCTCCTCACCTCTCTTCTGCCAACAATGAAAGCCAGGTCTGCATCTCAACAGTATTGCCCACCTGCCCCCTAGCCCATGATCTCCTGCCTATGGTAGGCAGAGAAGACTCAGCTCACCCCTGAGATTCTAACCTATTTCTCATGATTATCTGATTCCCCCTTTTCTTTGGCCTGGAACCACCATCCCACCATCATCCTTTCCCTTCAATTCCTTCTCACTAAAACCCCACCCCACCCCCATCCTCTGTCTTTCCCCTTCTTAGCCTTCTGCCCCCAGTATGCAATGGACAGTCACAGATTAGGACACTAGAAGGAAAGGCTGGGTTTGAATTCCACTTCATCACTTACCTCTAGGACCTAGAACAAGTCTCTTCCCTTTTCTGGATCCAAGTTTCCTGCTAAACAAAAGGGAGGGGATGGATGAGATAATCCTCCAAGGTGCAGTCCAGCTCTGAAGCCCTTGGCCTTGGCCTATGCTAGAGGTGGGTTCCTTGTGACCCCTGGTGGCAGCAAAGGGGCACTACCACTAGAAGACGAAATTTTCTCAGGATGGGCACCAGACCAAAAAAAAAAAATAGGCAGCAATTGATTATTGAGATTCAGGTGGGAATTGGGGGAAAAGAGAGAGAACTCCATATGGGTAATTCATCTACAAAGCTCCCAGGAAAGGAAGACAGGGAAGGCCAGGCCAAAATGTCATCATAGCCACACAGACTTAGAGCTAAGAGAAATCTCCTAAGCTACAAAACTATAGACTCTCAAGCTGGAAGGGACCTTCAAGACCATATAGGCCAGATTGTAGGTAGCAAATAACACCCCTTCAACAACCCTGATGAGTGTCTATCCGGCCTCTGTTTAAAAGCCTCCAACAGTTAGGCAACCATTCCACTTTGGGACAGCTCCCATTGGAAAGTCTTTTTTCTAACTTGGAGCCCAAATTGGCCTCTTTGTAATCTCTACCCATTGTTGTCCTCTGAGGCCAACCAGAACATGTCTAATCCCTTTTCTCTAGGACAGCATTTCAAATACTCAAGGACAGCTACTGGGTCCCTCATTTCTCCTCTCTAGGCTAAGCTCTCTCTAGTTCAGGGGCTCTAAACCATGGGAGGGAGAAAGGGAGGCTGGATTCCATGAATTTTTAAATAATATTTGATTGTTTCATTTCAACATAATTGGTTTCCTTTGAAATATTCTGCATTTTATTTTATGCATTTAAAATTATGATCCTGAGAACTGATTCATAGACTTCCCCAAACTTCAAAAGAGGTCCCTGATATCAAAAAGAGGCTCTAGCTTGTTCATAGAATCATGATCTGATGGTGATCTTAGAAGTCAGCCAACCCAACCTCCATGTTTTCCAGGTCAGGAAAATCAGGAGTAGAGCAGTTCGGTGATTTAACCAAGACCACATACCGAGGCAAGACAGAACCAAGCCCGGAATCTAGATCCATAGCCAAGGCCCCTTCCACTGCTTCATAATGCTCCTTTGATCTGAGCCCAATAGATAAGTCAAGCACACCTACAAAAGCTGGCAGAATAAACCTCGCTGGTGGGTTTGGAGGAGAAGAGGATAGAGACCAGAGACAGGAGTATTGGAATTCTAAAGAAACTGATGTCTAGTCACCCCTGGCAGATTAATCCTTCTCTTCTCAGCTGAGACAGCAGGCAAGGGAGGCCAATTAATGCGAGGCAGATTGCTGGGCAGGGTAAGGCTGCTAGCCATTCACGAGTAATTGGACTGAGACCCACCAGAGAGAACTGGACAAATGAGCACCACATGCTAATGATGGCTTGACCCAGGCTGGAGCCCAAACAGTGACCCAGACACGAAACCAGTCCCATGGACAGACCTCTGGGGGTCAGCTCTCTGCTGCTCCCACTAATGACAACAGCCAAGCCAGTGGGCCAATGGTGGAAGCTGACAATCCTTTCTGCCTCACTCCTTGTCTCAATTTAAAAGTTGGTGCTCAGGCAGTCTAATCACCAGCTTGCACCAGGGGAGACATCAGCATATGCAGAACTACAGAATGTCTGGCTTTGTGCAGGACGATTTATGTCGAGAAACAATATTAGCCAGCTGCCGCTGGGAATAGAGTCTGAGTGCAGAGAGTGTCCCACATGGAAAAGACATGGGCAGAATGGGCAACCACTAAAGGGTGATATTTGTACTCAAACATTTATCCACCGGATAATTCAAATTACATTTTTAAAGCAACTGGCATTTACCCAGTTGGTATATGATTAAATCTGTTCTCATGAAAGAGCTCTGATAGCCAAGACTTTGTTATTCCCAATAAGAATAGTTAAAATTCAAATGACAAATGGAGGGGGGAAAGATGCATAATTACTGCTATTAAACTGATCAGTCAAAGTACAGGGCTAATAGGGAATAAGGAGTTTTCTGGAAAGAACTTTCTCTTGACGTCTCCTCAATGGCAAAGGAAGGGAACAGCAGAGACAGGTCTTCATGGTAGGTAACGATAGACATGAGCATCTCCCCTCCTCCTCACCCTATTCAACTAAGCCAAAGATGAATTCTTGTTTCTTGACAGGTCATTCTTTTGACAGCTCACATTTTCTAGAGCATTGTAGAGTTTCTACAGCATCTTTACCCATCACCATTATGCCCACGTCGACATTTGAGACATAGTAACTAGCATTTATGTAGAGCTTCAAGATCCGCAGGGTACCTTTGCAATGAGAAAAACTAGTAATAATAATAATAGCTACCATTTATGCAACACTATAAAGTTTGCAGGGTACTATATAATTAGAATCCTGTACTCCTGGACTTCATCTCCCAGAATCCCTTTCCTTTCATCCCCACATTGTGTTCTTACATCTTGAAGAAAAGTTGCTGGAACTCATCTCTCATTCTCTCTCTCTGTCTCTGTCTCTGTCTCTCTGTCTCTCTCTGTCTCTCTCTGTCTCTCTCTGTCTCTCTCTGTCTCTATCTCTGTCTGTCTCTCTCTCTCCCTCTCCCTGTCTTTCCTCTGTCTCTCTCTGTCTCTGTCTCTCTCTCTGTGTCTCTGTCTCTCTGTGTCTCTGACTGTCTCTGTCTGTCTCTCTCTCCCTCTCCCTGTCTTTCCTCTGTCTCTCTCTGTCTCTGTCTCTCTCTCTGTGTCTCTGTGTCTCTGTCTCTCTGTGTCTCTGACTGTCTCTGTCTGTCTGTCTCTCTCTCTCTGTCTCTGTCTCTCTGTCTCTGTCTCTCTCTCTGTCTCTCTCTCTGTCTCTCTCTCTGTCTCTCTGTCTCTGTCTCTCTCTTTCCCTCTCCCTCTCTCTCTCTCTCTCTCTCTCTGTCTCTCTCTGTCTCTCTCTCTTTCCCTCTCCCTCTCTCTCTCTCTCTCTCTCTCTCTCTGTCTCTGTCTGTCTCTCTCTCTCTTTCCCTCTCCCTCTCTCTCCCTCTCTCTCTCTCTCTCTCTCTCTCTCTCTCTCTCTCTCTCTCTCTCTCTCTCTCTGTCTGTCTCTCTCCCACTTGTGCAGTCATGGAAACTGCTCTTTACTTATGGTTTTTACTTTCCTCTACTTCAAGTGATTATTAATACATCTTATAAAATATAATACTCGGAGTATTGGATATAAATCTTTAATCTTACATTTCTTTACAAATATGGTATCATTTGATTCTCAAAACAATCTAGGGAAGTAGATGCTATTGTTATCATCATTTTTACAGATAAGGAAATAGGTCCAGAGAGGATAAGTGACTTGCCCAAGGTCTCATAGCTAATAACTATCCAAGGCAATATTTGATCTCAGGTCTTCCAGACTCCCAGTCCAGCATTCTCATCCACAATGCTCAATTGACAAAAGACTATAATCTAGTGCTTTTTAGGCTCAGAATGACACCCCCAAAGACATCACTAGCAGGAGTTTATTGGATTATAGAATTAGGAAGGACCTGGCACAAGGGATGGTATTCTCGACTTACATGAAAATCTGAGTTCAAATCAAGTTCAAGCCATTACTAGCTGTGTGACCCTGTGCAAGTCATTTTACTTCTATATGCCTCTGGTTGTTTGTTTTTAATCTGTAAAGTGGAGATAATCATAGCACCTACCTCCCAGGGTAGTTGTGAAGGCCAAATGAGGTCATATTTGTAAAACACTCTGAAAATCTTAAAAAGCTATGCAGTGCTAGTTATGTTTTTTTTTTACTGATTTAGTTATTTTTTCTTTTTGCAACAGAGGAAAGTAAGGCTCAGAGCACTTGCCTAACAGATTCCCAAAGGGGCCCCGAAGCCTGTGTCCTGACAGGGGATATTGAATAAACTTTTGCTCAACTGAACTGGATTTAGAATTGCTTTTTAGGGGCACTTGGCCTCCAAGAAATCGGTACTTTAGATCCGCAAGTTTCATCCACCCATCTGTATGCATTAAGCAGCCCCGTTCAGGCTGAGAAACGTCCCCTCTCTAAGCTGTTAATGAAGGTTGCAGGAAGGCTGGGTCATAGAAGGGATTGTCTATCTTAAAAAGCTTAACATTTTTCCCCCTTGCAGAAGGTCATGATCAAACCTCCTCCTCTGAACCAGCACCGCTAGCTGCTGCATCACAGAGGCAATAATGATCAAAATCAGCCCTGACTGAAGACATCTGGGAAGTTTTCCTCTCCTTAACCAGAACCAGATGGCAAATTGGGGATGATCACTTGGGGGGCCAAGCTGCTTCCCCCAGGCAGTTGAGCAGGGACTCAGAGAGGCAGCAGGTACAGGAGACATAGATGGTTCCCTAAGCTTGTACTTAAAAATAATTTGTTTGTTTTCTAAAAGGGAAAAAGAACTGAGATCACATGCACATATGCCAGGGTGGTCTTTCCCCCAGTAATGTGGATCATATCCTACAATAAAATAGAAAGAGGGTAACTAGATGGCCCAATGGATAGAGTGCTGGGTCTCAAGGCAGGAAAACTTGAGTTCAAATCTTATCTCAGATACTTTCTAACTATGTGATCCTAGGCAAGTCACTTAATTCCCAAGTGCCTCAGTTTCCTCATCTGTAAAATGAGCTAGAGAAGGAAATGGCAAACCACTCTTGTATATGTGCCAAGAAAATCCTAAATAAGGTCATGAAGAGTAGATACAACTGAAAAGGACTGAAAGTGGAAAGAGCACTTGCTGAAGTCAGAAGACTTGGATTCAAATTCTGCCTTTGATGTTTACTACCTCTGTGGTAGGTCACTTGGGCTTCAATTTACTTATCTTTAAAAGGAGAGGGTTGAATGAGATGCCATCTGTGGTGCCTTACCACTCTAGGTCTAGGAAGTTGTGTTGCTCTTTTCATACTCTCACATCCTCTGTGAGTATTACATTTGCCAAGACAATTCCATCCAACACTTTGAAGATCTTCCTCAATTCCTTTTGACTTCAAGAGAGTATCAACGGAGCCTTTCCATCAGATATTGCTCTCCAAGATACTAGTTCATCTTATCATCTATTCATCCATTTCTTTGATAACAACTTTTCTTCTTCTCCTTGGTAAATGTTTCTAACATTCTTCCTTCAATGTTTACTACTTCTATGGCAAGTCCCTTGGGTTTCAGTTTTCCTCTCTGTAAAAGGGGAGGGCTGGACAAGATGCCCTCTGAGATGCCTGTTCATATATACCATGGGCCCCCCCAGTTGCCCTCAGGGGGGACCCTCACTTTCAGTTCTTCAGAAACTACCCTATTCCTTGAATTAAAGCTGTGTAACAATATTAGAAGAATATACCTACATAATTAATAGGGCCTTAAATGTCCCCCACTATTACCAAATAAAGCTTTCTCCTTTCTTCACCCACCCGTCAGAGTGTCATTTTCTTTTTATTTCTTTTTTTTAACCCATACCTTCCATCTTAGAATCAATGTTCTGTATTGGTTCCAAGGAAGAAGAGAGGTCAGGGCTAGGCAATGGGGGTCAAGTGACTTGCCCAGGGTCACACAGCTAGCAAGTGGTTGAGGCCAGATTTGAACCCAGGACCTCCCATCTCTAGGCCTGGCTCTCAATTCACTGAGCCACCCAGTTGCCCTCACCATTTTCTTCTATATTATTCTCTTGAAGACCTTTTTTTACATATATTGTAATAGAAAATATTGGTGGGGGGAGGCATCCAGAATGCTAAAATTCTCATAGATAATCTGAATCCCATATGACCTTCTATCTGACCTTCAAGATATTCCACAACAAAGTACCATCCTTCCTTTCCTAGCCTTAAAAACTAGGCACTTAGATGGCACTGAGAATACAAAGGAAATATGATACAACCACTGCCCATAAGATGCTTGCATTATGCTAGAGGAATACCATGTCCAAATGTATGTAAATACAGAAATATTTTTATTGGACTTCTTAGTCTATTGAGGTAGGGAGTTTCATGTAAGAAAATCTTTCTATTGATACAGATCATCACCAGTTCTGCAACTTATAATTAGTGGGTAAATGGAGAGATAGATGGATGGATGAATAGATTGATAAATGGATAAATTGATAAATGGATAAATCGATAAAGGGATGGCTGGATGGATGAATAAATGGAGCCTTTATCAAGCATTTACTATGTACCTGGCACTGTTCCAAGTACTTAAACTACTAGTAAAAGCAAACAAGAAAGTTGTTGACCTCAAGGAACTTACATGCTAATGGGAAAGTCAACTGGCGGTCCTAGAAGGTGGAAAGGGTACCTATACAGAAATTGGCAGAAAGACTTCAGGAGCTGTTTCTTGGGAGCATTTAGAGGTTGTTACTTACCCAAGTTACTTACTCAAGGTAACCTAAACAGTGTATATAAAAGAAAGGATTTGAACCCGTATCTTCCTGACCCTGCGGCTGACTCCCCATACACCATGCCACTCTGATACATTTTCATAGCATGTAAAATAAATAGAAGTTAATTTGAGGGGAGATACTAGAGGAAAGAATCTGTAAAGATTTCAGGTTTCAAATAGAGTTTGCTCTGACCTTTGAGGGAAAGTAGTGATGTGAATAGGTGAGGTTTATCATGGAGTGATTGAAGTCATAGAGGACAGCCTATGAAAGGGACAAAAATAGAAGTTTGAGAGCCATGTGTGATATACAGGAGGAAAGCCACTTAGGGGTACTGTAGACTGTGGGAAGAAGAGTAATACATAATAAGGCTGGAAAAATATGTTGGAACCAGGTTATGAAGGACTTCAAACACTCACTAGAGTTTGTATTTGATTATATACTTAATGGGTGGTCACTGGATTTCACTTGGCAATTATTTGGAGGATAGATTGGAAGAAAGGATCTCAGTAAATCTTGTTTCCTTGAGGGAGAGAGCCCAATTAAGAGACAATTGCAAGAATCCAGGCAAGAATTTATGAGCATCTGAACCACTCTGTGACTATATGATTAGAGAAAAGGGTTGAATAGAGAGGTAGAATTGGAAAGGTTTATTAAGGAGCAAAAAGTATCACAAAATTTGAAGTGAACTGTATTTTAACAGATAAGAAATTACTTGTAATTTATTTAAGCCATCTTTTTAAACTTTTACCTTCTGTCTTAGAGATGTGTATTGGTAAATGCTGTGTTTTAGTTCCAAGGCAGAAGAGCAGTAAGGGCTAGGCAATGGAGTTAAGTGACTTGCCTAGGGTCACTAAGCTAGGAAGTGTCTGAGGCCAAATTTGAACACTGGACCTCCCATCTCTAGGCATAGCTTTCAATCCACTAAGCTACCTAGCTCTCTCCTAGGTGAATCATGTCCAAAAAAGCTGCCTCTGTAGTCAAACCACTGACTTGTTATAGAAAAAGCAAAATCAAAACCAAATTAAAAGAATAAAAGCTAGAAGAAATAGTATGCATGCAAAATAACTCCAATGTAATCTAAATAAATTAGCTGTTGTTTTCTAAAATTTGGAATGGACAAAAGAACAAACATTGTCACAGCTGATATCCATTTCCTAAGAATGCTGTAAGTCATTCAACACAATGAGGAGACCCAAAGAGACTTCAACTACTCTATACTTATTCTCTTTTCAATAGAGATATACAGTAGTCAAAGGCATTTGTTTGTGAGATTGCAATAAATTTCTTTTAAGGTTCTTTAACTCTAAAATTGTTGAACTCCTTTCAGCTAGCCTTGTCTCACTAACTTTGTTCTACCAACTTAAATTATCTACATTGTCATATAAATTACTTCTCTTTCACCCTGAGTTCTTCTATTCGAGTCATCTTATCATTTCTTTTTCCTCTTCTCCCTATGAGAACTTTACTTTCCCTTTCCCTCTCATTTCCCTTTTCTACTCAGTTCCTTTTCTTCTTGGATATTTTTCTTTCAGTCCAATTCCTCCTCATTTAGCTTTAACACTTCCCCTTTATCAGATTAAATCATTTTGCTCTTTCTCACACACACACCCCCACCTTGGTTTCTTCACAGGCTCTCCCAAACTTCCTGATCTTGAATTCAATTTTTGGCTTCCTTCAAAACTCTAACTACACCAAATCAATTCCATAAATCTTTCTCTTTTAGGTAAAGTCTTTGTTCATCCCTAAAAACTGGAAATAGCATTCTCATTATATAGTGTTTGTTTTTAAGAGATAATATGAACAGATTTGGGGGATCATAAAAGAAATTTAACAATTACAACCATGAAAGTTCAAAGGATGAACTCATGAATAAAATGAAAGCCAGTGACAAGATAGATTGAAAAGGAAAAACCATTTGCTTTCTCTATATATAAGTACATTTACAACATAGAATTAGTATTAGGCACTGGTGTATAATTTATTATGCTTCAGTTGAATCCAAAAAACATGAGTTGTGATCGTGATTTCAGACAAGACAACAGTGGGGAAAAATACATTGGTAATAAAAACAAACAGGAACATTATATTATACTTAAAAGCAGCATAAATAAAAAATCAATTTAAATTTGTCCAATGTGGGAATATATTTTGCTTGCCTGTGCATATTTTTATGATAGTTTTGCTTTTATTTTGGGGAGGACAGGGAGTGGAAAGTTTAAAATTAAATTCTAAAAACATAATACACCAAATAACATAGCATCTAAGCAATTAAAATTAGGTTGAAGTTGCCTCAATTACCTTACCTAGATAGCAATACAACAGCAGATGATTTCAATATCCATCTTTTTGGTGCAGACATAAATAACCAAAAGATTAAAAGAAAATAATTTTAACAGAATTCTAAAAAAATTAAATATGATAGACATTTGGAAACTATTTAATGGGAGTTTTAACTATTTTCAGACATCACACAAGAAATTTACAGAAACTGATCATGAGCTAAGGCATAAAAAAATTAATCAATAGATGCATTGAGGCAGCAATGCTAACTGGATCCTTTATAGACCACAATGCAGTAAAAACTGAATATATAAAGGAACTTAAAACAAAGCATATAGGTTTAAATGAAGACTGAATTATTATTAACCTGAATAAGGAGTCAGTCAATCCATACATAATAAAAAATAGAAAGCTATAACAATGAAATGATCAACAAAAATGTATATAACATACCTAAAGCTATTTATTATTTCCTAAAAGGAAATTTCTATATCTCTGAACAATTATATTAACAAAAGAGAGAAGGGGAGCACAGAATTAAAAGACTAGAAAAATCCACAAATAATTAACTCTAAACAAGCACAAAAGGGGGCAGCTGGGTAGCTCAGTGGATTGAGAGTCAGGCCCAGAGATGGGAGGTCCTAGGTTCAAATCTGGCCTCAGACACTTCCCAGCTGTGTGACCCTGGGTAAGTCACTTGACCCCCATTGCCTAGCCCTTACCACTCTTCTGCCAATACAAAGTATTGACTCCAAGACGGAAGGTAAGGAATTAAAAAAAAAAATAAACAAGCACAAAAGAGCTTGAAAATAAGTGTTTACAATCAAAATCAGAAATTTGAGGCAACTAGGTTATATAGTGATTAAAGCACTGGGCCTGAAGTCAAAAAGGCCTGAGTTCAAAAATGGCCTCAGACATTTACTAGCTGTGTGAGCCTAGGTGGGTCACCTAATTCTGTTTGTCTCAATTTCCTCAACTGTAAAATGGAAATAATAACAACACCTACTTCCTAGAGTTATTGGGAGTATCAAATGTGATAATATTTGTAAAGCTCTTAGTACAGTGTCGGGTATGATTCTATTTCTTTTTTTCAAGTGTCTTCCTTATTTTCTTCCTTTTCTCCCTTCTTTTCTTCCTTCTTCCTTTTCATCTTTTCAACAAATTATCAAACTGTTCATTTTATTGGCCTTGTACAAACAGATTTTTATATCTCAGTTGAAGTTTTTCCTAATAATATTAACACTAGCTAACATTTACAAAGTGCCTAATGCATGCCTGTCACCATACTAAACATCTTACAAATATCTCATTTCATCTTTACCACAACTCTATTTTTATATAGTTCTGAAAATGCTAACAATAGCAATAAGGCAAGAGAAAGAAATTAATAATGTAGAGGTAGGTAAAAAGAGATTAAAAATTAACCCTATTTCCTGATGATATATAATAGTTTACTTTAAAAAATCTACTGAATCAGTCAATATGATCATTGAGAAAATTAATAGCTTCAGTTACATTTCAGGGCACAAAATAAACTCTCAGATATCAATAGAATGTCCATTTGATAATAACAAAGTCTTAGAGGCAAAAATAGGAAGAGAGGTATCTCTTCAAATAACTAAAGAATGTGAAAATTTTGGGGATCTATGGAAGTTATGCAAAATATTTCTATAGATTCAATCTCTAAGTATTCTTTTTTTTTAACCCTTACCTTCCATCTTGGAATTAATACTGTGTTTTTGGTTCCAAGTCAGAAGAGTGGCAAGGGCTAGACAATCAGGGTTAAGTGACTTGCCCAGGGTCACACAGCTGGGAAGTGTCTGAGGCCATTTTTGAACCTAGGACCTCCCATCTCTGGGTCTAACTCTCAGTCTCCTGAGCTACCCAGCTGCCCCCTCTAAGTGTTCTTTAAACAAAGAACTTAATTAGTTGAATGAATATTTAGTGTGCATGGCTGGGCTTTACCAATACAATAAAAGTAACAATATCACTGAGAGAAGTTTAGTTTAAATGCTATAACAATCAATTATCAAAGGGCTACGTTTAAAAACTCAATAAAATAATGACAAAATTCATTTGGAAAAATAAAAGATACAAACTATCAAAGTAAATAATGACTAAATCTAGGGGTGAAGCACTTTAATACCACAATTAATATTTTTAAGTAGAAGTCATTAAAACTACTGGTCAGAAAAAAAAATAGAAAGATAGATCAGTGGAACAGACTGGATAGGAGAATCAGGAAAAAAAATGAAATTCAATAAACTGATTGACAAACCTAAAAACAAATTACCTAGACAATAATGCCCTATCTGATAAAAACTGTTGTAAAAGCTGGAATACAATCTGGAAGAAATAAGACTTAGACCAAAACCTTATAATAATTTTCTGTATAGCATTCAAAACAGATATATCACTTTAATATCAAAGATCTACTATTTGAAAAAAGAGGGGAAAATCACAGCTGTCAGTAGGAGATATATTCTTTTTTTTTTACTTATTCAGAATATTTTTCCATGGTTACATGATTCCTGATTTTTCCCTCCCTTCTTCCCTCCCCCCTTCCAGGAGGTGACAAGCAGTTCCACTGGGTTATACATGTATCATTGTTCAAAACCTATTTCCATGTTACTAACATTTTCAGTAGAGTAATTCTTTAACATCAAAACCCCAATCATATCTCCATCAAACCACATGATTGATCATATGTTTTTCTTCTGTGTTTTTGTTCCCACAGTTCTTTCTCTGGAGGAGGATACATTCTTTCTCATCAATTCCTCCGGATTGTCCTAGATCATTGCATTGCTACTAGTAGAAAAGTCTATTACATTTAATTGTACCACAATGTAACAGTTTCTCTATACAATTTTCTTCTGGTTCTACTCATTTCACTTTGCATCAATTTCTGGAGGTCAGTTCACAGAAATCCTAGGAGATGTAATCTTAACCAAATAGGGGATAGAAGCAATTACAGGGGTGTCTCAGTGGATTGAGGACTAGGTCTAGATCTGGGAGGTCTGGAGTTCAAATCTAGCCTCAGACTCTTCCTAGCTGTGTGTGACCCTGGGCAAGTCACTTAACCCCCATTGCTTAGTCATTACCACTCTTCTGCCTTGGAACCAATACGAAGTATTGATTATAAGGTAGAAGGTAAGGGTCTTTTTTATCGCTTTATATATGTGAAACCAAGAAATTAATATACCTAGATTAAAGGGATCGATTGAATGGGTGAAAAAATCTTTGCATCAAATTTATTGGATAAGGATTGGTTTCCAAAATACATTAATAATGGGTATGCATGTAATTGAAATCTATTCCTCAACTGATAGTCATGGGATATGATCAAACAGTTCTCAGAAGAATTACAAATTATTAACAACCATGTGAAAGAATGCTCCAAATCATTATGTATAAGAGAAATGCAAATTGAAAAAAACTGTGAGATTTCAGTTCATACCTTACAAATTGCAAAAGATGACAAAAGATGGAATTGGTAAATGCTGGAGGGGAAAATAGGAACACGTGCATTTTTTTCTTTTCCTCCTTCCTGCTACTCCTCTCCCCTCCCCACAAAGGCAAATAACTTGACAGGTTGTGTACATATATAATCATATAATATATATTTTCTTTTTCTTCATATTGTGAAATGAGACATCTTACTTATAATCAGAGAAAAATTCATTAATGTTTCAATCTGCATTCTGACTCCATCTGTTCCTTCTATAGTACTGTTGCTGTGTACAATATTCTCTTGGTTCTGCTCACTTCACTTTGCATCACTTCATAAAGTCTTTCTAGGTTTTTTGTGATATCATGTTTGTCATTTCTTATGGCAAAATCGTATTCCATTACAATCATATAATATAACTTGTTCAACCATTCCCCAACTGATGAAAAACCTCAGTTTCCAATTCTCTGTTATCACAAAAGAGATGCTTTAAATATTTTAGAACATATGGTTTATTTTCCTTTTCCCTGATAACCTTAGGAAATAAATTTAATTCTGGTATTACTAGGTCAAAAACACAGTTTTATAACACTTTGAGGATAATTCTAGATTGCCCTATAAAATAGTTGAATCAGTTCACAGTTCCACCAACAGTGTATCAGTGTCCCTATTTCTCCACATCTCCTCCAAAATTTACAGAGAATCATGGCCAAGTCTACATGAACTGATGCATAGTAAAATAAGCAGAGCCAAGAAAACACTTATGCAAATAACACGAGCTTCCCAAAAGTATCCAAATAGAGGCGTGTATCTCATATATATCTATAATTATGTAAATGGAAAGAACTACCACAAAATTATCAAAATGAATTTTACAAAATTGTAAAGAACAAGCATGGCCCCAAAGCAGTGAAGAGAAAAGACATCCCATCCCATCTCTACCCCCTTTTAAAGGTGGAAGGTCCACAAGTGTTAAATATTGCATACATTTTCAGACTTCTTTCATGTGTTGATATTTTACATTTTTCTTTGAAAAACATTCTCTTATATTATTCTTCAAATTTTTACTCCATGATTTTTCTCTAGTGTGAGAGATACGTATCTTGTTTTATAGTATAATGAATATGGAAATATGTATTGCATAATAATACATGTGCAGGCTATATAATATTACCTGCTACTGAGGAGAGGGGACAGGTGGGAGGGAAAGAGAAAACATGGATTGCAAAATGTCAGAAAATTATTAAACATTTTATCAACTTGGTCAATATGTCAGTAAAGGAAAATAATAAATGTTAGAGGAGATGTAACAAAACTGAGACACTAATGCATTGTTGGTGGAGTTGTAAACTGATCCAACCATTCTGGAAGGCAATTTGTAACTATGCTCAAAGGGTTATAAAACTGAACATACTCTTTGATCTAGTAATACTGAGTCTGTATCCAAGAGATTAAAAAGGGGGAAGGCCATATTTGTACAAAATGACTATAACAGTTCTTGTTGTGGTAGCAAAGAATTGGAAATTTTAGGGGAATTCCCTCAATTGGGGAAGGGATGAAAGTTCATATATGCTTGTGATGAAGCACTATTGCAGAGTAAGAAGTGATAAGTAGGATGGTTTCAGGGGGAAAAAACTAGAAAGACCTATGTGAATTGATGCAGAGTGAAGAAAGCAGAACCAAGAGAACATTTTACACAGTAACAGTAATATTATATGAATTTCAACTATGAAAGGCTTAGCTATGCTTAGGAATATAATGCTCCAGGAAATTCTGAAGGACTTATGATGAAGAATGCTATTTATGTCCAGAGAAAGAACTGTTAAGAGTCAGAATACAGATCAATATGTATTTTTCACTTTACTTTCTATACATTTTTACTTTGGGAGTTTGGTCTATATAAGAGAGTTCTCTGACAACAATGACCAATATGGAAATGTGTTTTGCATGATCATACATTGCATGATCAAATTGCTTACTCTTTCTGGGAAGGGGAAGGGAAGATAGAGAGGAAGATAATTTGGATCTTATAATTTCAGAAAATATATGTTGAAACTTACAACATATAATTGAGAAAAATAAAATACTTAAAATAAAAGTATATCAACATTAAAAAAAAACATTCTTTGTTCTAAATTGGTCAGCTTTGTGAAAAATTCTGGGGAAAATTATGATGGTGATTAAAAAAAAAAGATGTTCAAAAAACTGGATTCATTGTCCAGTCCCCCATTCCAA
The DNA here is from genome assembly GCF_027887165.1 of Monodelphis domestica. NCBI lineage: Eukaryota > Metazoa > Chordata > Mammalia > Didelphimorphia > Didelphidae > Monodelphis > Monodelphis domestica. Next base: position 406,328,780 of record NC_077230.1, on the reverse strand, counting down.
ATGAATTTAATATAAGATCATAAATGAAGAGATAGATCAATCCATATATAATAGATGAGGAAACTGACTTTTGAGGAAGGTTAACTAATTTGCCAAAGTTCACATGGGAAATAATCACCAGGAGAATGATGATTTTTAACTTTTATCCTCTGATTCCAGAGACCATAAATGTTCTTTCCACTATAAAATAAGCAGAAAAACACAGGCTAAAGACTTTTAACCAGCCCACCACATTCTAGATGACATGTTCTATTCCTTAAACTATGAAAACAACCCTTCCAAGATTCCTAGGTGATTCAGACACCCTGGTGTTGCCTTCATCCAACAAGAAATGTGAGACTTGTCTTTATGTTTAGCGTGGCCTACTTTCAAGTAAAACTATTTGAATCAATCCTACTGGACACAGGGGATATGGGACTTTTCTAAAAGGGAAGAAGGACAACTCACAAGTGGTCATCTACATCCTTTGAATGTGCTTTCATTGTGTTACAGCCAAATGGGAAAATCCATATCTCTAATTGTCAAGACATGAGCCAGATTTCCCAGAAGTCTTTCTGTCCATTTGGCTCATTACTTTGGGCTTTTCCCCAGATATCTCTTTCTGTCCCCAAAGTCCAGTGCAAATTGCAAGAACTTCCTAGGAAGTATCTGTAAAAAGATGTGTATCTCATCTACAATATCAAAACAAAGTGGAACAGTAAGTAATACAATGGCAGAACATTTCTAAATTGTAGCATTGTAAATTATTAGACCATACACAGAAATCTAAGCCATCTTAGATGCTAGCAGAATGGTTGAAGTGGGGCTTTTAAGGTATATGGAATAGTTACAGTTTATGTGGATTTGGATTTGACTTGTGAGAAAAACAAAAGAGCAAAAAATGTGTTATGTACCTGGGATGACTAGAATAAAATAGAATGCCCTGCTGGCAAGGAAAATGAATGAAAGGAGAGAGGAGAGGAAAGGGGGGAGGGAAGAAAAACGAGAAAGGGGAGGAGAGAAGAGGAAGGAAGAAAAAGGAGAAAAGGGGGAAGGAAGAAAAGGAGAGGAGGTGGAGGAAGAAGAGGTAAGAAAAAGAGGGGAAGAAAGGGAAAAGAGAGGAGAAGGCAAGAGGGAGGGGAGAGAACATGAAGGGAGGGAGAAGATGGGAAGGCATTAGAAAATCTCAGAATTGGCAGAGACATCAGAAACCATCTAGTTCAAACTGTACCTGATCAAAAATCAATTCCCTCCACAGCACACCCAATAAAAGATTACCCAGATTTTACTGGAAGACAGCTGATGAGAAGAAACCAACTATCTCCCAAGATAGTTCATTCTGCTTTGGGACAGTTATAATTGTTAGAAAGTTTTTTTTTTCCCATTTCTTCAAGCTTAAAATTGCCTCCATGCAACTTTTAATCTATCTCCTAGTTCTGTCCTCTGAAACCAAAAATGAGGTGATATGATTGGATGCTATTACAGCCATGAGTCAAGAGTTAAAGAGGACCAAAGTACTTAACCTATTCCAACGTCCTCATTTCAGAGGATGGGGAACCTGAAATCCAGAGGGGTGACATGAAGTAGTAAATGATAGTGTCAAAATTTGACTTCTCGATACAAAACCAGGGATCATTCTGCAGTACTGTGCTGCCTTCCAATAACAGGTCATAATGGTGGACCTCAGTTTACCTTTTCACCTCAGGTAACTTACCACTACCTCCACTCCAAATCTCGGGCATTTCTCCTAAGATCTTGACTTTGAAGCCTGTTCTTTCTTCTGATTTTACTATTTTTTCTTACTTAACCCTGTCTGACTCAGTGTCCTCATCTATAAAATGAGTTGGAGAAGAAAACAAACCACTCCAGTACCTTTTCCAAAGAAACCCCAAATGGGTCGGGAAGAGTCAGATAGGATTGAAAAAGACTGAACACCACAAGAAGGGTTAATGTCAAAGGAAGTTGCTGTGTGTCAGAAGAAAGCTATGAACTAAGGTCTTCTGACTGCTGAGCTAGGCCTCAATCCATTACAACTTTCTCTCTCCTGTCTAATAATATTGAATCGAACTGAATGTAATTGATCTTGGCCTCCCTTTCTCATTTCTCTCTGCTACCCCTCTTTTGTGGTGTGTCTTAAACACAAAGCATGCTCAGTCAGCTAAAAAGAGTGCAAGGCTTTATCCCAATGAGTGACAAGATTGAAGAGTAGGAACTATATCCCAGATAGGCAAATTACAGATATATAGATTCATTACTCCATTTAGCTTGACAGAGCTTAACCCAAGGATTGGGCTTACAGATTCCTCTCTCTTGTTTTCCCAACATTGGTTCTATTTCTTTAATCCCATTCCTTGGGAACAATCTCCATTCCCCGACCCTTCTTTGTTCCAAGAACCTCTCAAACTATATCTTTCTCTGCCCAAAGTTCTTCCAACTCTCCCATTTGCATAGGCACACAGCCTTACCTCAGCATTCTCTTCAACAAGTAGGAACCATCTCCTTCCATTTTCCAAAAGTAGGAAAAATATCCCAGGCTTTGCTGGAAAACCTGATTACATCCGCTAAACTAAGTTTAGATGCAGCTCCATTCCTACCCCATACCTCTTTGTCTCTGTCTCTCTCTCTCCCTCTCAATTTCTCTCTCTCTCTCTCTCTCTCTCTCTCTCTCTCTCTCTCTCTCTCTCTCTCTCTCTCTCTCTCTTTCTCTCTCTCTCTCTGTCTTTCTCTGTCTCTCTCTGTCTCTCTCTCTCTCTTTCTCTCTGTCTGTCTGTCTCTCTCTCTCATTCTCTGTCTGTCTCTCTGTCTTTCTCTCTCTCTCTCTATTTCTCTCTCTCTCTTTCTCTCTCTCTCTCTGTCTGTCTCTGTCTCTCTCTCATTCTCTGTCTCTGTCTCTCTGTCTTTCTCTCTCTCTCTGTCTCTCTCTCTCTCTCTTTCTGTCTCTCTGTCTGTCTGTCTGTCTCTCTCTCATTCTCTGTCTCTGTCTCTCTCTGTCTCTCTCATCTCTCTCTTATATAAGTAGAAATTTTGTATCTTTTGGACTCCATCTCCCAGAATCCTTTTCTTGTCCCAAGAATCCTTTTCCCCTTCATTCATGTTTGTATTTGTTATATTTGTATATAAGTTTTGGGTAGTCTCCCTTGCATCCTCTTTTTCAAGTGCAAGGCTGGTGAGTTCTCTCTCTTTCTCTAGCTTTTTTATTTTCCTTTGCTTCAAGTTTTATTATTAATAAATCTTATAAATATAATACTTAGAGTATTGAATATTAATTTTTTAAATTTACACTCTCTCCCTCCCTCCTTCTGTTTATCTGTCTGTCTCTTATATCCATCTCTCTCTCTCTCCCTCTCTCCTCTCTCTGTCTCTCTCTCTCTCTCTCTCTCTCTCTCTCTCTCTCTCTCTCTCTGTCTCTCTCTCTGTCTCTCTCTCTCTCTCTCTCTCTGTTGAAGGATATCCTGACAAGATGTTGTAGAAGTTCTTGTATGGGATGGGAGGTTGGATTGGAGAGTGTCCTTAGAGAATCACCTTCAACCCCTCAGGGCTATCCTTAGATCCCTAAAAGGAAGATGTAGTCAGTCAAGCTCTGGAAACCTGACAAATCAGTGGTAATGGGATTTGTAACACCTTGCTATAACTATTAGTCTAGTTAAGTCAATAATTAAGCTCCTACTAGGTGTGAGGCACTATGCTAAGCAAAGAAACACAAATAGAGGAAGAGAGAAAGCTATTTACTGCCCTCTAGATGCTTATATTCTAATTAGCAAATAGCTCACTTAAAACTGAGAGTATAATGACTTTTAAGCAACTACATGAGGAAGGTCATAAAGGGCTGAGCATGAAGTCAGGAAGACTTGAGTTCAAGTCTGACCTCAAGCACTTCGTACCTGTGTGATCCTGGGCAAATCATTTCATTCTATTGGCCTCAGTTTTCTCATCTATAAAATGAGCTGAAGTAGGAAATGACAGGCTGCTCCAGTACATTTGCAAAAACAAAAATAAAAAGGGGTCGTGAAGGGTCAGATACAACTAAAAATGACTGAACAACAACAAAAAGTATTTATATAATTTAGAATTTACAGAGAGGTTGCCTCATTTAATTTTTTTTAAACCCTTACCTTCTGTCTTGGAGTCAATACTGTGTATTGACTCCAAAGCAGAAGAGTGGTAAGGGGTAGGCAATGGGGGTCAAGTGACTTGCCCAGGGTCACACAGTTAGGAAGTATCTGGGGCCAGATTTGAACCTAGGACCTCCCATCTCTAGGCCTGGCTCTCAATCCACTGAGCCACCCAGCTGCCCCCCTCATTTAATTTTTTAACTCTCACCTTCTGTCTCACAATTGATAGTATCAGTTCCATGACCTCTTCTAGAAGTAAGGACTAGACAATTGGGATTCAGTGACTTTCCCAGGATTACTCAGCTAGGAAGTCTCTGAGTCTAGATTTGAACCCAATTTCCCATCTCTAGGTCTAATTCTCTACCCATTTAGCACCCCAGACAACCCTACCTCATTTGATCTTCACAACAACATTGTGAGGTCCTTATTGACCCCTCTGTTGCACCTGACACTATCATTCAAATCTCATTGATACTGTGCTAAACACTGGGGAACGTGAGGAAAAGCAAAAACAAAAATCTCTGCCCTCAAGGAACTCATAGTGTAATGGGTAAACCATATCCAAACAACTATGAACAAATAAAATATACTCTGGAAAACTACCATCCTGGCTCATCATCCTCCTGCCCAAAGGAGGGCCCTCAAATTAACCAAAAAAGATTTTAAAAAACCAATGGCTTTCTCTCAGAAGGAGAGATTTGCTCCCTAAGAGAGAGTGTCCTTCATTTTTCCAGATGGATACAGTAGACAGTGTGAAAACAATTGGCCACACACATTCCACAGTGTGTTCAACTCAAGTATAATTAGAAAACTGGTTTACCTCAGAAATTCTTTCCGGTTCCATTATCTGTTTGTGACAGGAGCTCTTTCCAGATTCATTCCCAAAGAAAACACAGCAGGGTGACTGAAATAAATGGAAACTGTAAGACGGAGAAGAATTGAATCCAGATGCTCTCCACAAAATGCCACTAGGAAATAAGATGGAAAAGAAAGCCCACCCTATTACCACTCCACAAGATTCAGCCACAGGCTTCTTAAAAGTGATCAAAAACTATCGATGAGTCAACAAAGAAAATCAATGAGTGTTTATTAAACCGTATGCCAAATGCCATGTTCACAATGGGATTTGACTGTCAGTTGAATCACAGGGACTCAGCTCAAGGGATGACTTTTTCAAAAATAGCAAATCCAAATGTGACCACACCTTGTGCCTCCATGTCCTCACCTATAAATGGGGGAGTCAAAGCAAGAGTGTCTAAGTTCACACTCAAAGAAAGTGCTTCTGCATAATTTGTTGATATCAAAATGACCGGTTCTACTCAGACCCTATCTTGAGGAGTGTGTTCAGGTCTGGGTGCCACTGGTTAAAAAAGGATATTAATCAGCTAGAGAATATTCAGAGAAGGTAAGAAGGATGGTTATGGGCCTTCCAGTCATGCTTGATTGGTTGAAGATTGATTGAAAGACCTGGAAAAACAAGAAATTTTAATTTAATAAAAATAATTAAAAAAATAAAAATAACAAAAAATTTAATTTTAAGAGAGATGTAAGGAGTTTGGAGAAGTCAGCTCCTAACAGCTGTCAAGAGCTAATTCTTCAATTTTTTGATTGAGAATCAACCCCTCAGACATCAGAAAGTGTTACAAATCATGGCTTAGATTTTACTGTGTTATTGATTTTCAAAGCTTAAGAAAGTGATGGAGAAACCATTAATACAAATCAAACTTAAAGTGTATAGAGGGACCATTTATTTTTCCTTTTAGAAAGTCAGTTGTTAAACATTTGCCAGCACACCCTGGATGTGACAACTGACTTCAAGAATTTGAAGGACTATTAGTAAAATTGGGATTAGATTTTTGCCAGGGCTTGTACCTCTGTAGAAGTCAAAAGATAGGGGGCAGCTGGGTGGCTCAGTGGATGGAGAGCCAGGCCCAGAGATGGGAGATTCTAGGTTCAAATCTGGCCTCAGACACTTCCTAGCTGTGTGACCCTGGGCAAGTCACTTAAACCCCATTGCCTCACCTTTACCACTCTTCTGCCTTGGAACCAATACATAGTATTGATTCTAAGGTGGAGGATAAGGATTAAAATAAATAAATAAAAAAGGATCAACTCAAATCACTACAAATTTATTTTTAATAATGTTTTAGTTTTTCCCAATTACATATAAAAATAATTTTTAACCTTTTTAAATTTTTGAATTCCAAATTCTCTCCCTTCCCCACACTCCTTCACTCACTTCATCCTGTCCCTCCTTGAGACAATAATCAATTAGATATGGATTTTACATGTATAATCATATAAAATATTTTTCCACATTAGTCATTTTGTCATCAAGGATTTATTAAGTACTTTCTATGTGCCAGGAACTTGCTAAATCTTGTGAAATATAGAAAGGAAAAAGAGAGTCCTTGCTTTCAAGGAGTGACAGTATGCAAACAGCTTTGAACAAACAAGATATACAAAAGACAAATTGGAAATAATCGGTAGAGCAAAGGTAATGATTATGGACTGGGAAAGATATCTTGCAGAAGGTGAGAGTTTAGCTAAGACTTGAAGGAAGTCAGGGAAGCCAGGAAGCAGAGATGTTGAGGGAGAAAGCTCCAGGAATAGGGGACAGTCAGTAAATTATGCCCAGACTCAGAAGATAGAGCATCTTACGTGAAAAACAGCAAGAAGGCCATTGTTGATGGAATGTAGAATACATGGAATAAAGTGTAAGTAGATTTAACTAGAAAGTAGATGTAAGATGCACATAGGAAGCGATCAAGTTGTCAAGGGTTTTAAAAGCCAAATCAAGGATCTTATATTTTAATCTGCAAGTAATAGGAAAATGTTGTTGTTTGACCATCTCTGATGCTTTGTGACCCCACTTAAAATTTCCTTGGCAAAGATACTGGAGTCATTTGCCATTTCCTTCTCCAAATCATTTTACAAATAAGGAAACTGAGGCAAAAAGGGTTTAGTGATTTACTCAGGGTCTTACAGATGTCTGAGGCTGGAATTGACCTCAGGAAGATGAATGAGTCTTCCTGACTCCATGCTTGGCACCTAGCTGTCCCAAAAGAACGAGTTTACTAATTGGGGAGGAAGGAGTCACATTGCCAAATCTAAACTTGAAGAAGATCACTTTGGCACTAAATGGAATATAATGAGTCAGGCAGACACACCAACTGCTATTTCAATAGTCCAAGTATGAGGCGATAAGACGGATTGAGATTTTATTCATAAAAATGTATTATTTACATCTTCTATCATGAAAAATCCCAAGAGATTGGTTAGATTGGATCATTTGGGCTAATTTCTTAATTCAAAAAGTGGGATGGGCTGCCAGGAGTCCTAATGAGTTCCTCTTAGTTGGTGGTCTTTGAGGGAAGGCTGAATGAGCACATGGGGGCTGGCTGTGAAGAAGAGGAGACTTCTCAGGGGCTCTGAAGTCCCTTCTTATCTGAGATTCTATCCTGTCCAAGAATTTCCGTTTTCACTCATTCTCCAATTCTGTGAGCAAACAGCACCCCTTAATCTAAAATCTCCCCATTTACAGGAGAACCACCACCCACCGCTGTGCTGGGCCAAGATGAGAATTGCAGCTCTTGCCTGCCTCCTCTCTCCCTCCCTTAACCACCCTCCATTCAAGAATCCCACGAGGGAGGTCAGGCAGAGAAAGAAGGGCTGGGTCCAACCAGTCAACCAAATGGATTGTCAGCAGGTTGGAACAGCAGGGATTCCTCATGAGGGCCTGTGGTGACAGCAATTGAAAGCAGGAGGAGGAGGAGTATCATTTCCCCTCACCACCACCACCCCTCCCCAAGATGCCAAGGCGATTCATGCTGGGAAAACAATTTTTAAAAAAAAAATAAAAATAGAGCACGTTCCATCATGCGCGGCACTTACTGGGGTCACAGAACTGTTTATGTGAAATTATTCAAAATGAATACTTCAGGCTGACACATAACTTCCATTCTGTAATGCTCAGAATGGTAACAAGGTTCAGTTATTAAGGGAGAAAGCTCTCCGAGCTGGAGGAGCAGGGATATTTGCACACTGGAAGCGGAGGCAGCTTTGTTCAGGTACCAGATAGTGAAAGGGCTGTTTTGTGGACAATTGGCATTCAAAGGAGAAAAGCGCTTATTCATCCAGCCTCCATTCCAGGGCCAAGAGCTCCCTCCTTTGTTATATGGTTCTCATTGTAAGACACACTTGCAGAAAGGGCTTTTCTCGGGACTCACTCGATCCTATTCTCAAGTCGTGCGCTTCTACCCTTGTTCCCCAAACCCCACAGACATTCCATTCAGTTCAATCCATCAGAAAGTAATTACATGATGGCTTGGCTAGAAGCAAAGTCTCATGCCAGGAGCTGGGAACACCTCAACAACAATGAAACAGCTTTGCTGCTTCAGAAGCTTACATTCTGTGCCCGATTATGATGTTAGTCGATTGATGGACAGGCATTTGGTAAGTATCGACTATGTGCAAAAGGGGGTGATGTCCATTAGTAAGAAGGAGACTCGAAATTTGAACTCAAGACCTCTGACTCCAAAACCTATAATTCCTATAATAATATAACTCCTATAATTCAGCAAGAGAGACAGAAACTTAGCCAGTTGAAGAATCATGTAATTGCCTAAAGAGGCAAAATTTGACCTTTGGTCATCGAGTCACCTAAGTTACACTGGACATTGCAAATTAAACCCTGGAGTTGGAATCTGCACACCAGAGAATGGGGGAAGAAGACATGGATTTACTTTTTCAGGCCAATAGAGTACCATTCAGTCCACTAAATCAGAACATATTAAGTACTAAAGGCAGTGTGGCGTAATAGAAAGCGTCCTGAACTTGAGAGTCAGAAGAGACTCGGGAGAGAAGACTGATCTTTGAGTCAGAGAATTCCAACTTCAAACCCATTTTACATAACCCATTCATTGCATAACCATAGAGACATCAGAACCTAGCTCAGATTCGGTTACTTTGGGAAAGGGTGTACTACCTCTAGTGGCTGTCTTGCAGGGCGATTGGATGTTTAACCTATCAGTCAACAAACCCTTATTGACCACATGCAAGACAAATATAGAAGGTACAAAGTCAAAAATGAAATTGTCTCTGATTCCAATTAGCTTACATTCCATTTGTGGATGGAGAGGGGGAGAGACAGAGATACAAACAGACAGACAGGCAGAGGTAGACAGAGGCAGAGATGAGAGAGAGGGGGAGAGAGACAGAAACAAAGATGAGAGAGACAGAGAGAAAGAGACAAAGATGAGAGAGAGTGAGAGAGAGACTCAGACAGAGACAGAGACACAGATACAGACAGAGAGGTGTAGCTATAGAGAAAGCAAGAGATAGAGGAAAGAGAAAGAAGGAAAGATGAGACAGGGAGAAAGAGAGAGACAGAGTTGGAGACAAAGAGAGAAAGTGAAAAAGAGAAACAGAGAGAGACAGAGAGAGGAGAGGGGGGAGAAAGAGAGACAAAGACAGAGAGAAACAGAGACAGACAGAGACAGACAGAGACAGACAGAGACAGAGATGAAAGAGACAGAAAAAGAGAGAGAGGGACAGAGACAAAGACAAATAGACTCAGTCAGAGACAGAGAGAGACAGACAGAGACAGACAGAGATGGAGATAGAGAGAAAGCAAAAGATAGAGGAAAGGGAGAGGAGAGATGAGATGGAGAAAGAGAGATAGACATGGAGATAGAAAGAGAAAGGGAAAAAGAGAAACAAAGAGAGGAGAAGGGGGGAGAAAAAAGAGGGAGAGTGAGAGTGTGTGTGTGTGAGAGAGAGAGACAGAGAGACAGAGAGACAGAGAGAGAGTCTATGGATAATAAAAGCTGGAGAAAATAGGAAGGATCTTGTGTAGAAGGAATATGTGAACCTAAGCCTTAAAGTAAGACAAGAGATGAGAACAGAGAGCATTCCAGGCATGAGGGACAATCTGTGTAAAGACTCTATAAGATAATGATTGCACAGAATGTTAAAACATGAAAATGTTATCTAAACTTCAGCTATTATTAGTTAATTGTATTATCTTTAGATACCATACAAATTATTCCAATATGCAATTAGGCTAGGGATGGGCCTATGATTTAAATGATACAGGAAACTCTGAGGTGAGGAAACTATCATTTCAGGTCAGCATCCTCTCGGCAACTTATCATCTAAAAGATTTGCATTTGGCATCAAGAGGCTTGCCTGGGATCACACATGGGATCCACTATCGCATGCTGCTTCTCATAATATGCAATTAATATAACAATAGTAGCTGCTCCAAGCTTCAGTTTATTCATCCACAAAATGGAAATAATGTCTCCACTAGCAATTTAAAATAGCCTCAATTTCTTCATCTATAAAAATGAGTTGGAGAAGAAAATGGAAAACCATTCCAGTGGTTTTACCAAGAAACCTCTAAATGGGTATACAAAGATTTAGATAGGACTGAAAATGAGCAAACAAATATATGCAGGTATATTTTTGTATTTTTGTATTTTATATGTTATTTGTGTTTGTATATTTATAAATGTCTATATTTTATATTATTGTATTTAGAATTATATGGGATTATATATAATTATATTAAATGTAATATATATTATTAAGTATTATTTGTTCATATTTATTATATTATTAAAGAAATATATTAAGATATAAATTATATATCTAATGAGGGTGATATTTCTGTCCATTTACTGCCTCCATGACCTTGGGCAAATCCCTTAACCTCTAGGTCTCATTTTCCTGAGCCATTAGATATTTGGGTTGGGCTGGATGACTTCTAAGATCCCTTCCAGTTCCAAAGACACAAAGCTTACAATGCTGTGATATGCTTGAGCATGATAAAGAAATAATAGTTCTAAAAGCTAGTATTTCTATAGCATTGTAATAGGGTTTACAAAGTGCTTTAGAAAGGTTATCTCACTTGATTTTCACAACAGTTATGAAAGGTAGAAAGGAAGGAAACAGGCATTTATTTTTTTAAACCCTTACCTTCCATCTTAGAACCAAACCAATGTGTATTGGTGCCAAGGCAGAAGAGTGGTAAGGGCTAGGCAATGGGGGTTAAGTGACTTGCCCAGAGTCACACAGCTGAGAAGTGTCTGAGGCCGGATTTGAACCCAAGACCTCCCATCTCTGGGCCTGACTCTCAATCCACTGAGCCACCTAGCCACCCCCAAGAAACATGCATTTATTAAGTGTTTTCCCTGTACCAGACACTATAGCAATTATTATTAGGTAAGGTGCTATTATAATCACCATCATGCAGATAAAGAAACTAAGGCAGAAAGATAAGGTGACTTCATAAAGATCTTTTTTTCATTTTTTTTTTTGGCCAATTACAGGTAATACATTTCCACACGGGTTTTCCTAAGCAATATGATCAAACTAATCTCATTCCTTCCCTTCTCTTCCCCCTCCCAGGTGCTGGCAGGTGATTAGATAAAGGTTACACAAGCATCTTCATGCAAAACATATTTCCATAGTGTTCATTTTTGTCAGTGAGTAATCTTATAAAACCAAAACCCCAAAACATAAATCCAAATAAACATTTGCTTCCATCTTCATTCAGACTCCTTAATATCTGAGACAATATTTGAATCTTCCTCACTCTAAAGCCAGGACTCTGTCCACTGAGTGATCCAGTCATCCCCATAGACATCTTGAACTCATTACCAAAACAGAACTCATTTCCTTTCCCAAAACCTCCCCCTCTTCTGAATTTCCCTCTTCCTGTCCAGGTCACCAACATCCTCCCAGTGGCCCAGGCTCAAATCTGAGGTCTCATCCCAGACTGCTCAATCTCACTCACCTGCTGATATTGAATATATTACCAAGACCTCGCTTTTCTACTTTTGCAACATCTCTCCTATGTGCTCCCTTCTTTTCTCTAGTACTGTCACAACCCTGGTGGATCACCTCTAGACTATTAAATAACCTACTAGTAAGTCTGTCTTCTTCAAGTCTCTCCCCACTACAGGGCATCTTCCGTTCAGTTGAATCTTTATAAAGTATGGATATAACCATGTCACCCCTCTATTCAATAAATTCTAATGCCTCCATATTAACTAAAGAATCAAATATAAAATCCACTGACTTTTAAAACCCTTTATAAAGAAATCAAAGATGTCTATAATCATATGAAAAAATGTTCTAAAACACTATTGATAGAGAAATGTAAATTAAAACAACTCTGAGGTATCGCCTCACATCCATCAAACTGGGTAATGAAAAAAAAGGAAAATGGCAAATGTTGGAGACTATGTAGGAAATTCAGAATACTACTACACTGTTGGTGGAGTTGTGAATTGATCCAACCATCCTGGAGAGCAATTTAGAAATATGCCCAAAGATCTATAAAACCACATACCCTACCACTACTAGGTGTGTATTCTAAAGAGGTTAAAAAAAAGAAAAAGGGCTTCTTCATACAAAAATATTTATAGCTGCTCTTTTTGTAAAGAACTGGATATCCATCCATTGGGGGATGGCTAAACAAGTTGTGGTATGTGAATGTACCAGAATGTGATTGTGCTCTAAGAAATGATGAGTAAGATTTCAGAAAAACCTACACTAGAAAGATCTACATGATCTGATGCAAAGTGACATGAGTAGAACCAAGAAAACATTATACACAGTAACAGCAATATTTTATGATCAGCTATAAATGACAGCTATTTTCAGCAAACACAATGATCCAAGATAATCCCAAAGGATGCATGATGAAAAATGCAATTCACTTCCAGAGAAAGAACTGATGGAATCTGATTACAGATTGAAAGAGATAATTTTTCACTTCATTTTCTTCTTTTTTTTTTAATGTATGTTTTCTTCCAACATAACGAATAGGAGGAAGGGAAGGGACCTTCATAATCTGCCTGCCTCCTCTCTATCCAGTCTTCTTACACCTTCTTTCTGACCACAAACTATAAAATATAGTGTCAATGGGTTCCTAAGAAGATGCTCCATTCAAATACTCCAAGAGCTTTCACTTGTCTCTGTCTTCCTACTTGTCTCTGTCTCTTGCTTCCCTGACTTCTTTCCAGCCCCATCTAAAATAACACCTTCTACAGGAAGCCATTCTTGCTCTCCCTTCTTGCTAGTACCTTCCATTTGATAATTCTCTTCATTTTTTCCTGAATACATCTTATTTTTCATAGTTATTTGCATATTATCTCCCCCCAATTACACTGTGAACTCATTGAGAATGAGAGCTAGGGAGGATGTAAATTAATTAATTTTTAACATCCATTTTTGCTTCTCAGTTTCAAATACTTTCCCTCCTTCCAACTGTCATAGGAAAAATTAAGGAAGGTGTTTGTTTGCAGATGGACAGCAGGGTGCAGAATTCTGGAATTCTGAGGAAGAGCAACTGCTATTGGAGAGAGACAGTTAAGCCTTGGACTGTGGCTTTTCTGTCTCTGGGTGGACCTGAGGAGATTAGCTTTTTCCTTGTGGCATCTGACTGCCTGATCTTCACATCCTACCTGCTGTTTGGATTATCCTGTTACCCTGTTGGCTATTTGACATCTGCTGATATCCTGCGCTGCTCTTGTTTTTTTTTTTTAAATATATTTTATTTGATCATTTCCAAGCATTATTCGTTAATGACATAGATCATTTTCTTTTCCTCCCCCCCCCCACCCCCCATAGCCGACGCGTAAGTCCACTGGGCATTAGATGTTTTCTTGATTTGAACCCATTGCTTTGTTGATAGTATTTGCATTAGAGTGTTCATTTAGAGTCTATCCTCTGTCATGTCCCCTCAACCTCTTTATTCAGGCAGTTGCTTTTTCTCGGTGTTTCCACTCCCATAGTTTATCCTTTGCTTATGAATGGTGTTTTTTTCTCCTGGGTCCCTGCAAGTTGTTCAGGGACATTACACCACCACTTATGGAGAAGTCCATTACGTTCGATGATACCACAGTGTGTTTGTCTCTGTGTACAATGTTCTCCTGGTTCTGCTCCTCTCGCTCTGCATCACTTCCTGGAGGTTGTTCCAGTCTCCATGGAACTTCTCCACTTTATTATTCCTTTTAGCACAATAGTACTCCATCACCAACATATACCACAGTTTGTTCAGCCATTCCCCAATTGATGGGCATCCCCTCATTTTCCAGTTTTGGGCCACCACAAAGAGCGCAGCTATGAATATTTTTGTACAAGTCTTTGTGTCCATTATCTCTTTGGGGTACAGACCCAGCAGTGCTATGGCTGGGTCAAAGGGTAGATATTCTTTTAGCACCCTTTGGGCATAGTTCCAAATTGCCCTCCAGAATGGTTGGATCAGTTCACAGCTCCACCAGCAATGAATTAATGTCCCTATTTTGCCACATCCCCTCCAGCATTCATTACTTTCCTTTGCTGTTATGTTAGCCAATCTGCTAGGTGTGAGGTGATACCTCAGAGTTGTTTTGATTTGCATCTCTCTGATTATAAGAGATGTAGAACACTTCTTCATGTGCTTGTTAATAGTTTTGATTTCTTTATCTGAGAACTGCCTATCCATTTCCCTTGCCCATTTATCAATTGGAGAATGGCTTGATTTTGTGTACAATTGATTTAGCTCTTTATAAATATGAGTAATTAAACCTTTGTCAGAGGTTTCTATGAAGATTTTTTCCCAATTTGTTGTTTCCCTTCTGATTTTAGTTATATTGGTTTTGTTTGTACAAAAGCTTTTTAGTTTGATGTAGTCAAAATTATTTATTTTACATTTTGTGATTCTTTCTATATCTTGCTTGGTTTTAAAGCCTTTCCCCTCCCAAAGGTCTGACATGTATACTATTCTGTGTTTACCCAATTTACTTATGGTTTCCTTCTTTATGTTTAAGTCACTCACCCATTTTGAATTTATCTTGGTGTAGGGTGTGAGGTGTTGATCTATTCCTAGTCTCTCCCACACTGTCTTCCAATTTTCCCAGCAGTTTTTATCGAATAGTGGATTTTTGTCCCAAAAGCTGGGATCTTTGGGTTTATCGTATACTGTCTTGCTGAGGTCACTTTCCCCCAGTCTATTCCACTGATCTTCCTTTCTGTTTCTTAGCCAGTACCAAATTGTTTTGATGACTGCTGCTTTGTAATATAGTTTTAGGTCAGGGACTGCAAGGCCCCCATCATATGTGTTTTTTTTCATTATTTCCCTGGATATCCTTGATCTTTTGTTCTTCCAAATGAACTTTGTTATGGTTTTTTCTAAATCAGTGAAGAAGTATTTTGGTAGTTCAATGGGTATGGCACTAAATAGATAAATAAGTTTGGGTAGGATGGTCATTTTTATTATATTGGCTCGTCCTATCCATGAGCAGTTAATGTTTTTCCATTTGTTCAAGTCTAGTTTTAGTTGTGTGGCGAGTGTTTTGTAGTTGTGTTCATATAGTTCCTGTGTTTGTCTTGGGAGGTAGATTCCTAGGTATTTTATTTTGTCTAAGGTGATTTTGAATGGGATTTCTCTTTCTAGTTCTTGCTGCTGAGCTGTGTTGGAGATATATAGAAAAGCTGATGATTTATGTGGGTTTATTTTGTATCCTGCAACTTTGCTAAAGTTGTTGATTATTTCAATTAGCTTTTTGGTTGAATCTCTAGGATTCTTTAAGTAGACCATCATGTCATCCGCAAAGAGTGATAACTTGGTCTCCTCCTTGCCTATTTTGATGCCTTCAATTCCTTTATCTTCTCTAATTGCTACTGCTAGTGTTTCTAGTACAATGTCAAATAGTAGAGGTGATAATGGGCATCCTTGTTTCACTCCTGATCTTATTGGGAATGCATCTAGTTTATCCCCATTGCAGATGATATTAGCTGTTGGTTTTAGATATATACTGTTTATTATTTTTAGGAATGACCCTTCTATTCCTATGCTTTCTAGTGTTTTTAATAGGAATGGGTGTTGTATTTTATCAAAGGCTTTTTCTGCATCTATTGAAATAATCATGTGATTCTTGCTAGTTTGCTTGTTGATGTGGTCAATTATGTGGATGGTTTTCCTAATGTTGAACCAGCCCTGCATCCCTGGTATGAATCCTACTTGATCATGGTGAATGATCCTTCTGATCACTTGCTGGAGTCTTTTTGCTAGTATCCTATTTAAGATTTTTGCATCTATATTTATTAGGGAGATTGGCCTATAGTTTTCTTTCTCTGTTTTTGACCTGCCTGGTTTTGGAATCAGTACCATGTTTGTGTCGTAAAAGGAGTTTGGTAGAACTCCCTCTTTGCTTATTATGTCAAATAGTTTGTATAGTATTGGGATTAACTGTTCTCTGAATGTTTGATAGAATTCACAGGTGAATCCATCAGGCCCTGGGGACTTTTTCTTAGGAAGTTCTTTGATGGCTTGTTGGATTTCAATTTCTGATATGGGATTATTTAGGAATTCTATTTCCTCTTCTGTTAGTCTAGGCAGTTTGTATTTTTGTATATATTCATCCATTTCTCCTAAATTGGTGTATTTATTGCCATATAATTGGGCAAAGTAATTTCTAATGATTGCCTTAATTTCCTCCTCATTGGAGGTGCTGTCCCCCTTTTCATCTTTAATGCTGTGAATTTGCTTTTCTTCCTTCCTTTTTTTAACTAGATTGACCAGTACCTTGTCTATTTTGTTTGTTTTTTCAAAGTACCAGCTTCTTGTCTCATTTATTAAATCAATAGTTCTATCACTTTCGATTTTATTAATTTCTCCCTTAATTTTTAGGATTTCTAATTTGGTTTTCTGCTGGGGGTTTTTAATTTGATCGCTTTCCAGTTTTTTCATTTGCATTTCCAATTGATTGATCTCTGCTCTCCCTTGTTTGTTAATATAAGCATTCAGGGATATGAATTTACCTCTGATTACCGCTTTGGCTGCATCCCAAAAGGTTTGAAAGGATGTTTTGCCATTGTCATTTTCCTCGATGAAATTATTAATTGTTTCTATGATTTCTTCTTTAACTAAACGGTTTTGGAGTATCATATTGTTTAATTTCCAATTGGTTTTAGATTTGGTTTTCCATGTACCATTACTAATCATTATTTTTATTGCCTTGTGATCTGAGAAGGCTGCATTCATTATTTCTGCTTTTCTGCATTTGTGTGCTATGTTTCTGTGACCTAATGTATGGTCAATTTTTGTGAATGTGCCATGTGGTGCTGAGAAGAAGGTGTATTCCTTTTTATCCCTATTTATTTTTCTCCATATGTCTATTAATTCTAATTTTTCTAAGATTTCATTCACTTCTTTTACCTCTTTCTTATTTATTTTTTGATTTGATTTATCTAAATTTGATAATGGTTGGTTTAAGTCTCCCACTAGTATGGTTTTATTGTCTATTTCTTCCTTCAATTCTCCTAGTTTCTCCATTAGAAATTTGGGTGCTATATTATTTGGTGCATACATATTGATTAATGATATTTCCTCATTGTCTATAGTCCCTTTTAACAAAATATAATTACCTTCCCTATCCCTTTTGATCAGGTCTATTTTTGCATTGGCTTTATCAGATATCATGATTACCACTCCTGCCTTCTTTCTATCAGTTGAAGCCCAGAAGGTCTTACTCCATCCTTTAATTCTGACCTTGTGGGTGTCAACCCACCTCATGTGTGTTTCTTGAAGACAACATATGGTAGGGTTTTGGATTCTAATCCATTCTGCTATTCGTCTACGTTTTATGGGTGAGTTCATCCCATTCACGTTCAAAGTTATGATTGTCATTTGTGGACTCCCTGGCATTTTGATTGCCTTCCCTAATTCTAACCTTTTCTTCTTTGGCTCTACCTTTTAGTCCAGTGATTTACTTTGAAACAGTCCCCCTTGTCCCCTCCCTTGATGTTTCCCTTTTTAGTCCCTCCCTTTTTCTTCCCTCCCCCTCCCCCCTCTCTTTCCCTCCCTTTTTGTTCTCCCTCTCCCCCTCCCCCCCTTGGTTTTCCCTTCTCCTTACCCTTGTTGGGTAAGATAGAATTCAAGATCCCAATGGATCTGGATGTTTTTCCCTCTCAGAGCTGATTTCCCTGAGATTGAGGTTTAAGTAACCCCCCCCCTCTTCCTCTCCTTCTTATAGGAGTTTTCTTCCCCTCCCCTTCCCATGTGAATCTTTGTGTGAGAATGATTATTCTATTTGGTCTTTCTTTACCCCCTATTTATACATTACATTTTCCCCACATGTTAGTATACATAGGTTGATATAAATGTAGTCCTTATAGAAGAGAGTTTGAGTAAAAGAAGAAGATAACATTTTCCCCTTTCCTTAATATTTACCTTTTCAGGTATTCCTTGCTCTTTGATTTTCGGTATCAAACTTTCCACAGAGCTCTGGTCTTTTCTTTGCAAAAAGTTGGAAGTCTTCTATTTTGTTGAATGCCCATACTTTCCCTTGGAAGTATATAGTCAGTTTTGCTGGGTAGCTGATTCTTGGTTGGAGACCCAGCTCTCTTGCCTTTCTGAAGATCATGTTCCATGCCTTACGATCATTCAGAGTAGAACTTGCAAGGTCTTGGGTGACCCTGATTGGCATTCCTTTATATCTAAATTGTCTTTTTCTGGCTTCCTGTAGGATTTTTTCTTTTGTTTGATAGCTTTGGAATTTGGCAATTACATTCCTGGGAGTTGTCTTTTGGGGGTTTAGTGTAGAAGGTGTTCTGTGAGCTCTGTCAGTGGCTGTATTGCCCCCTTGTTCTAGAATCTCTGGGCAATTTTCTTTGATTATATCTTGTATCACCATGTCCAGTTTGGTGTTTATTTCTGGCTTTTCTGGGAGTCCAATTATTCTTAAATTATCCCTTCTCCCCCTATTTTCCAGATCTATCACCTTGTCGGTGAGATATTTTATGTTCTCTTCTAATTTCTTGGTATTTTGGCTTTGCTTTATTGATTCTTGCTCTTTTACAGGATCGTTGTCTTCCAGCTGCCTGATTCTGGCCTTTAAAGCCTGGTTTTCTTTTACAGTTTGGTCAAACTGGTTTTGTAGATGCGTGAATTTCTTTTGCATTATTTCCAACTTTTCCTCCCAGAAGGCTTCCATCTTTTTGGTCATTTCTGATTCAAATTCTTCATAGGTTTGTGGAGAGTTTCCATTTCCTTTGGAAGGTTTTGGAGCATTTTCTTTTATATTATCTTCTGTCTGCTCTGTATTTTGTATTTTGGCTCCATAGAATGTGTCCAAAGTCGCCCCTTTCTTCTTATTTTTCTTGGTATTTTGGGGCTTCTGTGGTTCTGTGGAGTTTGCCATTTCTGAGTGTGGAGGATTAGTTTTTCTTGTCTCTGTCTAGTGTTCAGAGGCTTTAGTCCTGGGCAGATGGTTCTATGAGCTTTCCCTGGGTTAAACTGAATATGCCTCACTGGAACTGGAATGGAAGGGTCGGACCACGAGGCCACACTCTCCCCCCGGCTCGCTTTCCGGAAGTTGCCTTCAGAATCGCTGGCCATGAGGCTGTTTCGTCAGCCTGCAGGGGGATGGGCTGCAGCTAGCCCAAGCTCTAGGGCAAGGACTTTCACTGAGACTTGGATAGCAGGATCCAGCCCGTGAGGCTGTCTTGCCCGCCCTGAGGGTTGCTGTTGTTTCGACCAGCTCTCTGCAGCGGAAGCCCCAGGCAGTAACTTTCACCGGGACTGTAGAAGGCCCTGAGGGTTCTGCTCTCTGAGCCCGGCCGGGCTGCGGCTTCCGGGAGCCTTGGACTCTGCGCTCCTACCCCTGAGGTCCAAGTGATCTCGGGTTCTGGCTTTTAAGGGGAGCCGTACCTTTTGATCCGGGTCCAGGTCCAGGAGGAGGGTTCCCAGGGTCTGTGCTGTTGATCGTTTTGAATTTCGGCGCCTTAGGAGCTTATCGTTTGAGATCGGTCGGGAAGGGTTTTCAGGAGATCTGAGCTTTAGCTTTCTCTAAGCCGCCATCTTAACCGGAAGTCCTCCTGCGCTGCTCTTGTGACAACTGACAGATGATTGTGAGACCTGGCCTAGATCCTTGGATCTTGGTTCACCATTGGGCCCTATCAGACTTACACACAGACTCTCTTGTCATCAAAGGGGGAATTTAGTGTTAGCTTAGCTGAGTACAGTAATTTTGGGTTATATAGAGATTATAGGAGTAGAGTAGGGAAATACTCAGAAGCAATCTCTGTTAAGAGATTTGTAGATCTTGGGAGGAGTAGATAGTTATTATTAGGGTAAATTATGCCCAAATCCCTCCCAACCTGTCCCTATTTTATTAAACAACAGTTATTTTATAATAGGGTTCTGTGTGTGTCTCATCTTAGGGTCTCCCTGCACTGGCCTTGGGTGGCCTTCCCAAAACCAGATCACTCTTCTGATACTGGCCTAAATAACATCCAATCCCATCCCCAAATCCTACCGTTTATTTAACAACCCAATCTCCATCCATTGAGAAAGCAAGTTATACAATGTAAATTATATACGAGAAGTTATGAGACATCTAGAAACCATGTTTTTACTTTTCTATATTCAGCCCTCAGCACAGTGCCTGGCACATAGTAAATATTTAACAAATACTGCTGACTTGACTGGCATTCTTCTTTGAGCCTCTAGAGAAATCAACATGGTATAGCTTCTATATGCAAATAGAAAAATTATTTAACATTTTTGGGTCAGAAGGAAGAGCATAGACATACATTCAATCACACTGCCCCTAGATATGGGTGAGGGAAGTGCTTAACAAATGGTAAGGAAGCTTTGTAAGTCACAAATTTGTTGTTGTAGTCATTTTCAGTCTTATCTGACTCTTCATGATCCCTTTTTGGGGTTTTCTCGGCAAAAAAAAAAAACAAAAAAAAAACCTAGAGTTGTTTGCCATTTCCTTTTCCAGCTCATTTTACAAATGAGGAAACTGAGGTAAATAAGGAGGTCACTAGTCCAGGGTTACATAACTAATGTCTAAGGCTGGATTTGAACTCAGGCCTTCCTGACTCCAGCTTGGCACTCTCTCTACAGCTCCACCTAATTGCAATGATAGACTCATACCTTTAAAGCAAACAGGGACCTCAGAGACCAGAGAGTCCAACTTCTTCATTTTACAGATGCAGACTATAAGCCCCAGAGGAGTTAAATAGTTCAACTAGGATTTAGCATAGTATCTGGCCCATCAGAGGTGCCTAATAAATGCTCAAGATACAAAGGTAGCAAGCATCAGAGGCTGGACTTGAATCCATATCCCAAGAGAGCCTTCTTTACTCAGTACTAATCATGCTGTTTTCAAATCTAGTGGGACTGGTTTTTTGTTTTTTTTTTTCCTTCTTTTGCAAATACATTTGTGAAGCTGTTATTTCAGACTAAATGATAAGATTTTAATTAGAGAGGCCACAAGCAGCTCTCTGAGATAGAAGTGAGCAAGGCAACGTAGATCTAAGACACATGTGGAGGTTGTTGCTTTGCCATAGCGTTCTTCATGTGGCTGAGCTGAGGAAAATCTCTAAGAATTACTCAGCAAGGAAGTGTCTTCTGTCAAGTGCCAAGTCACCCCTCTAAAGTATTAAACAGGCTTTTCCCCTATTTGCATATTCAGTGAGAACCAGGCACAAACAATGGCTCCAGGCGGAGAAAGGAGGGAGTGATGGATGGAAGAGATGAAAATTAGGTCCAATTAAAAAGGACAAATAGCACCAGCTCTGGCAAACACATTGTGGCAATACCTGCTCCTTCAAACTGTCACAAACTCTACTCCTGCCCAAATAAATCACAGTCCCTCCCCCCAGAACTGGAAGGAAGCAGAACAAGGAGAGGGAAGTTTGGGTGCCCAAGTCTATAAGTCCATCAGTCTGTCTCTACAAGGCCCAGATGAAGCAACTTGCCCAGAAAAAGAGCAGCC
Source organism: Monodelphis domestica (assembly GCF_027887165.1). Lineage (NCBI taxonomy): Eukaryota > Metazoa > Chordata > Mammalia > Didelphimorphia > Didelphidae > Monodelphis > Monodelphis domestica. Next base: position 406,306,906 of record NC_077230.1, on the reverse strand, counting down.
ACCTGAGAAGGATGAAAACTTGTGACTCTCTGTCCAGCACTCCATTAAGGCCAGCTTGGGTCAGAGAAATATCAGTCAACAAGCATTTCTATGGAACAGATAGGTGGACATAAAAGGGAAGAGAAGTACAGTGGATAGAGTATTGGGCTGAGAACAGGAAGACATCCTCCTGAGTTCAAATCTGGCCTCAGATATTTCTTAGCTGTATGACTCTGGGCAAGTCACTTTCTTCTGTTGGCCTCAGTTTCCTCCTAATATGAGCTGGAAAAGGAAATGGCAAATGACTCCAGTATCTTTGCCAAGAAAATCTCAAATGGGGTCATGAAGAATTGGACAGCATTGAAATGACTCAACAATGACAAAAAAGTTGGCATAGTCAATATAATGTTGGAAGACTTGAGTTGATATCTGGCCATAAGACACTAACTATGCGCCCCTGGCCAATTTACTGAACTTATCTGAGACTCAGTTTGCTCTTCTGTAAAATAGAGAGGGATGGTAATAGCACCTACTTTAGTAAGCAGTTGGGAGTACCAAATGAGATATGTGTAAAGCTCCATACAGATTTTAACTTTTTGTTCAGTCATTTTCAGTTGTGTCCAAAGATGGAACTCAGGTCTCCTGACTTCATCTCCCTCTTGCTTAAGAGACTTAACCATTGGGTCTAGGATTTTTTTTAAATCATAATGGCATAGATTTGGAGCTAGAAAGAACTTTCATGGTTGTCTTTTCTAATTCTCCCATTTTGTATATGAAGAAATAAAATCTTTTGTCAAAGATTTCATAGGTGATCAGTGGCAGCAATGTAATTTGATGCCAAGTCATCATTATTCCAAATCTAGCACTCTTCACTGTACTGACATTATGTTGCCCTTAGAATACAGAATAGCAGAGTCTCAAAACACAGAATGTCAGAGCTGGGAGGGATCTCAGAATCCAGAATATTAGAGCTAGGAAACCTTAGAACATAGAACCCCAGAGCTGGAAGGGTATTTAGAACAGAGAATCAGAACTGAAAAAGGTCTTAAAGTATTCATTATCAGAGCTGGGAAGGGTTTTAGAACCCTTTGATACTAGAGCTAGAGAATATCTTAAAATAGAAAAGGGGACATGCCAAAATGTCATTTTCTTAAGAAAGGATTTTTAAAACACAGAATTTCAGGATATGGATGTGGCCTTAAAAGCCTAGTTCCTGAGACTGGGAGGAACCTTACAAAACAGAACGTGGCATGGAAAAGAGAGGAAGCAGGTTTTAGAATACAGTGTCAGAACTGGGAGGAATCCTAGAGATGGTCAAGTTCAATTCCATTTTACAGAGAAACTGATGCCCAAGGAGGGAAAATGACATGTTGTTCATAAGTATTGATCATAAGTCCCCAAATCCCTTGTTTCTTTCCATGTTATGCAAGCAGAGGCCTCCAGGCTAACCATCCCTAGCCTCATCACCCCTATTTCCTGATGCTTTCTCTGGGAAAGTGCTTTCCTCTTGTCAGACGAGAAGATAAATGACAGAGCAGCTGGTAGCTAACGGGAAGGAAAATATTGTGGGGAGAAGAGCAAATGAGGCATTGTGTGCTCTTCTTTCTTGCTGTCTCCTGACTGCATCCTCCTAGCAGTGAGTGACAGGAGAGCAGAGTCACCTCAAAAGCATCCCCTAAGCTTTGGGGTTGCCAAGTAAAGAGGATAGTGGCACCTCTCCAGGGAGGATGAAAGGTGCAGTGTTTGGGGTATATAATCATCTACTGCCCTGGGGATGACTCAGGGATAGGATCTGCAGAGCTGACAGACAGACAGATGGGCAGATGGACAGAGAGAGAGAGAGAGAGAGAGAGAGAGAGAGAGAGAGAGAGAGAGAGAGAGAGAGAGATGGATAGACAGATAGATAGGTGGATGGATGGATAGATAGATAGATAGATAGATAGATAGATAGATAGATAGATAGATAGATAGATAGATAGATAGATAGATAGATAGACAAACATATAGATGGGCAGATGGACAGACAGAAAGATGATAGAGAGATAGAGAGATGGATAGATGGATGGATAGATGAACGGACAGATAGATAGATAGATAGATAGATAGATAGATAGATAGACAGACACAGACAGACAGACAGATAGATAGATAGATAGATAGATAGATAGATAGATAGATAGATAGATAGATAGATAGACAAACATATAGATGGGCAGATGGACAGACAGAAAGATGATAGAGAGAGATAGAGAGATGGATAGATGGATGGATAGATGAACGGACAGATGGATAGATAGATAGATAGATAGATAGACAGACAGACAGACAGACAGACAGACAGACAGACAGACAGATAGATAGATAGATAGATAGATAGATAGATAGATAGATAGATAGATAGAACATTAAGTAAGCACTTACTATTTACTATGCTCCAGGACCTAGTCTAGGCACTGGGGACACAAATGTAAGCAAACAAAATAATTCTTGTCTTCATGGAGCTTATAGTTAATAGAAGAAAATATATATTGGGGACCTACAAAGATGGAAGGATATCCTTCTCATCTGTCTCAGAGTCACAGTTTGTGACTGGACTATTTTTCTCAATTTTACCTCAGTTATACTAGGGACTTCCTCATCCCCCTTACCTCAGTTTCCCATCCTGTTATCCTAATAAACCCCTTACCTGAGAAAGAAACTTGGAATATTTTATAATTCACTCAGGAAAGAGGAAAAATTGGGAGGAGTAGGGGGCAGGAGGAAGAGGGTTGGAGGAGGAGTGAGGGAAGAAGGAGGTTATGAAATAGATCAGCCATCATTAGGGATCAATAGGCAGATTCCCCAGAGCAGTCCCCTGTGTACCAGCATCCCTGTGTGTGTGATATCCCCCAGGAGCATTTCTCTGACCTCCATCATCAATAAGAAGTCCGCTCTCTAGTCACAGCCAGAGAGCAACAGCCATTGTGAAGAAACAGGTTCCCCCTCAGTTCATCCTCTCTAGTTCAAGAAGTATATAGTTTTCTCTCAGCTTACATATTTTATTACAGAACTAAACAAAGACAAAGTAAAAGCAAAAACTGGATCCTGCCTAACAAAAAATTTATATTCTACTGGGTGGAAGGAATGGAAAATAGGTAAAAAGGCAAGAAAATATGTGATGATTTGTGGGAACAGAGCTCATTAACAATTAGAGGATCAGGTGTCATATGGACTAAGTCTTATCTTCAGGGAGCTTACAGTTAATAGAAGAAAATATATATTGGGGACCTACAAAGATGGGAAAGAAGGATATATTTTATTGGGGACATAATTGGGGACAAAAGGTAGAAGGATGAAAAGAAGATACCCACAAAGTGAGTTCAATTGTGCACTCTGGGTGAGAGGAAACAGAGGTAAAAACAAGTGAAATCATGCAAAGGTAAGGAGGTGGTAGATGGACTGTCAAATATGAGGAAAAGCTCAATCCATACAAGTATGGAAATCCCTTCAAAAAGATAAATTCTTGAACTGATCCAACCATTCTGGAGGGCAATTTGGAACTATACCCAAAGGGTCATAAAATGCTACATACTCTTTGATCCTTTTATACCACAACTAGGTCTGTGTCCCAAGGAGACAATTTAAAAGGGGAAAGGACCTACTTGTTCAAAAATATTTACAGCAGTTCTTTTTGTAGTGGCAATTAAAAATTGAAATGATGCCCATGAATTGGGAAATGGCTGAACAAAATATGATATATGATGGTGATGGAATATTATTGTGCTGTAAGGAATGAGGAACAGGATAATTTCAGAAAGAGCTGGAAAGACCTTCATGGACTGATGCAGAGTGAAATAAGCAGAACCAGAACATTGTACACAGTAACAACAATATTGTATGATGAACAATTGTGAAAACTTGGCTACTTGGAAATGCAGTGATCTGGGACAATCCTGAGAGATTTATGACAGGGAATTCTAACTGCCTCCAGAGACAGAACTGCTGGAATCAGATGGATTTGGATCAAAGCATACTATCTCATCAGTGTATTTACGGTTTTATTTTGGGATTTTGGTTTTGTACATGCTCTTACAACAATAACCAATATGGAAGTGTGTTTTGCATTATAATAAAAATAAGATAAATTCAAAACTCTAGGCTTGAGCTACTGGGTAAACATTTTAACCAAAGACCTGAAATTCCTCCAAGTGGATTGTTGAGTTGTTTTTCAGGCATGCTCAATTCTTTATAACTCCATTTGGGATTTTCTTGACAGAGATACTGAAGTGATTTGCCATTTCCTTTTTCAGATCATTTTACAGATGAGAAAATTGAGGCAAAAAGGGTTAAGTGACTTGCCCAGCTAATAAAAGTGTCTGAGGCTGATTCTGAATTTATGTCTTCCTGACCACAAGCCCAGCACACTATCCACTGGGATCTCCAGGTGAATTAGATGATAGGGAAAACTGAGCACCATCAATATTCTATTATCCTCACCTCAGGAATGATTCAGGAATTTTCAAAGGAAGAACCCCCTCCATCCTTCAGGGCCACAGAAGAGCTTACAAAAAGATGTTTTTTCTTGTTTGTTTTTTTTTTTAAAGAAAAGATACTGGTCAAGAGTCTTAGCACAATCAAGAGGATAACTTCACCCAAACTGCTGTAGCTCTTTCAGAAGGTCATTGTAACTCATTAAGCTCATCACAGAACAAATTAATTGATCTTCGTAAAGAACAGGTCTGATCATATCCTCTCCCCAGCACTCAATCAACTCCAGAGGATCCTTATTATTACTCTTCAGGGCCAAATATAAGATTACCTGTTCAGCATTCAAAGGGCTTCTTCCTAAGCTGATTCCTTCATCCCTTTCCTGTCTTCTTACACCTTGCTCCTCTCCCCATACTCTACAATTCAGACTGTGGCCACCTTGATATTCCTTTAACAAGATACCCCATATCCTAGCTCCAGGCATTTGCTCTGTCTTCCATGCTTGGAATTTCCTCTCTCCTTATCTCTGCCTCCTGGCTTCTCTGGCTTCTTTCAAGTCTCTGGTAAAATCCTATCTTCTAAAGGAAATCTTTCCTAGTCCCCATGGTACATAGTAAATGTCTGTTGACTGGCTGAAACTATTAACTGCTTACTGTGCCCCAATCCAGCTGTGCTTCTGACCCCCTGGTTTCCCCCATGATTCATCTGTTTTCTTGCCCTGGAATTTTCCTCAGTATCTTGGGGCTTTTCACTCCAGAACATCCTTCCACTAAGATGGTCCTCTTCTCCCAGGAGTGAGTTCCTTCCAAGGGCTTCCTTCCATTTTGGGCATAGGCCCAAACTAGCCAGGATTCACTGCCCTCCCAACTGTACTTCTTAATTCCCAGACTTCACGACCAGATCTCAAAGCAGATATGCTTTGCCAACTCCTTCATAGTTCCCTTTTATTTGTTGTCATCCCTTATTAGAATAGAAGCTCCTCAAGGGCAAAACTATCTTTTTGCTCTCATTTAAATCTCTAGCACTTATACTTAGACAGTGCCTGGCATAAAATGAGCACTTAATAAATACTTGTTGCCTGTCTGCCCTACATTATGCTGAACTGGAAGCAAATGAGACCACCCCCTCCTATCAAAGAGCTTACATTTTAAGAGGGGAAAAGAGGAAACAAATGGCAGCATTCTTCTCTGTAGGGAAGCATTTGTGACATAGGAGTGTCAAGGTGCCACAATGAATAGAGAACCAGGTCTAGAGTCAGGATCTTCCTGAGTTCATATCTGGCCTCTGACAGTTAATAGCTGTGTGACCCTGGCGAAGTCACTTAACCCTGTTTGCCTCAATTTTCTCATCTATAAAATAAGCTGTTGAAGGAAATGGCAAACCATTGCAGTATCTTTGCCAAGAAAACCCCCAAATAGGGTCATGTACAGTCTGACACTACTGAAAAATTACTTAATATGTGACATTTAATAAGCTGTCCTCTAAGAAATGATATGGGATGTTTTGTAAGCCCGATTCTAGGCATGATGAGGCAACAACTCCTCCATCAGAGGACAGGGAGAAAGGCTCCGGTTCCAGTGAGGATATGAGGATGAAGAGAAAGTAGGTAAGGGTGCAGGAAATGGCCAGGAAGTAAAGTATTTTGTAAACTGTAAAGGATCACTACTATAGCCCAAAGGCTGCCATTACAGGATAATGAGAGGATTAGAAACTATACCACATAAAAATTAGTTAAAGAAACTAAGGAATGTGAGCTAATGAAGAGAAGACTAGAAGGGAACATAATAGCTTGTCCTTTGTGGCATGCCCTATGGAAGAAGGATCAGATCTGTAATGTTTGGGCCCAGAGAGCAAAACCAGAAGCAACAAGCAAAGGCAGCAAAGAGGTAGATTTGGAACTGACTTAAGAGTAAACTTGCCAATTATTATAAATGTGCAAAAGTAGAATAGACTAGTAATGGGTTCCCCATTACTGGAAGTCTTCAAGCAAACGCTGGATGACCATTTGTCAGGGCTGTTGTTGAGAAGGTATTTGTTTAATTAGGAAACAGATTGTATGACCTCTGGAGTCTCTTCTGTTTGAAAGTCTATAATTCTGTATTCAGTATAGAAAACAATTCCCTCCTCTCCCTTCTCATCTCCATTTTCCTCTAACTATTACTGTTCCTCTTTCTTCTCCTCCTTTTCCTTCCTTTCCATTATTTTCATCTTTCTCTTCATTTTTCTCTTTCTTTCTCTCATCTCTTTTCTTCCCTTAGACATAATTGCTATCCAAGCTAAACTAGCATTACAGAGGGCCTGGATCCATTTGCTTCCTTTGTTTTGTTTATGTGCCTGCTGGTTGGTTTTTTTTTTACTTGTTTGCTTGCATGCTTATTTGTTGTTTTTATAATGAAAGAAAGATAAGGTGTTTAGCTGTAATTTTGCCAAAGTTGAAGATTTTGAAGCCATTGTGGTGCGAGGTTAGGTGACTTCAACCCCATGTATGCTGGAGAAGTTCAATACTTGTAAACTGTAATGATTTCTAGATTGGGAGACTGGGGGTGGGGGTGAGGGAGATTGTTCAGAGTCGTTTCTGCAGTATTAAAATCCTACCAAGGAAATCCTGTTTAGCCTTGCCTATTATTCTGTCACTGGCACAATATCATTTCAAAAAACATTTATTAGGTTCCTTCCATGTTCAGGCCATAAGGAAAGGTACTGGAGGATACATAGATGAGTGACACACAGTTCTGGTCCTCAAATAGCTTAAAATAATGGTAGAAGACACCTGGAAGGGCAAATGGGCATACAGATGGAAAGAAATGTAGAGACTATTCAGTCTAAATCCTTCATTTTAGTGATAAGGAAAAAGTTGCAGAATGAGAAAGGGGCTTGACCGAGGTTACTAGCTATATGACCTTGGACAAATCACTCCATTTTTCTAAGTGTCAGTTCCCTCATAGATAACCCTGAAATATGTTCCTAAATCATTTCACCTGTCTGCGGTGGTTTCTAATCTGTAAAATAAGGGGTATTGGTCTAGAGAGCCCAGATAGTCTTCCTAGGACTCCTAGAAGCCCTTGTTTATTTTCCTGCTTCCCCATGATTTGTCTAGGCTGATTTGGGGAGATCATCTAACTCTTTCTAGACTTTCAAATCCTTAGTAAGTATATCTATTCATCCCTGTCCTTCCTCTCACCTCACTCTTCTCCAATCATTTCTTGGATCTACAGTGGATTCTGGAACTCCTCTCATGCTGGATACTCTAGGGACATGGTCATTACCCTGACATTTCTTCCATCCCATATCTAAAATTTGGTTTCCTCTGTGCCCTCACTATCCTACCACAAGAAGACTGGGAGATTATGTGAGTCAACCCTGGCCCTTACCCCACAAGTAAATTCAATTAATGGAAGACATTTCCTTTGTGGGGAAGCATGTGTGACATTTAATAAGCTGTGCCTCCCTCCAGGCAGGCAGCTTCTGGATCTAGCTTCAGCCAAATATGTTTGGGGTAGTTGTTTTTCCATGAAGTAAAGAAATGGGTCAGATGGTTAAGAAGAGGGGAGGGAAGGGAGATATCTCCCCAGGACAAATTCCAGAAGATGAAGTTGGAGTTCCGATTAAAGGAGATTTAATGAGTTAGAGAGAGATCAGAAACAGAAGAAACTCTGAGTGTAAATCAAATATTAATCATAGTAACAGCTCAGCTCTGAAAGGCATAAATCAATAGTACAATGCAGACTGCTGCATATCTGCCTTTCTAAACAGAGATGGCTCCCAGGGAAAAAAAAAGACCTGAAATAGCAAAAAAAAAAAAGATGAAGGAAGGAAAAAGATTCCATTTGATTTGGACATGAATCTTCAGAGGAAATGAGAGAATTCAGCTCTGTTGGTCTTTGGAGTAAGAGGCTTTCTGTATGAGATGATTTCAGGTTATTTTAGAAAGGGCCTCTGCCTTAGAAGTATCAGCTTTCCATTAGACTCCCTCTACTATACTTCTTGAGGGCAGACATTGTTTCACTTTTGTCTTTGTAACACTAAAACAAAACAGGGTATTTGGCAAATGATAAACACATTATAAATTGCTGTATTTGGGTAATTTTTTAGATTAGGCATCTATATCTCCTCCAGTTTGGAATTACAGTGCTCATTCACAAGCTCAATCGCAATTCTGCCCATCAAGGAAGCTTTAACCTACTCCATTTTTCCAACCTAGGCCAGATCACCCCTTCCTTGGACATCCCAGTGGCCTTCTGCCTCAGAGGACTTAACCACATTACCACCAGTGTGTAGTGGAAAATCCTCAGATCTCTCCTTTAGAGACCCCCTTATGCTCTAAGGACTGGCTTTTTATGAGGCTGACATACCCAGAAGCTTGACAAGCAGGGTGACCAATAACCCCTCCTTTCCCTACACCTGCTGGAACTCCAGAACAAAGCTTTTGTCCACTTCATAGAGCACTGTTACCCCCATGCTATGACCTAACAAAGCCATGATGGATGTCTGTCCTTGCCTATGTTCTGATGCCTGTACTTGCCCTTCATGTTTATGTTCATAACTCATGGAAACTCTTGTGTATGTATCATGTAACTCATGGAAGCTATTGTATATGTATCATGTAACCCATAGAAACCCCTAATTGTGTAAGTAATCTATAAAATACCCAGAGTCAATTATCTTGGGGCCCAGAACTTTGAGGAAAGATCTCTTCTGGGTACCAGGCACATATGTAATAATAAACCTCCTTACTTACTTACTGTGGAGTGACAATTGTGGTTTCCTATGTGGCTAAACTGAAAATTCTGCAACAATATGGTAGACATCCAATCAGCTTTAGCCCTACTCCAGCACAGAACTCCAAAGATAAATGATCAAGCACCCTCAGCTTCCCCATCAGTAAGGATGAACCACTGTGGCCAGGAGAAATCTCTGTTGATTGATACAAAGATGGAAAGGTTTGAATTTAGATTAGTGAGATTATTGTTTAAAAACTAACCTTGATCAGTTGAGCAGAGTTCATCACCAGAAGGATGACCACTAGGACATGCATCCTTTTTGGCCACAACAATTATCAGGACATCTCCTATGATATTTACTAAAGACACATCACCTTCTTTGTTAGAAACAATGACTTCCCTGATGAAGCAACAATTAGAACTAAAGAAAAGTGAAAGGAACTGTTTCTTCTAATAGTGAAGAATCCTTCCCTGAAGGTCTTCAGGAAAAGGTAGAATGCTCACTTATTGGCAAGGTATAGAAGGCACTGATAGCCAGGTCTTTGTTGGACTAGATGGTCTCAAGTTCTTTTCCATTCTGAGTCCATGATTCTAAAGAGTTAACATAAACTGTTCAGGGAACTGTATAATTGAAAATCTGTTACCCTAAAAAAGAACTACATTTTCTGGAAGCCCACTGACTTCCTGTCATCACATACTTCCTGTAGACAAGGGATATTAGGCAAGAACATGAAGGGTCATCCTCTCTCTTTGGCTTCCCGTCAGCATGATGATGGTGTTGAGTGGGGATTTTGAAATGGGCTAATCAGCCATGGGCATGTGGTCTTTATTTTGTATCCTCTTTATTCCTTGATTCCTAATGACCATTAATAAACCTCCTAAACTATATTTTATTATTGTGATTTAATTTTAACTTTTACATTGATGGCAACCAGAAACTGGAGGAAAAACTCTCAATTTTTAAAGATAACCTAGATAAAAAAAATTTTTAAGTCATGTTTCTCCTGCCAAGGTTTTTCACCCACCTCACCCACCCACCAACCCTCGAAAACTTAGAGAGAACTCCAAACTCTCTTTGGAACTGCTGCCTTTTTCTTTCCTTACTTTTTGCCTGGTTGTTCTCCCTAACAGCTGGGCCACTTTTAGCTTGGAGACTCTTGGGGAAAAGGAGATAAGTTACTTCTCTCACCCATCTTCTTAAGTCCATGTACCTCAGTTCCTCACTACTGATCTCTGGCCCCAACTGCTCCTGTTTCTGAATCATCCTCCTGCTCCAGCCCCAGCCCTGTAAGGAGGAAAAGGGATTTATTTTTAAAGGGTTGGATTTTATATTTTAAGAGTATGGTCACCAGGAATTTAATTAATTCCAAAGACATTTTATTTACAATTTTATTACAAAATGTTGAAAGACTGAAGCAAGAAATCAGAGAGAGGATAAGGTAAAATATCTAGCCTCAGCACTAAGTAATTTATCTCTTGCCCCCCCCCACTGCAGTGAGAGTTAGTTTCAGCTGGCCTCAGCAAAGCCAAGGACCCAGGAAGTTTCTCAAGAGGAATAGGTCTTTTCCTGAGGCTGGTCAATTCAGAGGAAACCAGCAGTTAAGAGTCAGTTTTTCACTCATCATGTGTCAGTCCAATCAGCAGATCCTTCTGCCCCTCCTTCACCAGCCTCAACTCAAAAGCATGAAGAATTCCCCTTCTCACAGGAAATTACAGTTCCTTTTAAAGATGCTTCTTTTGTATCACTTCCTAATTTTATATCTACCAATCACAGTTGAAGTTTTCTGTTCTAGAACTGCCCAGGAGGCAGTCAGTCAATTCTGATTTGTCACCCACTATTGCACATGTGGGTCACAGATCTCCCACTTCATTATTAAGTGGGATGTTTGCATTTTTGGTGATAAGATCTAAAAATGGGCAGATCTCCATACTTAACTTTTAAGTAAGATGTTTACACTTATGGGGATTAAATCTAAAAATAGTCAGATCTCCTACTCAACTTTAAGTACCGTGTTCTAAAAATAGGCAGTGATTACAATTTAATCTTCACAATCAGGAGAGAATTAAGTATTTTCATTTTTATAATCAGGGGAAAGTCAATTTCAATCTTCACACCCCCAGCCCCAGCCAGGTCCCAGACTGCTGGTGGCTGCTGCTGTGTCTTCGGAACTCAAAAACTTGGAGCCTCTCTCTGGGCAATGGTAAAAACCCAGAGTGTGCTTTCCTTATGCAACAATTATCCCCTTAACTCCCTCTCCACATGGCTAAGGAAACAAGCATTTTACATAGGGGGGGGATGGGGGGAGAAGAGGAAGGAAGTTACTCTTCCAAACAGGAAGTAAAATTGCAAGCATGGCGTATTCTATGAAAGAACAGTACATTACCTATTTCAAAAAGCTTCTACAATTCATGAGTGCACTGATTCTTTCACTTATCTTGCCTGGGATTTAGGGGAGAAATTCATCTCCCTGCAACTCTTTGCCATTTGGGTCTGCCCAGTTTGAGATTCCTAAAACCCATGTTCTCCCTTGCTATGGGAGATCCAAGAGTGCTGACAATAAGAATCTGAACAGATAGAAAAAGGAACTTTAAAGTCTGGAGGTGAAATTTGAAGCCTTTTCAGATGCCACTATTTTATAAAAGCCTCTGTATCATTGTATTTTGCTGATTATTTTGTTTAAGATTTCATTTTATTGTTTTAAGTTCATATATTAATGTATTCTATAATATTCTGTTACACTGAATCAGTTTAATCTACTGTGTTTTAACTACTGTTATATTCTGTTGCTTTTCCCCTATACTACTGAACAAAATATTGTAAAAGCCCATAAACAGTTTTTTCCCTATTTTGGCTTTGTAAATTGTCACATAGAAGATGGATGGACTTCATCAAAACTAGTTACAATTGTACCTTTGGAAAATTTAATGAGCTAAATATCTCAAATTGATTTTAAGGGGTCTTTAGACATGATTTTTAAATGATTTTTTCAACAACTCTGACTGATCATTCCACTAAGTTATTTGTAACAAGAGACAAAGGATCCATTTTAGTAGCTGAAGCGAAACACTATTATAATCCACACCTCCCACATTTGTAAAAATGTGAAAGGATGGGACATAACAGCCTCATACCAAAGGAGCTGGGAAGTTGATCATCAAGGGGCAAGGTACCCCTAGATGACTCCCAAGAGGGAGCATCTCTCATTTCTAACTCTTCAGCTTACTTCCACCAGAATGATCTAGATTCTTAGTAACATTTTTAGACCCAAAATCAATAGTACAGAGGTTTGTTTTTTTCTAGACTCCTCTGCCACATTTTTGTAATGATGGCAGTAATGGATTGTTTTAAAATATCTCAGCCAAGGTTGAAACATTGCTACACCTGAAAAACTTGTGACAAGTATCCATTAGCTTCTAAGGTATTTTTCTTTAAATATCATACAGCAGGTTCATGTAAAATATGATAGTGGGTTTGTTTGCTATTGTCATTAAATTGGGCTATTATAATTTGGGGATATTGATACTTTTAGAATGTGCATTAAGTGTTGTACTATTGTTCTTTATTAAAAAAAATGTTACTTTATGAAAATCATTTGCTTTGTACTCACACTGGATCATAGCCAGGTTTGAAAAAGAAAATGTATCTCATTTTTTTGGGTGAGAAACTTTTGTACTCTAACTTTTCTTAGCTGACACAGTATGTCAATGATTATAAAGTATGTATTTTGATTTTAAAAACGTTTTATTATTGTTTTTGCTTGCATGTGCAATATATTATTTCAGTTTTTCTCTCCTTTTTGTATTTGAAGACATGTCACCAGTATTGAGATTTTCTTTACTGTTTTGATTTTGCAGTAATATAAATTGAAAATACATTTGCCCTAATATCAATGCATACCCAAAAAGTTTTAGACTATAAAAATGATGCAATTGATTGTTTAAAAAAATTATAGGACTTTACTTAATGATTTTGTCTGATTCCAAGAGAAGGGAATACAAAAAGAGCTATTGAACAGTGCCAAAGAATCACAAAGCTAAACTGCATAGTGCCAATCAAGCACAACATCAAAGAGATCAACCAATCCCAAAGGGATTGATGAAAATTTTGAGCCAAGACAAGAAGCTTTGAACTTCTTTGGGGTTCTAAGTTACGAGTGTTTTGCCATATGTCAAAGGTAGGTCTTCCTTGTCCCACATTCTACCAAGTATCTCAAATTTGGCTCCTACCTGGCTCCTATAATCTAGTCCCTATTCTATCTTTCATCGTGTAGCAAAACTTTCTGTAGTCCTGGCTGCTGATTGGGAAAGCACATAATTACATAAATCACTTTAATTGGGCCCTGATTCAAGGACCTGTTATAGGTTTATTTTCCTTTACTTAAAATTTTTACACATAAGACTTTGATAGTCTATATTTCATCCAGAAATTATTTTTTTTCTTTTTTGCTTGGATTTTTTTTATGTTTTTGATTTCTCTTGTCAATTGATTCATATACCTCATAACTCAGCCATGCATCCCTAAGTGATCCCTGTGTTTTTCAACAACCTCTTCAGGGGAGAATGTATTATTTTTATTATAAATTGCAAATTTTAAGTTCTTTTTTAGAGTAATTTTAGGATAAGAAACACGCTACCTATCAGAATCCAGAAAGTGAACTGTTTGGAGAAGGCACCATGAAGATGTCTCCACAGACCTCACACTACACAAGAAGATCCAAAGTGAACTTTGGGATGTGGTGATTTGAACTGTGTAGGGTTGAATGCATTGGTTTTTATATGTATACTCTTATGCCAAAGAGGACTGACCCCTAACTGGCTTTTTGTCAATGTGCCTATCAATCAATGGTGTTGTTCTCTTTTCCCTTTATCCCCAAATTATTGTAATTTCAAAGTTGGTTATGTCTACAAGATTCATTGGAGAAACTAGTCTACCATGGATCTCAAGGGGGCATGTATAATTGAAAAATCTGTTATCCTAAAAAAGAACTACATTTCCTGGGAGCCCAGTGACTTCCTGTTGGTTACATACTTCCTACAGACAGAGGATATTAGCGAGTTGGTGATCCTCTTGGGCCTCTTTCTTGGGCTTGCAGCCAGCATGATGGTGGTGGTAAATTAAGATCTGAGATTTTAAATGTGCTAATCAGCCATGGGCATATGGTCTTTATATCCTCTTTATTCCTTGATTTCTAATGATCATTAATAAACCTCCTAAAATATAATATTTTATTATTTGAGATTTAATTTTAATTTTTACAGGGCAGAGTCAAGAGAGAAGAGAAGGAAAACAGACCCACTTGATCACTACCAAATTACCCTGCAAAAAACTATGATATAATGCCTCAAAATGAATTCTAGAGCAGCATAACAAACAAACTAAATTTTCACTCAAAACAGCTTAGAAGGCTGGCACAAAAGATCTATCACATGAGGGTAGAAATAGGGCACAAAGCAGCATCCCCCGGTGAACCACATCATTGCAATAGGCCTTGGAGGTAGCTGAATCAGCAGCAAAGGTTTCCTGAGCTCTCAGTCACAGGTGAAAAGCAAGATCAAACAACTGATCAATAGGAGATTACAGGGGTCCCTTTGGTAGTTCTTGGTGCAAGACTTTTGTTGCATTGCTCAGATGCAGATCTAGAACATAGTCCTGGGGTTCAGCCTCAGGAGAAGGAGGAACACTTATTTCCATAGGAGAGCAGGAGGCTCTAGTCATGATTCTAAGATAGAAAAGAGTGCTTGTAGTTGCCCACAAACAAGAGCACAGACAGGGAGTAGATTAAACACACCTCTCCTTAGATAATAACCCCTTAAAAGAACTTAAAACTTATAGATTTCCTGAGGTAGCTCTAAAGACAACTGCACGAAGAACCTGAAACTTTGGACTATGCCCCCTTCACCAGAGGTACAGAAGGCAGCTTTAACGGGTTTTTTTTTTCAGTTAAAGGGAAAACATTGCTGGAAAATGAGCAAACAAAAAAAAAAGAAACTCAAAATACAAAGTTATTTTGGTAACAGGGAACACCAAAAACAAACTCAGAAAATACAATAAAGACAATACTGCTGCATCTTTTGATTCAAGCCCTAAAAGAGTGGAGAAACAAAAAAAAAAAAGATTGCCAAAAGTCAAGTAAGAGAAAGAGAAGAAAAATTGGGGAAAAGAATAAGAATGATACAGAAAACTCATGAAAAAAGATTCAACAGCTTGAGAAAGGAGGCACAAAAAATGCCAAAGAAAACAATATCTTAAAAAACAGAATAGGCCAATTAATAAAAGAAGTGTAAAAATCCCTGACAAAAAGAACTCCTTGAAAGGCAAAATTGACTATTTGGAAAAAGCAGTACAAAATTCCACTGAGAAAAAGAAGTTTTTAAAAAGTAGTATTGGCCAAATAGAAAAGGAGGTAAAAAAGCTCACTCAAGAAAATCATGTCTTAATAATTAGAAATGGGCATGTAGAAGCTAATGACTCCATGAGATGTCAAGAAATAACCAAACAGAGGCAAAAGAATGGGAAAAATAGAAGAAAATGTGAACTATCTCATTGGGGAAAAAAAAAACAACCTGGAAAATAAATACAAAAGAGATCTTCTAAGAATAATTTGACTACTTAAAAGCCATGATCAGAAAAAGAGCTTAGATACCATCTTTCAAGAAATTATCAAGAAAAACTGGCCTAATATTCTAGAACCAGAAGATAAAATAGAATTTGAGAGAACTCACCAAATCCCTTCTGAAAGATGTCTCAAAAGGATAAGTCCCAAGAATATTATAGCTAAATTCCAAAACTCCCAGATTAAGGAGACAATCTTACAAGCATTCAAAAATAAATGATTCAAATATCATAGATAAAATGATATTTAGCATCTTCTACATTAAAGGATCAGAAGGTCTAGAATATGTCAGAATGAAAAGGAGCTAGAACTTCAACCAAGAATTACTTACCAGCAAAACTGAGCATAATCCTTTAGGGGAAATGAGTATTCAATGAAATAGAGAACTTTTAAACATTCCTGATGAAAAGACCAGAGTTGAATGGAAAATTTGACTCTCAAATACGACTCAAGAGAAGTATAAAAAGGTAAACAGGAAAGAGAAATAAAAAGATATTCAATAAAATTAAACTGTTTATATACCTATATGGGAAGATGATTCTTGTAACTCCTAAGAACTTCATCATTATTAGAGCAGGTCAAAGTTAGAGGGAATGGATGTGATTTGAATATGGTAAGATGATACATAAAATTTTAAATTAAATTAAGGAGAGAAAAAGAGGAGGGGGAGGGAGGGAGAAATAGAATTAGGTAAATTATCTCACTTAAAAGAGGCATGAAAGAGCTTTTACAGTGGAGGGAAAGATGGAGGGGTTGGGGAAGGGAGCCCTTGAACCTTACTCTCAATCAGAATTAGCTCAGAGAATGAAGAATATACACAATCAATTGGATATAGAAATTTATCTTACATTACAGGAACATAGAAGAGGAAAAGGATAAGAAAGAGCAGGGGACTGACAGAAAAGAGGGCAAATTGGGGATAGATATAGTAGTCAGAAGCTAAGCACTTTTGAGGAGTTCCATGGAGACTAGAACAACCTCCAGGAAATGATGCAGAGCGAGAGGAGCAGAACCAGGAGAACATTGTACACAGAGACTAATACACTGTGGTATAATCGAACGTAATGGACTTCTCCATTAGTGGCGGTGTAATGTCCCTGAACAATCTGCAGGGATCTAGGAGAAAAAAACACCATTCATAAGCAGAGGATAAACTGTGGGAGTAGAAACACCGAGGAAAAGCAACTGCCTGAATACAGCGGTTGAGGGGACATGACAGAGGAGAGACTCTAAATGAACACTCTAATGCAAATACTATCAACATAGCAATGGGTTCAAATCAAGAAAACATGTAATGCCCAGTGGATTTACACGTTGGCTATGGGGGATAGGGGGGAGGAAAAGAAAATGATCTATGTCTTTAATGAATAATGCTTGGAAATGATCAAATAAAATATTAAAAAATTAAAAAAAAGAAGCTAAGCACTTTTAAGGATGGACAGTATGAAAGAAGAAAGAAAAGTATAATTATTATGGTGAAAAAATTTTTACAAATCTTTTAAGAAAGGCTTGATTTCCCAAATACATAGAGAATTGAATTGATAGTATAAGAACAAGTCATTCCTCAACTGATAAATGGTCAAAGT
The DNA here is from genome assembly GCF_027887165.1 of Monodelphis domestica. Taxonomy (NCBI): domain Eukaryota; kingdom Metazoa; phylum Chordata; class Mammalia; order Didelphimorphia; family Didelphidae; genus Monodelphis; species Monodelphis domestica. The sequence goes on along the minus strand of NC_077230.1, from coordinate 406,289,539 downwards.
ACATGAACAGGCAATTCTCAGACAGTAATTAAAATTCTCTATATTCATGCAAAAAAAGTACTCTAAATTACTATTCATTAAAGAATTGCAAACTAGAACAACTCTGAGGTACCACCCCACACCTACCTAGTTGGCTATTGTGGTAGAAAAGGAAAATGCCAAAATTTGGAAGGGATGTGGGAAAATTGGCATAGTGATGCGCTATTGAGGAAGTTATGAATTGATTCATCCATTCTGGAGAGTAATTTGGATCTATGTCTAAAGGACTATAAAAGAGTACATACCCTTTGACCCAGCAGTCCTATTATGAGGTTTGTATCCTAAAGAGATAAAAAAAAATGCAGGGGAGAGGACCTAGATTACAAAAACGTTGAAAGCAACTCTTTTGTGGGGACAAAGAATTGGAAAATGAGCAAATATCCATCAAATGGGAAATGGCTGAATAAGTTATAGGATATTTATAATGGAATACTATTGTGCTGTAAGAAATGATGAGCAGGAGGGGCTCAGAAAAACTGGGAAAGACACACAAATTGAAGCAGAGTGAAGTAAGCAGAACCAACACCGTATTGAGTGACAGTGATGCTACATGATGAAACAACTGTGAACAATTCAATTATTCTCTACAACACAATGATCTAAAATAATCCCAAAAGAGTGTTGGTAAAAAATGTCATTTGATTCAAGATAAAAAACTGATTGTGTTTGAACCCAGATGAACGCAAACTTTTTTCACTTTCTTAATTTTTTAAATTTTCTTAATTTTTCCTTCTACAAAAGAATTAATATGGATTAATGTTTTATATGATTGCATGAGGGAAATCTATATAAAACTTGCTTACCATTTCAGCAGGAGGGGGAAGGGAGAGAGGGAGAGAATCTGAAACTCAAATTTCTTTTTAAAATATTAGAAATTGCTTTTAAGTGTAATTGTGGGGAAATTAAAATTAATTTAAAAAAAAACAATCTCCTATTCAAAGGCAAACATTCCTTGGAGGGATTCAGCCTTTTCAGCTCTAAACACCTTAGTCTGCAACCAGCTGAAATTAAGACCCTGCAGGGATGGGGCACAAAATGATAAAGAGAGGAGTAAATGAGGAGGTGTTAAAAGACAGATTGTTGTTGACTTCACAATTTGACCCCTAGCAATTTTCATCTTCCATCCTGGGTGGTCTATTCTGCCTTATTCTGCATCTCCCTAACTTTCTGTCTTACCCATGAAGTCAGGAAATCACACAGTCCTGCAACTAACTCATTGTTCTCTACTCTTACTGTTTCAATCATCCATGGCTAAGGTAGATAATAGCTAGTAATAATATTTATCTTTATTTGTATTAGATATGAATGTATATATACATATTATTTATATTATAAGGTTAATTACCTGTCTGATTTCATAGCCCACAACCCTCACCAGAGTACTTCCCTGTGATTATTGGTGGATATTAATTTGCCCATCAGACAGCTTTCAGAAATCAGTATTTACTACATAGTATTGTTGGTAGGCTTAGTACAAAACACCGTTACCAGCCCCCCACAAACACTTTGACACATTATCCCATCTGTACACACAGAGTTCATGAGAAACATATATATAAGCCCAAGAGGGACAATAGGAGTAAATCTCTGTTCATGAAATCATTTTGCTGGAGCCTTCAAGAGATTTCCCTTAAATAATTCCCTCTCTGATGATCTCTGATTTACCCTGTATGGATTTTGTTTGTATGAAATTGTTTGCAGGTTGACGCCCTCATTAGATGCTGAATTCCCTGAGAGTAGGAGTTGTTTTTGCTTTGCTTCATACTCTCATCATTTAGCACACTTTAATAAAAGCTTGTTGACTTGACATTTTTTAGGTAGAGTTTTTTCTCTTTATCAAGCCTTGAACTGGACTTTCCACATTGGGTCAACTCGGTTTTTAGCTCCCATTGCCATTAACTGTCCTGGGGGCATTCCCAGGTCATTGATGGAAAGCTGAAAATCCTCCAGACCTTTCCAGCTTCACTAAGCCCTCCTCTGGCCAAAGTTGGAGAGAGGCCAAGAGATTGAAACTAAGGCTGAGATGGGTTGAGGGCAAGGCTCTTCCTCTTCCCTCCTCCCTCCACTATGGGATTTCTTCACAAAGCTTTGGTGAGAAGGATTGCCCTTAAACTGCTGCATACTTGAACCCTCAATTCCAAACTAGCTTACTAGTTTTATACAAGTGCCACAGGGTACTACTAGATTCCTTAACCAATTAGAACAAATTTGTTTTAAAATGAGCAAGTGGGGATAACTGGGTAGCTCAGTGGATTGAGAGCCAGGCCCAGAGATGGGAAGTCCTGGGTTCAAATTTGACCTCAGACACTTCCTAGCTGTGTGACCCTGGGCAAGTTACTTGACCTGACCCCACCCCACCCCAATTGCCTAGCCCTTATCACTTTTCTGCCTTAGAACCAATATTGGTTCTAAGACAGAAGGTAAAGGTTTAATTTTAAAAAATAAAATGGGTAAGTCCTGATGAAGAAGATAATTTTTGGCTACCTCCTGAAGCAACCTGACTCCCTTTTGGACAGCTCTAATGGTTAGAAAGTTTTTCCTAACATCACACTTAATTTTTTTAATACTTTGTTTTAATCAAACAAAATCTCTCCTCTTACCCTCTTGCCCCACCCCACTGAGAATACAATAACAATGAAATTCATTATACACATATGTAGTCAATCAAAACACATCTCTACATTGGCCGTGTCCAAAATGAATCTCATTCTGTACTCTGAGTTCTTCACCTCTCTTTTATGAGGTGAGTAACTTGTTTTATCATTAGTCGTCCAGAATCCTGGTTGTTCATTAGCCCGAGTTCTACACAATAGCATTCTATCACATTTATATTGTTGGTTTTAAAATTAAAAATCAATAACTAAATATCATATTTTATAAAGTTTTATTAATAATAACTAAAGCAAAAGAACTGCCTGACTTCAGCCCAGTCACAGGATCAAGAGAGGATGAGGGAGGAGTTACAGCCACTTAAAATACAATCACACAAAACATGGGGATGCAGGAAAAGGGAATTTTGGGAAATACTAAGGAACTTCTGGGGGATGAAGTCCAAAGGCTCAAAATCTCCATTTATACAATATGTGATATATAAAGCATGTTCATTCATTCCCCAATTTATGGTCACTCTTTCAGATTCCCATTCTTCGCCTCCTTGAAAAGAGCCATAAATAATTGTGTATATCCAGAGAGTTTATCTGGCTTGGGACTATCCCTCCCTTAACCTACCTTCCCTTTGTTTCTCCCTTCTCCACTCTTTCTTTTCCCTCCCATTTCCCTATTGAGTGTTTCTGTGCTCAATTCTATATATGTGTATTTTCTTCCTTCTTTTGACTAATTCAAACTCTCCTATCAGAGGTCATGGTGGCTGTTGCCCCTGCTCCCCAACTCTTGTTTGCATAGATGTTATTTCAATTTATGTTTATCCTTGCTAGAAAGCATTTAATATTAATATAATAAATGATATATTAAAAGGGAAGACTTGCCCAAGGTCATTTGGACCATACCGACAGCTGTAACAATGTCAAAGATTAGGGAGTAGACCTTAGAATATAAAGAAAGTCTTTGAGGGCAGGAGATGTCTTATTTTCTAGTATTTGTATGCCTGGCACTTAGCACAGTTTCTGGCACACGGTAAGTGTCTAATATATACTTTTTCATTCATTCATCCATTCTGGATATGGAAACTGAGATTCACAGAGGCTAAGCAATTTTATGTAGAGACTGTGGGTGCCAAAGGAGGAATTCCCCCCCAAGACTCTCCTGATTCTAAGTCCAAGCTTCTTTCTACTACATGTGCTACTTCCCAATTATAAACCAATGCACAGAATAAGACAGAGAGGACCATTTCATAACTGCCCAGTGCCTTCCAATCTTCCCCTACCAAGTTAGTCTCTGTGTCTCCCCCCAGCCATGCATAGAGAGGGGTGCAGAACGATGCTGTATCCCTCTGCATCTTGAGCAGCTCAGCCAAGCCTGCAATTACCAACTCTTTTTCCCAGTCTCTCTTTCATGTCCTCAATCCAATTAGGGCCCAACACAATTTGCCAAAAGAACTCGTTTGGAAAAGAGGCCACCTTGCATTGAGAGGCCACTTTTGTTATCCTCCCTTTTGATCAGGCCCATTTCCTGTTACAAATGTAATTGCTTCTAGGTTTCTCCCAAGGCAGACTGAGCTTGGGGACTGGGGTCAAGACTGGGGGCACCAAACCTCTGTGCTGTATTTTCTTCTCTACGCTCCTCAGGACTGTCAAAGAAAGTTCCCCAAACACATGGTGACCCCATTTATAGAAGAACTCTTTGTTCCTAGCAAAAGGAGAGAACTCTAAAGCTCTTTAAAAATACATATAAAAATTGGTCAAACTTTGTCATGGATAGACCCATTGCAAACTCAAACATTTTATTTAATTGGTGTTTTGCTGGAATTTAAGGATTGAATGCATGTGTAAAACCAAGGAGGGCATTTTATCAAGCCATTTTAAAGGGCTCTCAACTGACTGCAGGTATACCCACCCTCTTTTCCAGGAGGTTTCAAGTCTCACCACCTAAGGAATATGGTGGAGGCAAAGAACTGGAAGCAAATGAGATGCCTGTTGACTGTGCAATGGCCAAACCAATATGGCAGATGAATATCATAAAATATAACTGATGAATATGAACAATTCAAAGAATCGTGAGAGGGGGCAGCTGGGTGGCTCAGTGGCTTCAAAGCCAGACCTAGAGATGGGATGTCCTGGATTCAAATGTGGCCTCAGATACTTTCTAGCTGTGTGACCCTGGGCAAGTCACTTAACACCCACTGCCTAGCCCTTACCACTCTTCTGCCTTAGAACCAATATTGGTTCTAAGGCAGAAGATATAAAGTTTTAAAAAAAAATTCAAAGAATCATGAGAAGACATAAACTGATGAAAAATGTAAAAAAAAACAGGCAGGAAAACAATCATAATAACAAATAACAATAATGAAAGCATCACTTTAAGGTTTTCAAAACACTTTCTTATTTCATCTCTTTTGAGCCACACAACCCTGGGAAAAAAGGACTATTACTATTAGAAAACAACTACAATAATGTAAACAAAAAGGGGGCAGTCTAGATTCTTTATCATTATAATAACCAAGCTTTGACACTAAAAAAAGAGATGAAGAAAAAATGTTTCCTTTTTTGTTGCAGAATTAATATAAACTAATATTTGGAAAGCACTTAGCACAGTGTCAAGCACCGAGGAGGTGTTTAATAAATGCTCGTTTTCTTTCCTTCCCAGAAGTTGAGAACCATATAGGTTTGGAATATTGAATATGCTATCAGACTCAGTTGATGGGTAAGTTAATTTCTCTGAACCATTTTCCCCCCTTCTCTTTGTTTTTTATTCTTTGCTATAAAGGATGAGTCTGATTAGGAGATACGGAGAGAGAGCTCTAGAAATTAAGATGAAATTAAGGTGAAAGCAAGGCAATTAAGGTGAATTAAGGTAAAAATGGAAGTCAATGATGAAAATAAAAATAAAAACTATCTAAATGCTCTTTGAAAACCCTAAACTATAAAGCATTGGGAAGGAACAGCATGAATAACTTAAAAGGAAAATTGAGTCTCCAAAACTGAGACTGGAACACAGCAAGAGAGTCCAAGGGTCTCAAAAGTACAGTAGCAAGCCTAAGATCTGAAAAATTCAGACATCTCAATCCCAATTGTTTATATGGGCTCTTTGTGGCTGACTTGTGGAAGAGTCTTCCAAGCTCATATTGGTCTGATCAGATGCAATCTGACACACTGTACATTGATTCTAACACAGTGATGTCATTTTGGTGTTCTTTGAGTACAAAAGACAACAACCAACCAACCAACCAACCAGCCTATTTTTGCCCTATTCACATAAGGCTACTGCTAGACATCACAAAAATCTTTACACTAAACATTATCTATCCAGCTAACACAGGAGTGACCTCATGCTATATTCAGATTCCTTGCACAATCCCAAACACACTTCCCTTCTTCCCTTTTATTTATTTATTGACTTGTTTATTTGGGGACCTGTTAAAAACATACCAGTTTCATTCAACAAGCATTTACTAAGTGTCTACGGCAAACCAGTCACAGTGTTAAATTCTGGGGATATAAGAAAGAGGGAAAATGAGTCCTTGCCCTCAAGGATTTTATATTCTTCATGGATGCAAATGTGCCCAAGTTAATATATCCAAAGTCATTTCAAGAGAAAAATAAATGGTGGGGCTCAGGGAGGGTTGCACATAGGAGATGACACCTAAACTTTGTTTGAAAGGAAATCAGGGCTTCTGTAATAAGAATGGAATTATTCTTGGTGAACTTGTAAGCTGTCATGGATTTAATTACCATCCTATGCTGATGATTCTCAAATCTACCTTTCCAGCCCTAATCTCTCTGCTGACCTCCAATCTCATATTTCTTTTTTTTTTTAAACCCTCACCTTCCATCTTGGAGTCAATACTGTGTATTGGCTCCAAGGCAGAAGAGTGGTAAGGGTAGGCAATGGGGGTCAAGTGACTTGCCCAGGGTCACACAGCTGGGAAGTGGCTGAGGCCGGATAATCTCATATTTCTTATTGCCTTTCAGATCTAGAAAAGTGGATGTCCAGTAGACATCTTATACAAAATACATCCAAAACAGGACTTATTTTTCCCCTAAACCCTCACCTGCCCTCCTACCTACTACCCTGTTACTATAGAGTCACACCATCCTCCCAGTACCTCAGGCTTGAAACCTAGGAGTCATCCTGGATTCATCTCTATCTCTCCCCCGACCCCACCATATCCAATTTGTCCCCAAGACCTATCAATTTCATTTTTGCAACATCTCTCATATGGGTCCCCTTCTCTCTTTTGGCACTATTACCCACCTGGTACAAACCCTCATCACTTCATTCCTGGACTAGATGGCCTCTGGGATTCCTTCCATTCTGGAGAACATGGCAGAGGCTAAACCAGTACTAGAAACCAAGCTTTCAGAATGCTCGCTTCAATGTTTTTTTGTGTTTTTTTCCATAATATCCCAACCACCTTCCACAAAATAGCATCTTATTACAATCATCAGTCATGGCCTCGATGACCTTTCAACCCTCTTTTATTCCACAAACCATCATCTCATGGAAGTTCTCTTCTGTACACTAGCCTCAAGGGAATTTTAGATAAGCCACAACTTTAAAAGTGCCCACTTGGAACATTGAATGCATTGTGTTCAAAGAACATTGTTTCTGTGAAAGAGTTGACGTATGGGAATTTATTTGTAAAAAGCTTCAGTTTGGTCTAGTGGTTATTTCCAAGAATCATTAAGGAAAGTATAAATCTCAGGGATATATGGTAAATACAGAAAGCAGCACCAGGGAAAAGATCTCGCCTCTTTTGCCTCCCAAATGAGTGGCTAGTCTTAGAGCTAAAAGGGACCAGAGGGTCTCCACCTCTTTACAAATGAGAAACTTCAAGCCCAGAAAATGTGCTTAATGTCACACAGATTATAAGTCATAGATCCAGGATTTGAATCTGGGTTCTATGACCCCAAATACAGCACCCTTTCCACTGTACCATACTCTCCACTCCATATTTGTCAAGCAGATCTAGTCCATCAAATAATGGAGCAAACAGCCCCCTTTTGGGGGTGAGCTGCTGCTGACTCCATGGTCTGAGCCATATAAAAACAACAATCCCAAATCCCAAAGCAAAAGGCTGTAGAATTAGTGCAACATTGGTAGGACACCAGGCAATTGGGATCTGTCTACCTAGGGCAGAAATGAGGAATAAGGGAGGGACAGCTGACTCTTATGGGTCTAGGGTTCTGACTAATGGCAATCCACCCCAAGGTCTGTTCAGAGACTGCATGGAGAGAGACCACACAGAGCTGTGTGCCAAGAACATTTCCCTCAATCTGAACAGCCAGTACCCAGCTGTAAGCTGCCCACAATTGCTCCTGCTCCATTCTAGCTCAGGCCCCGGCATCACTAATGTATATAACTCTAAACAGCTGTGCTCAATGCTGATGGAACTGAGAATTGGCTAAATCATTGGGGAAAGCAATATTGCATAATGCCATAAAAGCTACAAAACTCTTTCTGCTCTCTGACCCAGCTATCACATCATCTGGGGACTGTACCCTAAGGATGTTATTCTACAGGGGGAAATTACCTATATGTTCCAAATTTGTCAAAGTATCATTATTTGGACTAGAAAAAACAACCTGGAAACAGTCCATATGTCTAGGAACGAGGAGTAAATGAACAAATTACAGCATATGGATGTAATGGAATATTACTGTGCCGTAAGAAATGACAAATATGAGGAATAAAAAGAAATATGGGGAGGCTTACACAAAGTGATGCAGTGTAGAGAAGCAGAATCAGAAAAACAAGATGGAAATTGATTGTAACTATGAGAGTAATATTGGAAGGAAGGATCGCAGCATTTGGGGGTGACCCTTTTGGAAATTTACAGGATAGCATGAATGAGTCACACAGGACATGGGCAAGTACGGTACAGTTGTTATCTTCCTCCTAGGGGGAAGGAGCCCCATCAATGGAATAGTATATTCAGTGGAGAGTCAAAGAAATAAGATCAACAAAATCTGAATGTGTACATAGGAAGCAAGAGGTTCACTCTCAGGAGTGGAATCACTTAACAGGGATTAGGAAGGGAATGCCTTAACTCCATCCCAGTTTGATGCACTCCTTGCCACACACACAAGATCATAGATCACAGGGTTAGATCAAAAAGAGATTTTTGAGGCCATTGTGTTCAACTGCCCCATTTTGCAGTTGAGAAAACTGAGATACAGAAAGGTTCTGTGCCTCTCCTGGGGATATACAACTAGCAAGTGTCTAAGGTAGAATTTGAACCCAGTTCCATATCTAGTGTCCTAACATTTGGCCATGCTGCTGAACTATAAAAAGTGCAACAAATAATAATAATAAATAAGTTGTGTGTTATTTGTGGTATATATGGTCTAATGTGTCTGACTATTATGTGAAAGTGGACAAATAATATTTTTTTTCTTTAAACCCTGATCTTCTGTCTTAGAATCCATACTTTGTATTGATTCTAAAGCAGAAAGAGCAATAAGGGTTAAGAAATGGGGGTAAAGTGACTTACCCAGGGTCATGCAGTCAGGAAGTATCTGAGGCTAGATTTAAACCCAGTATGTCCTGTTTCTAGACCTGGCTCTCAATTCACTGAGCCACCTAGCAGTCCTGAGATAAATACATTCTTAACATACCATAAACAGTTTTGTTCATAATCATATTTTAGTTTTGTTCAGGTACTTGAAGTTTGTTTTGGATAATAGCCACTATGTTTATAATCTATACTCTGCTGCCTTTGTTCATATATATCCCTTAATGTGCCCTTAAATATTTTTCCCTTATTTTTATTGTATCACACAGAAGGTCAATCCATCCAATGAGACAAGGGTGATCAAAAGGCTTGAGAGAAATCGTGTAGTGAGAAAAGAGAGATTGGGTCCCAACCAAGAACTATGAAAAACAAGAAAATCAGAAGACAGGGCAGGTCAGTAAACAGTTTCTCAGAAACATCGATATCTATGGCATAATCATAGAAGCACGTAGCTGGAGACTGGAGTGGGAGACTTCAAGCCATGGGAGTCTACAAAAAAATCAAGAGACTCACAGAGGTGAAGGGACATGTATTTATGAAGCACCTACTATGTGTCAGCCATGGAGCAAAATACTTTAAAAATGTTGACTCACTTGATCTTAGGGGAGTGATCTAGAAAAAAGACTTCCTCCTCAGTTTAGTTCCTTTCTAAAGGCAATATGGATTCCCCAATCCTAGTTTACTCTGATGTAGTAACCATACCGATAAGTTCCATTTTCCTTCTTCCATCTTGCTTTCCCCAGGGTATCTATTCTACCTAATAATGTAACAAAAACAACCCACTTTTTATATGAGCTCCTGACTCCATGAATCATAACAAAACATCTATTTCAAATTCCAGAACATCAAATGGTCTCAACATTGGTAGTACATCAGTTAACTAGGACCCATCCACTCATAGAAGATGTGAGAAAAGGAGAAGATAGAGTATTGAGCCTGAAATCAGGAAGACCTAAATTCAAATATGACCTTAGGTACTTTCTAACTGTATGACCTTGTACAAGACTCTTAACTTATATCTGATTCAGTTTCTTAATCTGTAAAGTGGGACTAATAATTGCCCCTCCCTCCCAGAGCTGTTGTAAGGGCCAAATGAAATATTAATGAAGTGCATAGTACATAGCAAGGACAATATAAATGCTAGTTATTATTATTAGGAGAGCTGCTTGGTACAGTGGATGGAGTGCTGCACTTGGAGTCAGGAAGACTCATCTTCATGAGTTCAAATCTGACCTCAAACACTTACTAGCCATGTGACCTTGGGAAAGTCACTTAATCCTATTTGCCTCCATTTCCTCATCTATAAAATTAACCCGGGGAAGGAAATGGCAAACCTCTCTAGGATTTCTGCCAAGAAAACTCCAAAATGGTGTCACAAAGAGTCAGTACTGAAAAACAATTGAACAATAACATCAAATTTTTATTATTAGCTTTCATTGCTCTAATACATTGGTGATGTTGGGAATGATCTTCCCCAATAAACCAGCTAATAAGTGAGTCATTTACTAATCAGGAAGAAGCATGAGGTAATAAAGGAAGCATTAAACAATGGAGTCAAAAGAATTTAAAATCTCCACTCTGTCACTGACTTGGTATATGATCTTGAGAAAGTCACTTAAGCACTCTGAGGCTCAGTTTCTCCATCTGCCAGGTTTAAAACTTTGATCTGAAGGGTTCTATATATTTGTGCAGGACTCAACTCCTGGGAAAACAGGATCAAAGAGGGAGATGGGATTCAAGAGAGACTAAGTATCATTAATGTATTTCTATAAAACCTTACATTTTGCCATTTGTCTTCTTTTGAAGTGGAAGGGAAATAATACACTGGTTTAGGAATGAGGAAGCAGCAGAAAATGAATCTAGAGAGAGAAAGTAAGTTAATCACAGGCACACAGGGATATAGTGTCAAAATCAGTGTTCTAAACCTAAGTTTGCTGATGACCAACTAAGTGTTTTTGTCTGTTCTCAAAAAGCATGATACCTGGGCAAGGAAAGAAAGCCCCACCAAGGAAAATACAGTGAGCAAAGACATGCAACAAATGGCTAAACGATCTGGTACAGACTATGAGTGCTAAAGAAACCTAAGGAGGAAAGAGATTCTCAAAGCACTTAAACATCAGGGATGGGCTCAGGAAGAGGAGGCAGGTGTTGAGATGGGCCTTAAGCACAAACAGGATTTTTATGGGCAAAAAAAAAGGGAAAGGAAGGCATGACATTAAGGGGAGAAGTGATGCCAATAGAAGTAACCAGACAAATTGATGTATGATAGAGTGAGAAATTAGAGCTGTGGGATAGGACCAGATTGTCCAAGGCTTTAAATGGGTCAGGCTAAACTGGAGGTTTTGTTTCCATTTGTTTGGGGAATGGGAAAAGAAAGATAAGTGCCTAGAGGGAGAGGACAGTAGGATCTCTTTCAGGAGAATCAACTGTATAGAGTGCAACACATTGTCAGAGTTCAACATATATTATTGGCTGATCAAGGATATTAAATGTATCATTTTTGTTGCTATTGAGTCATTTCAGTTGTGTCCAACTCCTCTAGACTCCATTTAAGGTTTTCCTGGCAGAGACACTAGAGTGATTAACCATTTTTCTTCTCTAGCTTATTTTACAGATGAGGAAGCAGAGTCAAACAGCAAGGGAGTGTTATGCCATATCTGAACTCAGGTCTTCCTGACATCAGGCTTGACAGCCTATTCACTGTGTCCTCTAGTTGTCCTTTCAAATATATCATGGAACCACACTATATTAAGAGTTCTATAAATCTTTAGAAATAGATCATCTCACTGAATACAACTGTCTCTTCTTACTATGAGCTAGCCAACCGCAATGCAGAGAAAGAAGTGACTTACCCCAGATCATTCAGGAACTAAAATGAGTAGCTATGTTTTAAATCTAAATCTTCTCTGACTATTGAAGATACTAAAAGAAAAACTCTACCCTTTTGATCCTTTTTTAAACTTTATTAAAGAAAAAACAACCAGAGTTTCCCCTGGCTGAAATTAACTCTCTAAACTTTGAATCAAGTCCAATTCAAAGTTCCCTCCTAAGGGCAGGATTGGTCCTTATGTAGACTGATTGTGCAGCCGGAAGTAGGGGGCGTGGCCCATCCCTATCACAGGATTGGTCCAACTCAAGACCAATCCCACGCCAGGAAGTAGGGGGCATGGTCCCTCCCCCAGTACAGGATTGATCCATTCAAGACCAACCCCCACACCAAGAAGTAGTAGGGAGGGACCCCTGAGGCATGCTGGGGGATACATTTCCCTAGCCATAACACTTTAAAACCCACACTAGAAATACTTTATGCTGTACCTCAGGTCACTTTCTGTGTATTTATAAGATGTAAGGAACCCACTGATAAAAAGATAATGGAGAAAAATCAATTTCTCATACAAGACTGGGGGAGGAATATTGGGGGGGGGAGATCTTGGGTTTTAATGGACTGCAAGTCCAATATGAGTTAACAGTGTGATAGGGATTCCACAATGGCTCACTTAGAGTATAAAAAGGGAAGCATTATGTCTGGGACTATAGTAATAAGACATTGAATTCTGCTCCAGCAAGACCATATCCAGAGTATTGTGTTAAATTCTGGCTACCATATTTTAAGATCATGAATAAGCTAAAGAATGAATGTACAGAAAATAAAGATCAAAACAATAGTTTTTAGGCCATATTATATAAGAAACCATAGAGGGAATGGATGATGTATGCCAGAGAGAATGGAAGATGTAGGGGAGAAATGCTCGTGATTTTTAAGTACTTGAAAATCTACCATATGAAACAGAGATTACTCTTATTCTGCTAGACTTCAGAGAGTAGAACTAGGAACCACAGGTAGAAGTTACCCATAGGCAGATTTAGGCTAATTATGAAGAAAGGCTTTCTAGCAATTAGAGGTGTACAAAAAGAGGATGATGTAGCTTGATAGATTATTCCTCAACCCTGGAGGTCTTTGAGCCAAGGCTGAAGGAGAATAATTAATAATAATAATAGCTAACATTTACATAGAACTTTGTGCCAGGCAAAGTGCTAAGCACTTTATAATTATCTCATTTGATCCTCACAACAACCTTGGAAAGTAGCTGTTATTATTATACCCATTAGCAAAGATATCCTCAGTATGTACCCATTACCAAAGACATCCTCATCAAGGTATATGTTGAACTAGATGACTGCTAAAGTCCAATCCAACTCTGAGATTCTGTAAAGGTTACATGAAAAGGGGATGCCCAAGAAGAAATCAAATATCAAATGTCTATACTCACCAGCAATAGGCTCAAATTGGACAATTATATGGCATAGGATTTCATGTTGGAAGCCAGCAAGGTCTAAGTTCAAATCTTACCTTAAACATTCATTAGGTATGTGACCATGGAGAGGTCACAACCTCTCTGAGGCTCAGAGGTAGATGAGACAGACAGACAGACAGACAGACAGACAGACAGACAGACAGACAGACAGACAGACAGACAGACAGATGGATGGATGGATGGATGGGCGGACGGACAGATGGATGGATGGATGAATGGATAGATGGATGGTTGGATAGATGATAGTTTGATAGATATAGATAGATAGATAGATAGATAGATAGATAGATAGATAGATAGATAGATAGATAGACACATATATACATAAATATGTATGCAAATATATATATATATATATTTCCCCCATATGTTCATATATATTCCTCCATATATAATGGAGAATGATAATAACTCTCATTTCAGCATCATTGTGAGGCTCAAAATATATGTGAAGTCTTTTGCAAGTATTATATAAATAGAAGTTGTTAATTGTTTTAAGAAAGGAAGCAAAGGGGGGCAGCTGGGCTCAGTGGATTGAGAGTCAGACCTAGAGATGGGAAGTCCTGGGTTCAAATGTGGTCTCAGACACTTCCTAGCTGTGTGACCCTGGGCAAGTCACTTGACCCCCATTGCCTAGCCCTTACCACTCTTCTGCCTTGGAACCACTACACAGTATTGATTCCAAGATGGCAGGTAAGGGTTTAAAAAAAAAAAGAAAGGAAGCAAAGTAGTAAGAATGAATTGGGTCAAGTCACACCCTTGCCTATATGACCCTGCTCAAATCTTTGTAAGGCAGTGCTCTAGGCCACTCTCTTAAGTTTCAGAAAAAGTGTTGACCTTCACAGTTAAAGGAAGTTTCCCTACCTACCAACCACAGATTCAATCCTTATCCCTATTATTCTATTGTGGTAGAACCTGATAGGGAAAAGAGAAGGGTTGGGAGGGACCCTCAGGCACCCAAATGTAAAGTCAAGAGGGGACAACCCTTGCTTTTCATGCTTTTCTCCTTTCTATTCATTAATAATGATCTAAGGCACAGAAAACCTGCTGAGGGCTCCTAACAAAACAGATCATAAAGTCTCTTTTTTAAAATGGCTTTTAATAGTCCTTTCTCCCCATGTCAGTAGTTCCCACTCAACAATGGAAACTTAACAGCCTTACATTTGACTTGCAGTTTCTACCCAGTGGATTTCAAAATATGTCTGGTGTCTGATCTCTGAATGGTTTAACAGGATTAATCCAGTTTACAAAGATTTCTCTTTTCTTTGTTCCAAAAGTTGGGCTTTAATATGAAATAGACATATTTGAGATATAAGTGAGAGGTGACTCCTTTCCTTCTCTGGCATGGGGACAAGTAAATTGATTTAGATTTAGAAGGAACTTTAGAGAACATCTAGTCCAATCTTTTCATTTTTATAGGTGAAGAAACTGAGGCTTTGTGAAGTAAAATGACTATCCTAAGGTCACATAGCTAGTAAATGGCAAAGCTCAGATTTGGTTTCAGAACTCTCAGTTATTTAGCAATGTGATCCAAAGGCTTCCTCTCCCCCTCCTGCACTGCTAAATCTGTCCACTCCAACCCACTCTTAGCAACTAGAGGCAACTAGGTGGCACAGTGAGTCTGTAGTGAGAAAGACCTGAGTTCAAATCCAGCCTCAGGCAGTTACCAGCTATGTGAACCTGGGCAAAGTACTTAACATCCATTTACCTGATATGTAAAATGAAGAGAATGATAGCACCAACCTTCCAGGTTTTCTGTGAAGATCAAATGGGATAATATTTATAAAGCATTTCATACAGTGTTTGGCATGTTGCTGTTTAATTGTTCAGTCCTGTCCAACTCTTCATAATCTCATGGTCCATAGCACACCAGAACCAGCTGTCCTCCACTGCATTCCAAAGTCTATCCAAGCTTATGTTCTTTGCTTCCATGAAACTTTTTATCCATCTAGCTCTCTTCCTTCCCCTTCTCTTTTTTCCATGTCTTCTTATTCTCTTCTGCTTCTAAGTCCCTACCATTTTTGCCTATTATTTGCCTATTATCATGCCCATTTTGCATGAAACATTCACGTGATATTTCTAATTTTCTAGGAGACCTCTTTTGTCTTTTACATTCTATTGCTTTCTTCTATTTCTTTGCATTAAGAAAACCTTCTCTCTCCTTGCTGTTCTCTGGAATTCTGCAGTCAGCTGAGCATATCTTTTCCCCTTCTCCCTTGCTTTTCCCTTTGCTTCTTTCCTATTTGTAAAGTCTCATCAGATAGCTATTCTGTTTTCTTGCTCTTCTTTTTGGCGAGGAGTGTTTTTCTATTGCCTCCTGTTTGACATCATGAACCCCTGTTCATAGTTCTCCCAGCACTCTATCTGCCAGATCTAATCCTTTAAATCTATTTAACACTTCCACTTCATATTCCTAAGGGATGTTATTTAAGTCATACCAAAAAGTCTGATGGTTTTCCCTACTTTCTTCAAGTCTAAAATTTACAAAATGAAGTTCTTTATCTGAGTCAGAGTCAGCTCCAGGTCTTATTTTAACTGATTATCTAGAGCTTCTCCACCTTTGACTGCAAAGTATATAATCAATCTGATTACAATATTGACCATCTAGTGATGTTCATGTGTACAGTTATCTTTTGGATGGTTGAAAAAGAGTGTTCTCTAGGACCAGTGAGTTATCCTGACAAAATTCTGCCCTGCTTCATTTTGTATTCCAAGGCTAAACTTGCCTATTATTCCAATTATCTTTTGATTTCCTTTGTTATCATTCCAAACCCATCTGATGAATGTGACATCTTTTTTTATTGGTGTAATTTCTAGATGTAGGTTTTCATAGAATTAAACAACCTCTTTGGTTTCTGAAATAGTTGGAGCACAGATTTATATTATTGTGATGTCAAATTGTTTTCCTTGGATTTGAACAGATATCATTCTGTCATTTTCAAGAATGGGCTCTCACGCTGCTTTTCTCAAGCTTTTATTGACTATGAGGGATACTCCATTTCTTATAAGGAATCCTTGCCCACTGTTGCAGCTATAATGATCACCTGAATTAAATTCACCCATTCCCATCCATTTAAGTTCACTCATTGTTTAATCTTTCCATATCCTGTTGGACTACACCAAGTTTACCCTGGTTCAAATATCTTCTATTCCAGGTTCTTATCATTACAAGGAAGAGAGGGGTGTAGTAAGAGATGATGGTCTGCAGAAGATAGATGCATGAGGAAAGATTCTGGAATGTGGAAAGGGGGGTTGAGTTGGAAACTCAGGAGCAGTTGGTCTCTCTGGGGGTTTGCTGACTGCAAGCACCTGGAAGGATTTGCTGCCAAATACCTGGTAGAGTTCCTGTGTCTGTCCTTGCTGTTGAGACCTGTGTTTCTCTTGGAAGAAGATCTTTGAACCTGAAGCTAGCCTGAACCGACATTCCAGAATCTTTCCTCATGCATCTGTCCTCTGCAGATCATCATCTCTTACTATAACCCTCTCATCCTTATAACACTATGCAGTATTAATCTATGTACCTTTGGACCTTCATTACCAGAAACATGGAGCCTCTTTAGGCTTTGGCCCAGCCACTTCATTAGTACTGAAGTTACCTGTAGTTGTCCCCCATAATTCCCCAGTAACGTGTTGAATACCTTCGAACCTGAGAAGGTCATCTTCTGATGTCACATCATTTTGATAGTGTTCATGGGATTTTCTTGACAAAAATACTGGAGTGGTTTGCCATTTCCTTCTGTCTGAATTCTCCATTATGATCTCTCCATCTTGAATAACCATGCATGGTATAGCTCAGAGATTCATTGAGCTACACAAGCCCTTCTCCCACAGAAAAGGATAGTGATTCAAGAGGAGGCCTGGCATGTAACAAGACCTTAATAAATACTTATCTCCTTTCACTCTTCCACCATGTAATTCTGGAGTCCAGAGACCTGAGTAGGTGTCTTCCATCAGTGGCATTTACAAGGAAATAAATTCTTCATCAGCATGAGCATTCCCTCTCGAAAGATAGGCAGCTGGACTCATCCACACATCCTCACTGAAGGCAATTAATTTGTGTGCATCTCCTCCTCTAAATCCTCCATAAGAGTCCTTGAACTATGTCATAGGCCTTGGTCTAGATGTCTTGAGATTGGGTGATCACCTTTTTTGAATAAAAATTCATCTTGGAGGTTTTCTACTAAATTTATAGGTATTTATTAGTAAAGAGAAAGAAACAAGAAATAAAGTTTCCAGCCTTTCTAACTTAAAGTTAGATCAGGTCCCAGATTCCAGCCTGGTAGGGTTCTCTCAGTGCCACCACTTGCCAGAGACAGCAAGATAGATAAGAACCACCCAGATAAGAACCTGAGAGAGAGAGACCAGAGAGAAGGATGGGAACTAAGAGGGTGACTGAGCTTCCTGTGCCAGCTTTTCAAACCTCATCTAAGCTCTGCCCCCTTACCCCCCACCCCAGATCCTTCAAAGGGCCAACAGGAAGTTCTCCAGTCCTACTGGTAGCCCAGATGCATAATTCCATGATTCCTACATTGAGTCGTTCCAGGATTGGACTGGGTTGAAGGACCCCTAGATATCTAATCCACACTCACCTGTGGGTGGCTATCCAAATAATAGTGCTAACTCTCACAATGGAACTGGACCACCTCCTTTTCTGGGTCCATAATTCTCTTATATCTATTATGTCCACCTCTATGCCATTATTCAATGTAATACGCTGCATCCTGCTTGCTCATAAGAATCTTGTAGAGAAGGGATTGCAAGTTTGATTATCCCTATTCATTTCATAGGTCATAGAATATGAGGTTGTAAGAAATTGTCACTTTCCCAAAGCCACACAACTAGAAAGTGCCAAAGTCTGGCATCAAAATCTATCAGTCAATCGCTAAATAGTTATTAAACACTTGCTGTGTACCAAGCACTGGGCCAAGTGCTAGGAGTACAAAGAAGACAAAAGAAAGTCCCTGCTCCCAAAGAACACGATATAAACAACTATGTGCAAAGGAGGCAGAAACAGGATTCACTGGGGGTAGTTTGAGAAGGAAGACCTCAAGATTAAGTAAGTCTGGGAAAGGCTTCTTACAGAAGATAGAATTAACTGAACCCAGGTTTCTGGACTACAATGTCCCTGCCAATACACCCAAATGCCATACTAAATCTAGAGGGTTGCTGGGATTTGTTAGACCAGCTTCTCCAAGATCTTGTCCCTAGTTCTTAGAGATTTTGCTTTGACATAACTAACTCCACTTTATATTAGGCTACAATCTTGTGATGAACTGTTTTGGTGTTTGTTTTTATAACTTGTTTTTCAATATTAAAATAACCATATTTGTGGTATAAGCAAAGTGTATATTCATAGACAACTGGCAAATATATGAGACCCCTTAAATGGGACAGACCACCAATGGAAAAATCTGGCAAACAGCTTCATCATTAGTTAATGTCATCAAGTATTAATAAAATTAATTGTTAAAACCTTCAATTGGGGAATGGCTGGACAAATTGTGGTATCTGTTGGTGATGGAATATTATTGTGCTCAAAGGAATAATGAACTGGAGGGATTCTATGTGAACTAGAACGACCTCCAGGAAGTGATGCAGAGAGAGAGGAGCAGAACCAGGAAAACATTGCACACAGAGATGGGTACACTATGGTACAATTGAATGTAATGGACTTCTGCATTAGCAGCAAAGCAGTGATCCTGAACAACTCTGAGGGATCTTCAAGAAAGAACACTATCCACATTCAGAGGAAAAACTGTGGGAGTAGAAACTCTGAAGAAAAACAATTGCTTGACTACATAGGTCGAGGGGGATATGATTGGGGATTTAGACTCTAAATGAACATCCTAATGCAAACAACAACATGGAAATGGGTTCTGATCAAGGGCACATATAATAACCAGTGGATTTGCATGTGGGCTATGAGAGGGATAGGGGTAGGGAAGGGAGGAATAGAAAATGATTTTTTTAACCAAGGAATAATGTTTGAAATTAAACAAATAAAAAATAATGTAAAAAAAATTAATTGGTAAACAAATTGGGTCACTAGATACCCATCAGAACTTGAGCATAACAAACTAACCCCCTAGCTACAGAGTACAGTAGATGGAGTGCTGGGCCAGGAATCAGGAAGACTTGAGTTCAAATCCAACCTCAGATGCTTACTAGCTATGAGACCCTGGATAATTAATTTAACCTCTGTCTACCTTAGTTTTATCCTCCTTAAAATATTAATTATGGATCAATAAAAAATAATTATAAATCCCTTAGTACAGTACCTGGTATATAATAAGTACTATAAATATTATTATTATTATTAGCTAGAGATATAAAGGGGGCAGCTAAGTGGAACAGTAAATAGAATGCCAGGCTTGGAGTCAGGAAGATGAGTCTTCCTGAGTTCAAATCTGACTTCAGACACATCCTAGCTGTGTGACCTTGAGCAAGTCACTTTACCCTGTTTGCCTTCGTTTTCTCATCTGTAAAATGATCTATAAAAGGAAATGGCAAACCACTCTACTATCTTTGCTAAGAAAACCCCAAATGGGGTGACAGGGTTACATAAGACAGAAACAATTGAACAAAACTTACCTCCAAAGGTAGATGAGGTACTTGAGATATCTATCTATATGTGTGCATATATCTGATACATATAGAAACATATAAATATTACATACATTGTATATATGTACATTGTATACATAGAGAGATGAAGTAAATACAAAATGATTTGGTATCAGGAAGTAATGTTAATGATAGGCTTCATGTAGAGATGGTCCTTGATTGGACTAGGGATGCCAAGAGGTAAGAGGAAGAGGCACTCTGGCCTGGGGGGATGGGCTGGGCAAAGACCCAGGGTCAGGACATGGACTATCCTCTATGAGAAGCAAAAAGTATTCTCTTCCTGAAGAACTTATTTTATCAAAGCAGCAGATAGAGTTCCACCAGTACATTTTGGGTAGGATAGTAACACAGTAAGAAAGAGATGTGCTTTAGGAATATCACTTTGGCAATGATGTAGAGCATTGACATGGGACCCCATTAGAAATAGGCGGGGCTGACTTCCGGTCAAGATGGAGGCTTGGAGAAAGCTAAAGTTCAGATCTCTGGAAACCCTTCCTTACCGATCTCAAACTGTATACTCCTAAGGCACCGAAATTCAAAACAAACAACAGGATAGACCCCCAGAACCCTCCTCCTGGACCAGGATCAAAAGGTACAACCCCCCAAAAGCCAGAACCTGAGATCACTCAGATCTAAGGGGTAGGCAGAAGGAAGGTCCCAGGACCCATCCCCCCCAACCCAGAGTGCTGAGTCGGAGGCAGCAGCGGGAACCTCAGAGCCAGCAAAAGGGCCTCAGGGCCGGCTATTCTGAAGGCTGCACCCTGAAAACAACCTAAGCCAGACGTAGGGGCACCCAACACAGATAGCAGGGAAACAGAGAGAGATGGGGAGAGCCTGTAGCCCCCGGCTGGATCCTTCCATCTGAGTCTCACAGAAGGTCCCTGCTTCAGGGCATACTCAGTCCAACCCAATCCTATCAGGAGCCCTCAAAGCTCTGGGAAACCACAGCCCCTCCCCCTCAGAGTGCTGGGTCCTCTGGCCGGCAAAGGCTCTGAAATACCCTGCGGAGAGTGCCAAGCCAGGCTCAGAGTGTGGAAGTGAGGCAACGAAGAAGCATTGGGAGGGAACTGAGAGCAGTAACACCCCAAACCCTGGGATTCCCCAGGAAGACAGAACAACAGCTGCATAGAATAGACAATTTGCCTAGGGCTAAAGCCTCTGAACACCAGACAGAGATAAGAAAAGCTAGTCCTCCCCACTCAGATAGAGATAGAAAACAGCACAGAAAAGCCTCAAAACACCAAGAAAAAAACAAGAAGAAGGGGGCAACTTTGGACACATTTTATGGAGCAAAAATACAAAGGAGATAGAAGAGGAAACACAAGCAAATGCTCCCAAAGGAAATGGAAACTTCCACAAATTCATGAAGAATTTGAATCAGAAATGATCAAAAAGATGGAAGCCTTCTGGGAGGAAAAGTGGGAAATAATGCAAAAGAAATTCATGCATCCACAAAACCGGTTTGACCAAACTGAAAAGGAAAACCAGGCTTTAAAGGTCAGAATCAGGCAACTGGAAGACAATGAGCAAGAATTAATAAAGCAAAGCCAAAAGACCAAGAAACTAGAAGAGAACATAAAATATCTCACTGACAAGGTCTTAGACTTGGAAAATAGAGAAAGAAGAGACAATTTAAGAATAATTGGACTACCAGAAAAGCCAGAAATAAACAGCAAACTCGACATCATAATACAAGAGATAATCAAAGAAAATTGCCCAGAGATCCTAGAACAAGGGGGCAATACAGGCACTGAAAGAGTTCACAGAACACCTTCTACACTAACTCCCCAAAAGACAACTCCCAGGAATGTAATTACCAAATTCCAAAGCTTTCAAGCAAAAGAAAAAATCTTACAAGAAGCCAGAAAAAGACAATTTAGATATAAAGGAATGCCAATCAGGGTCACACAAGACCTTTCAAGTGCCACTCTGAATGACCATAAGGCATGGAACATGATTGTCAGAAAGGCAAGAGAGCTGGGCCTTCAACCAAGAATCAGCTATCCATCAAAACTGACTATATACTTCTAAGGGAAAGTATGGGCATTCAACAAAATAGAAGAATTCCAAGTTTTTGCAAAGAAAAGACTAGAGCTTTGTGGAAAGTTCGATATCGAAAAAAAAAAGAGCATGGAATACCTGAAAAGGTAAATATGAAGGAAAGGGAAGAGGAGAAAAATGTTATCTTTTTATTTTATTCAAACTCTCTTCTATAAGGACTACATTTATGTCAATCTATGTATATTAATATGTGGGGAAAATTTAATGTGTAAATAGGGGGAAAAGAAAAACCAAATAGAATAATCTTTCTCACACAAAGATTCACACGGGAAGGGGAGGGGAAGAAAACTCCTATAAGAAGGAGAGGAAGAGAGTTTTTACTTAAACCTTACTCTCAGGGAAATCAACTCTGAGAGGGAAGAACATCCAGATCCATTTGGATCTTGAATTCTATCTTACCCAACAAGGGTAGGGAGAAGGGAAAACCAAGGGGGGTAGGGGTGAAGGAACACAAAAAAGGGAGGGAAGAAGAGGGGGGAGGGGGAGGGAACAAAAAGGGAGGGGCTAGAAAGGGAAACATATCAAGGGAGGGGACAAGGGGGACTGATTTAAAGTAAATCACTGGATTAAAAGGTAGAGCTGAAGAAGAAAGGTTAGAATTAGGGAAGGATATCAAAATGCCAGGGAGTCCACAAGTGACAATCATAACTTAGAACATGAATGGGATGAACTCACCCATAAAACATAGATGAACACGTAGTGCAACTCTGAATCTGGATAAAATGGTGAAACTCTCAAATGAATTACGTGAACTTCAAAACATGTGTTTGGGACAAAAGAGAATGGATTCCATTTTAGATATGTTACATATCAGATTCCCACAGAACATCCACTTATAAATTTCCAATAGGCAGTTAGTGATATAAAACTACAGCTCAAGAAGGACTAAGACTAGATTTCTAAATCTGAGAGGCATCCCAGTAAAGATGATAACGGAATCTATGGGAACAAATGAGATCAGGAAGATATGAGACAGAGAAATAACAAAAGGAGACCCAGAACAAAGCTTTGGGGTACATCCACAATTGGGGATCATTATATGAATGCCAATCCAGTCTAGGAACCTTAAAAAGAGAGACTAAGTAGGTAGGAAGAACCAAGAGAGCAGTGTCTCACAACTGATGATTTTGTCACATATCTAAAGTACAAATTTAAGAAGGGAACAATGTTAAGCAGCGGGATTACTTAGGAGACAAGGAAAAAGTGATGACGACCTGAACGATGATAGTGACCTTATAAATGGAGAGAAGGGGACCAGATTGATAAGTACAAAGGAGAAGCAATAGGATTTGGTGATTGATTGGATGAGAGGGCCTTGGATAAGATATGTGGCCTCTTTAAAGCTCAGTTTCCTCATTTAGAAAAGGAGAGGATTGCTATATATAAAAGAAATCAAAACAAGGGGGAAAGAACCCATATATACAAAAAATATTTATAGCAGCTTTCTTTTTAGTAGCAAGGACCAGAAACTAAGTGAACACCCATTAACTGGGGAAAGGCTGACAAAGTATGGTGTATGAATGCAATAGAATGCTAATGTGCTATGAGAAATGATGCAGAGTGAAGTGAGCAGCACCAAGAAAATAATTTATACTCGAGCAATAACACTGGGAAAATGAACAATTTTTACACATCTAAACCAAAATTAGGCTGGTAGGTGGTACAGTAGATAGAGCTCTGAATCTGAATTTAGGAAAATGTGAGTTCAAATCTGGTCTGAGGCACTTGCTTACTGTGTGTCCCTGAGTAAATCATTTAACATCTATTTGCCTCAGTTGTCTCATCTGCAAAATGGAGATGATAATAGCACCTAACTCCCAGAATCAACATATATATTTGTGAAGTGCTATATAAATATTAGACATTTTTACTATTATGAGCAACTTGGAAATTGAATTCTGATCAGAGCAATACTCAAGCATGATTTCAGAGATACTCACTTCCTGAAAAAGAGAGGAAGGGTATGAACTTAAGGTTTAAAATGAGATGTGATTCTGGGTTCAAATCTAGCCTCAGACACTTCCTAGCTATATGACCTGGGACAAGTCATTTCACCCCCACTGCCTAGCCCTTAACACTCTTCTGCCTTGGAACCAATGCACAGTATTGCTTCTAAGACAGAAGGTAAGGGTTTAAAAATAAATTTAAAGCAATTTAAAAATGAGACATGCATTTTTGGACATGGTCAAGAGAGAAATTTGTTCTCCTTGACTCTACATATATATATATATATATATATATATATATATATATATATATATATATATATATATATATATATATATATATATATATATATATATATACACACACACACACACACACACACACACAAGTGTTTTTGCTTCAGAGAGGGGCAAGGTGACAAGGAGAGAATAAATTCTGATCATTTAAAAATAAAATTTTTTAAAATGAAATGAGGTTACACTAGATAATCTCTAAGGTCCCTTTCAGCTCTAAATCTATGCAACTCCAACTTGTCCCATCTCTACAACCAACAAGCTAATTTTGATATTCAAAATACCTCCCTAGACAATTCACATCTTGTTTTTCCAATGAAACCAGATTTTCAAGTGACCCTTGACATTCCCCTCCATCCAGCTTATGTAGAATCTCTTTGAAAAACAGTCTTTTAGTAAACCCTGAAATGCCTGCTATCGAAGGATGTCTTGGCTGCCTGGCTCAAATGTCTCTAGAGCTAAGAAAATATTGTTTGGGGGCACGACAGCTAATTCCCACGGTGCATGTTGTTGCTATTGTCGCCTTGTTTTGTTTTGAAAGAAAAGCATAAGTCACTCCTTGTTGAGGACACTAGGTCAAAGCCAAGCCTAGATCCTCTTACCAGATGGTCCCCTTTCCTTTCTGTCCCTGATGATGTCTCCTTTCTTCTATCTCTTAATGAGAATTTTTTGAGGCTCCATCCCAGTCTCTCTTCTCTCTATATACTTTCTCCTCTGGTTATTTAATCAGTCCCCAGGAGTTCAATTACCATCTCTACAAAGATATTTCCTAGATGTATATTGTTTTTCACTCATTTGTCAATTCTCACCAATCTTGACTCCATTTGGGGTTTTCTTAAAAAAGAAACAAGTAGTTTGCCATTTCCTTCTTTGGCTCATTTTACAGATGAGGAAACTGAAGCAAACAAAATTAAGTGACTTGCCCAGGGTCACACAACCAACAAGTAAGTGTCTGTGACTGGATTTTAACTCAGGAAAATGAGTTCTGATTCCATACCCAGTGC
The DNA here is from genome assembly GCF_027887165.1 of Monodelphis domestica. Lineage (NCBI taxonomy): Eukaryota > Metazoa > Chordata > Mammalia > Didelphimorphia > Didelphidae > Monodelphis > Monodelphis domestica. Next base: position 406,264,125 of record NC_077230.1, on the reverse strand, counting down.
TCTATTCATTGGGACACCTAGCTGTTATGGTCTATGTAGCTAGCCCTAATTTCACTTGAGCTCAAGCTTGCATTCACAACTGCTTTCTGGGCACTTCCATTTGGATGTGTCATTGGAATCACAAACTCACTGAGTCACAAATTAAGACACAAGCATGAGACAATGGAAAGAGGCCTCGTTTGGGGGCCAGTGGAGTTGGCTTCAATTCCTGACTCTACCACTTACTTCTTGTATGATACTGGGAGAGTTATTTTCACTTCTCTGGGCCTCAGTCTCCTCATCAAGATGAAGGCATTGGACTAGATGATCTGTTAAGGGTCCTTCCAATTTTTAACCTATGACCCTAAAATCCCCAGTCCCCAAACTCACCTCTCTTACAAACTTTCTGTTTCTACTGAAAATGCCAGAATCCTTTCAGTCATCCAGGTTACAAAAAACAAATCTTTATTCTCAACTCTTCCATTTTTCTCACCATCAGGACCCCTGTAGCAAATTAATTAACAAATCTTGTCACTTCCACCTCCACAAAAATACTGATAATACTTCCCAAGTTTCATGTGAGAAACAAATGAAATAATACTTGAAAACACGTTGCAAACCTTAAAGCATTGTGCAAGTGCTTATGTTTATTATCATCCTCTTCCTCATCATCATCATCATCATTCAAGGTATGGCTACTGCACATGCTATAGCTCCTTGGAGTCACAAGTGAGAGTCAGTTGACAGGTGGACACCAAAAGTTGTTGAGCAGCTCTGAAAAAGGTTCAGCAAGCCCATACAACAGAGGTACTGGACCTCCCTCCTTGATTAACATGGCTTATAGTAATTGACAGGCCTCAGACCCATCAATGACTTAAGGGAATGACCACCCAAGCATGTGAAGACTTCCCTTGGCAAAATAGGGGATGAGAACAATTTGTCCCAATGATCTGTGACTAAAGTAGAAACTCATAGTGCATAGAATTTGGCCAGACATCAAAGATGCCAAGGTCATCCGCTGTATCCTGAGCCATTGCCAGTTATCCTGACATTTTTCTTGTGACTGGACTTTAATGACTCTGAAAGAGTGAAGGGACAACTGAGTTGCTCAGTGGATAGAGTTCTAGCCTAGAGTCAAGAGGAACTGGATTCAAATCTGGTCTCAGACACTTCCTAGCATTCCCCTCTAGTAGTTAATATTTCCTCCATCCTAAAATTACTTAGTATTTATTTAGACTTTGTATCTACATCCTATCTCCTAGTAGATCACAAACTCCTTGTTCTCATAGATAGTTCTTTTTGCCAGGAGGTGAGGGATTGTATCTTCAGTGTCTACCAAATCAGTGCACAATAGGTTCTTGTTTATTTGAATTATGATTGTCCCTGTTTACTCAAATCTATATGCCTGATGGTGACCATTGGGCAAATGTTTCTAGGAATATTTTGAGATACTTAATATATCTTTGCCTGTGTTTGTCTCCATTTCTCTATCACTGTCTTTGTTCCTTCTCTCTCTGTCTCTATCTCTCTAAGAATCTCTGTACATCTCTCTCTGTCTCTCTCTCTCTCTTCCTCTCTCTCTCCCTTCCCTCCCTCCCCTGCCCCCCTCTCTCTCCCTTTCTCTCCCTCTCTGTCTGTCTGTCTGTCTGTCTGCCTCTCTCTCTCTCTGTAACTTCATAAATCCTAGGCATTAAATTCTAGTCATCTATTTCCTAATGCTAAAAAAGGGAAGCAGGAAATACAATATTTTCCTTCCTTCTCCCCATCTCCTATTAAATTTAGGGAAATGGAGACTGGTAGTTGATCCCACAATATAAGTAAACCCTCTTCATCTCCTCAGATATGACAACTGACTCAAGCCAATGAGTATGCCAGGGGACAAATAACAAGATGGACATAACCGGCGCCCCGTGGATTCATCCTAATCTGCATGCCAACTCATACACCTGCTAGAGAAGACCCCTATTTCTAAAGTGATGGGTGCACAGCATCATATCAAAGACCATGAAAGCACTTTGAACATTATATGCTTTGAAGCTGAGTTTGACTTTCAATCCAGTACCACAAAATATCTTTGCAGAAAAATAACCTAGATTTGTCATGGCACATTCTGACACATTTTTATGGTCTCTTGATCTATCCCCATACTAACAATAGCTTCCCATTTTGTTCTAAATAAGATCATTCAACATTACAATTGGGGAACAAGAAGAAAAGGGTGCTTTGGAGGGGGGTAGTAAAATGGGCCGTTACTTTTTTTTTAATTCACATAAACAGGAAAAATTATTCCAGCTGCTAAAGATGCAGTTGCAGCTCCCAGCCTTTGACAAAATCATAACTACAAGACTGTAACAGCCCTTGACAGACTGAGATGTAAACAGGGAGGAGAGGACAAAGGCTGAGATGACCATGGAAACTGGTAATGGGATTTGGAGCCCTCAACTTGCAGGTCACTGGTTTTAATTTAGCCCAAACTACTTGTCACCAAGAATTGGAGCCATTTGGTCAATGAACTGGGAGATAGCCACACAGATGTTATGGACAGTGTAGTACCATGGAGAGAGCCTTAGAGGAAGGGGGACAAAGACTTAAATTGCTCTCCTTTTGCTGTTCTTCAGTCATTTTCAGTCATGTCCTACTCTTCATGGCCACATTTTGAGTTTTCTTAACAAAGATACTGGGAGTGATTTGCCATTTCCTTCTCTAGTTCATTTTGCAGATGAGGAAACTGAGACAAAAAGGGTTAAGTGATTTACACAGCTATGTTGGAGGTTGGATTTGAACTCAGGTCCTCCTGACTCTAAGTCCAATGTTCTATTCATTAAGCCACCTAGATATACCTACTAAATATATACTGTGTGACCTTAGGCAAGTCAAAACTCCTCAGTTTCCTTCTCTGAAATAAGGAATGGTTAGACTACATCATCTCTATGGCCCATTTCAGCTCTGACATTCTCTGTTCTAAGGAAACTTTCTAGCTCTACCATTCTGTGCTCCAAGATTCCCACACATACACTCTATTCTGATATTCTGCCCTCTAAAGTGCCTTCCATTTCTGTTTTTATATATACTAAGTACTAATAAGCCATGTGATGGTGGGGAAATTAATGTCCTCCATCTCTATCTAGTTAGGTAGTAAGACTTCCTGGGACCTCAAAGTCAGACTGCAAGCAAAGGCTGTATCTCCACTTTTCTTCTTAAAAAAACCCAACCTTTCCTTCTGTCCTAGTAACAGCTCTAAGACAGAAGGATAAATGGCTAGGCAAACAGAGGTAAGTGACTTGCCCAGGGTCATATAGCTAAGAATTTTCTGAGGCTAGATTTGAACCCAGGTCCCTCTGACTCTAAGCCTAGCATTCTATCCACTGTGCTATCTGGTTGCCCCTAGGATGACCAATTTCTGAGAAGTTTTAGAGAGAAGTCATATTCAGGTACAGGATGGCTCCCAAAATTGATTACAAATCTTACATTCTGTATTCTGACCTCATTTTTTCCTATCAGTAAAATGAAAGAGTAGGACTGGATTGAAGATTTTTAACTTTTGTGTCTTAGATCCCTCCGAAAGTCTGGTGATGCCTATGGAATCCTCCTCAGAAGAATGTTCTTAAATGTGTAAAATAAAATGCATAAGATTACAATGGAAACCAATTGTATCAAATTTAAGTTACCAATTTTTTCAAATAATTAGCCCCCAGAAAAACCCCTAGATTGATGATTATCAACTCTCTTCCAGATCAGAATCCTGTAATCTATGATCTAACATTTGTCTCTAAAAAATTCAGTGCCTTAGGAGTTTTCCACATTCCAGCAATTACTGAACTAATTGTGTCACCTTGGTTGAGTCACTTCCTTTCTCTAGGCCTCAGGTTTCCTTTTCTTCAAATGAGGGAGTAGGACTAGATGATGTTTAAGGGATCTCTTCCAGATCTAAATTCTCTGATCAATGGATGATCTGTCCTTCTTCATCCATAAGAAGCTCAGTCCCCACAATATTTAGAGCAGTCATTTTTGTAGTAGCAAAGAACTGGAAACAAAGTAGATACCCATTGACTGAGGAATGACTTAAACAAGTTGTAGTCTATAAATGGGATGACTGTTTCAATACTGAGGGAAACAATGAATACAAGTGAATTCAGTGAATTCAGTGAATCGTGGGAAGACTAATATGAACTGATACAGAGGGGAAATAAAGCAGAACAGGGGAAACATACATAGCAATTACAAGAAGGACAAAGAAAAAGAAATTGAAAACTGGGTAATTATGATGACCAAGCTTGACCCAGAAGATGAGAGGAGAACATTCACCTCCCTCCCTTCTTTACAGAGGTGGAAGACAATGGATGTGAAATATATCAGACTCAATAACACGTGGGCTGCTTCCTCCCTTTTAGATTCTTGGTCTAAAAAGGATGTTCCTTGCAGAGGGTGTGGAACACTGGAGCTTATGCCAGACTTTTTCGAAGTGCTGATTAATTTCACTGAACTATTGGCTTAGGGCATGTGTGTGTTTGTGTGTGTGTAATGTTGATGTTTTGTTGTTGTTCTCTTTTATTCATTATTCCAAGTGCTGGCTCTCCTAGAAGGAGCTCAGAGGGAGATATATTAGGAAATGGAGATGATATAAAAATAAAAGTTATTCATAAAAATTTAGATTTAAAGAGAAAGGATGACTCTCTGGATGGGGGAAAGATGTTTTCGAAAACAAAAAGGATGGAGGGAAGCTCACTGGCTCAGTGGATAGAGAGCCAGACCCAGAGATGAGAGGTCTTAGGTTCAAATCTGGTCTCAGACTATTTCCCAGTTGTGTGACCCTGGGCAAGTCACTTAACCCCCACTGCCTAGACCTTACTTCTCTTCTGCCTTGGAACCTAAGGGTGGAGGGGGGGGGGGATATAGGTGGTTCAGTGGATTGAGAACCATGCCCAGAAATGGGAGGTCCTGGGTTCAAATTTGATCTCAGACACTTCCTAGCTTGGTGACAATGGGCAAGTCACTTGACCTCCACTTCCTAGCCCTTACTGCTCTTCTGTCTTAGAATCAGTGCATAGTATTAATTCTAAGACAGAAGGTAAGGATTTTTAAATAAAATAAAACCAAGAGGTTGGGTTAGAGGAAGTCTGAGGTCTTTCAGCTCTGTGCAACCCTGAGCTCAAACTTAGCCTCAGACACTTCTTAACTGTGTGACCCTAGGCAAGTCACTTGACCCCCATTATCTAGCCCTTACTGCTCTTCTGCCTTGGAATCAATACACAGTATTAATTCTAAGACAGAAGGTAAGGGTTAAAACAAAATGAAGAGGATGTATAAATACAAGAGAAGGTCTGTGGTTTCATTGGTCTAGGGAACTCCCAGATGAGAAGGCCATTCCCAGACTTTGCCAGCTGCTAATGCTTTCCCTTCTCAAATTACTTCCATCTATTCTGGAAATGTCTTGTCTGTACCTAGATCCATACAAGGCTGTCTCCCGCATTAAGCTGCTACTTGAGAGCAGGGATTTTTTATTTGGTTTTGTGGCCTCTTCTTCTCTGCCCAGTGCCTGGCATATATATAGTTGGGCATTTAATAAATATCTTTTGACTGATTAACTGACCTCTATCAATGTAGGTCAGCTCTTTTGAAATGTATAGCCTTAGAGAACTGCCTATAGCATTGAGAGATGGAGTAACTTAACAAGGGTCATGCAGGCGGTATGCATCAGAAGCAAGGCTTGAACTCTGCTCTCCCGGCTCTGCAGATAGGCTGTTAAGGCTATCCACCATGCCTGTCTATGTCAAACAGATGAAACATAGACCTTTCCTAATAAAGAAAAGCTGTTTAGTACCATAGGAACGGAGCCATACAAGTGGCCGGATCCAAGTCATTTTCCTTGCTCTAGACCTGGGTTGTTCCATCTGTAAAAGGAAGATCTCTAAGAACTCCTCCAACTCTGACAGCCGGAGTCACTTCAGAAACCCCCTAAGGCAGCCAGAGGTCTCCCAGGCCAATCTTGGGGAGTTCAAGCCTTGGAAGTCCATCTCTGCCAGAAGCCCCATCCATGAGTCCTGTGTCTGAGCTCTGGTTGGAGTTACCCAGGGAGGTGAGCTCTCAGAGAGTGAAATATGGGATGTTTACTTAGTTCATCCTTTGTCATTTTTCATGCTCAATCTCCAGGAACCAGAAAAAGAGATAGATGGACCCTGATGCACGTCTGCCGGCCTGATGTCTCCAGCATGAGCCAGGACGCGCTGTAAAATTTCCCCTCCAACACCATCCGTCTCAACTTTATTATGCTCTGACAATATCTGTTTGCCATTTTTTGTCATTCTCCACAACACGCCTTATTTTTTATTTTTGGCAACTTGTCGAATGCATTTTTCGGTGAGCCATTCTTTCATTTAAAAGTCCCTCAGCCTGGTTGTGATTGAGTGCACTTAATAGAGTAGCTCATGTTGTATAAAGATTTTGTATCTGATATTTGACAGCTTTAATCTTAAAGGAATCCATTAAGTAAGGCTGGCCGTACCTCCCAGTGTCGCTCCCATGTAAATAAATGTGATCTCAGTTGCTGGTGTTTTTCCAGACTTCAAGTACTTATACAGTAGCTGGAGAGGCAGGGAGCTCTCCTCAAGACCAGAGTGGGGGGACATTTATCCATCCCAAAGGAAAAATATTTTTCTTGAAGCAAATAACATTCCCCAATGAGGGACAGCCAACGTTCTCTTTTTAAAAAAATCTCCCTCTCTCTCTCTCCAGAATGTGTTTTCCAGGAAGCGTAACTCTACTGGGTTCTACATTGCTCCCAATCAATGATTTCTTCATTTATTCATTCCAACCACTGCAGTTCAATTTAGTGATTCAGTTCACCAAACGTTTATTAAATACCTACTGCTCAGCCAGACTCTGATAATGGAAAACCAAAACAGCCCCTACCCTCAGAGAACTTCCCTTCTAATAGGCGGCTACAATGTGCTTAATCCTTTGGTGATCTTATTGATGAAGGTATTCCTACATTAAAGCAAATTGAAAACCTCCCATGCCTTCTCAATCTGTCATTTGGTCAGTCAATAAACATTTGTTAAGTGCTTACTATCTGTCAAGCATTGTGCTAAGCACAGACAATACAAATACCAACAATAAGAAAAACAGCCCTGCCCCCAGAAGAGCTTATGTTCTAGTTAGGGAAAAGAAAAAGTAGAATATGTGATTCTTAACCCTATTCTTCCATAGATTTGGATTTAGAGTCAGAACACCAGGATTTGAATTCTGGGTCTGCAATTCAGTCAAATTCTCTGGTTGTCAGTTTTCTCATTTCTAAAATAAGGAGGAGGAGGTGAGAAGACGAAAAGAAGGAAGAGGAGGAGGAAGAGAAGGAATAAGAGGGGAAGAAGGAGAAGAAAAAAAGAGAAGGAGAAAGAAGAGGAAGTGGAGGGAAAGGAAGAAGAGGAGGAGGAAGGGAGGAGAAGAATTGATATTTCTATAGCATTTTAAGGTTTGCAAAACGTTTACAAATGTGTAATTTTATCTTCACAACAATCCTAGGAAATAGATACTGTTATTCCCCATTTTGTAGTTGAGGAAACTGAGGCAAACTAGAGTTAAGTAATTTGTCCAAGGTCACACAGTATCTGAGTATATATTTGAACTCAAGTTACCTGACTCCAGATCCAACATACTATCTAGCTGTCTCTGAGCTCCGTCTAGCTCTAAATCTATTATCCACTGAAGACCCTCCATAGGGGATCCACCCAAACTACCAAAATCCCTTCTCTGGAACTTCTTACACCTTGTGGTACCAAAAGAGCACTTGGGCTGCCTATCTTGTGACATAATAATAGCTAGAATTCTAAGTTTTAAGGTTTGCAAAGGGCTTTACAAATGTTATCTCATTTCATCCTTACAACAGCATTATAAGAAATATGCCATCACTTGCTTTTTCCATTTTACAGAAAAGGAAATTGAGGTTAGGTCAGCCAAAGCCATGCAGGTAAATGTTGGATTTGGAATTTGAACTCAGATTCTCTCATTCCAAAATTAATATTCTTTCCACTGCATTGCACTGCAAATAGAAGGCAGAGTTCACCTAAAAACTGAGATAATCCTGAATCTCTGCTTGTTGAAGACATTGTGTCAATTGTATTGATTCCCAGAATATTTCAGAGCCTATTCAATGAGATACAGGAATGATGGAAATATAATATCCAAACAGCCCTTGTAGGAAAAAAAAAGTCTGGAAAAATGCCCATTGTCCAGATTATGTGCTGTTGAATGATTAGTCCATATCACTAGACCCTGTACTGAAGATACTAATACAAAGAATTGTGTTTTTGTTTGTGGTTGTTTGGGGAAAGATAGCACATCAAAAAGAACTATAAGGGGAGAGGCTACAGGCATATTGGTATGGATGAAATGTAGTCAGGAAATGACATGGAACCCTGGATCCCGACAAGATAAGATGAAACCTGCCTATCAGAGCCCAGGGTCCCCAGGGTGGAGTCTAGATTGCAGTAGGAGATGAAAGAGGAGGTTAACCAGAATTCAAGACCCATGGTTTGGAACAGATGGGAAGTATCCCAAGTTCCTATTTCTAGGACAGGCATTTGAATGGACAATATATTGACTTGGAGAATGGAATAAGAGGAAGAAGGGGCTGGACTACATTTGGAAAACTCCATATGATTAAATTATACCAAGCTACTGCCCAGAACAAAGACTGATCAGCCCTCTTTTCAACATAAATTATTACCAAGAGATTCTGGAATCATAAATTTTGAAACACTGTAATAATGAGCAACCCTAGCCTCCTTGCTTACCCAGGTTCCTCCAAGTCTCCACTCAACTTTTACTAGTAGCCTAGCCCATGGTAAACACGGAGGATTTGTTCCTAATATGTTGAATTATTTCTATTTGGGGGTTTTGAATTGAGGCTCAGATTTGAATCTCAGACCTCCATACTCATTCCTTTATTCCCAGGACATTCAAGGAATACTCCATCCTAGGATGCTTTACATTGTATCACAATAGATAGAAAATTGATATAATGGGTTCTACCTTGCCTGGAAAATAGAAACCACCCTAAGCAAATAGAAACTTGCAAATGGGAAAATAGTCTTTGACTTTCCAGTGGGGGAAATGGAGAATGATTCACCTAATTGGAAAGGTCCTGATCACAGACTTCAGGCAAGTGATTTTCCATCATCAGTTAAGGAATCAATGAGAGATTTGAGAGGATGATGGAGCATCTCCTCATTGGTTATCACCAATTAGAGTTATCTTAGGATGTCTATTGGAGGACTGAATAATGAGCTTCCAAAATTTAATTTAATCTATTCTACAAAACTTTGGGGTCTTAGATCACCGAGAGAGATCACTGATCAGTTAATTCATTGATTATTTCTAGCCTAATCAATAAATTTATTTTCTCATCCAGAATCCAGTTTCTTAGAGTTTTTAATCATGACAGCACTTCATAAATGCTTGTTGCCTGAAGCCTTCCCTGGTACCCTTCCATGCTGGATCTTCCCTCTGATAACATTTCTAATTTACACCAGTATATGCATATATATATAATTCACACCAGTATATATATATATATATGTATGTATATATATAATACTACATCTTGTTTTCACATTGTTGTCTCCTCCTTTAAACTATGAACTCCTTGCAGGCCGGGACCATGATTTTTACATTTTTTTAAATCCCCAGTGTTTAGCAATGCACCTGGCTCACAATAAACCTTTAATAAGAGCTTGACTTGGGCAGCTAAGTGGCTCAATGGCCTGGAGACAGAAGGTCCTGGGTTCAAATCTGACTTCTGACACTTCCTAACTCTGTGACTCTGAAAAGCCCACTTAACTCCTTTTGCCTAACACTTACGGCTCTTCTGCCTTAGACCCAATACATACTATTGATTCTAAGACAAAAAGGTAATGGCTATAAAATAATAATAACAATAATTTCTTGACTTTATTTCTACCTAGATGGGAAAGAAACAAGGGTAAGTTTCATGGAGGGATATAAAGAAAAATCTTCCTAACAACTAGAACCCATCCCCAAGTTGAATGGATTCCCATGAGAAATAGAGGGTTCCTCCTCACTAGAGGTCTCCAAGCAAGGGCCTAAAGGCATTTACAGGATCTGTTGTAGAAGAGATTCTAGTTCAGGTATACATTGAAAGAAATGATCTCTCAGGTCCCTTCTAACTATAAGATTCTGTGAGAGAGCAGCATCTGAGCTGGGAATTGAGACAGGAGGAGATCAATAGGTAGAAACAGGGCAGGGAGTGTATTTCATGCTTTCATTCATTCCTACTGAAAAAAGGAGTGGAAAAACACAAAGTGTCCAGGGAGTAACAACTAACCCAGTGTGGCTGTATTACAGAATATTTAGAGGTGAACTGTACAGGATAAAGCCTAGAAAGGAAATTGAGCTACAGAGCAATATCACTGCATTGCTGCAGCCCAGCTCAACCACACTCAGCTCTACTAGCAAACATGGAAGTGGCTGAAGGGAAAAAGGACCCCTTCTGCAGTGAATTTCATCTAAGTAATACAGATTCAAGGATGGAAAGGACTTTAGAGACATCTAGTCTAATCTCCTCATTTTATAAATGAAGAAACAGGCTAAGGACTGAATGTAACTTCATAACTGTAGAACTGGGAGGAACATTAGTGATCTTTTCATTCACTCCCCTAAAGTCACACATGAGAAAACCAAATCTCTAGAAAGTTAAGGGAGTCACATACATAGTAAGTATTGTAAGTCCTTAGCTCAGTCCATGGCACACAGTAGGTGCTTAATAAATGATTATTGACTGACTAACAGGAGGAAGAGCTAGGATTAAAACCAGTTTATTCACTGATCCCAAATATCAAAGAAAAGTATAGCTTTTCTGACCACCAAAATCACCTTGGCTTCTATAGTCTAATGCAGTCTTTGGGTTGGGACCTGGAACACCTTGTCCTTCCCCAAGGACATGGCCACATTGAACCCAGGTCTAAAAATATTCACCTTGCTCTACTTGCCATACTCTTGGGAGAGAGAGGGGAGGAAGAGTAAAAAGGATTCAATTCAATTTTACGAGTCTTATTTTTTAAATTTTATTTAGTCCATTTAGAATATTTTTCCTTGGTTACAAGAGTCATCTACAAGTCTTATTAAGTCCCTACTATGTGCCAGGCATACAGAAGTCTGAGAATACAGACTACTACTATAAAAAGTAAAGCAGAACTTTTCCTCAAGGAGTGTATATTTTGTTGGGAGATCTAATTAAACTAAATAAACATATAATATATACAAATAATTTTGTGACAAGTTGAGAAAGGAGTGAGCCCTGACTTCTGGGGGAATCAAGAAAGGTTTCATGTGGAAGATGAAACCTGAACTGAGCTCCTGAAAGGAGCTAGGGATTCTAAGAATAGACAGTGGGAAAGGAAAGTATTCCAAGCACCCTTGATGGCATCTCTTTTTGTTTCTAAGAGCTGCTTCCTCCAAAAGTAGCAAATGGATAGAAGATATGTTAAGGATGATGTGTCCACTATAAGAAGAACAATGAACCAGTTCCTGAATCAATGGACAGCTCTATTGTGCAGTATAATTGAGAAAGTCCTGCAGTCTTGAGCACACTAAGTTGGAGGCTTCAGTCCTTACTGAGAAATAAAGTCTGGATTTCACACCAGCTTAAGAGACAGGAAAAGGTAATAATAACAACAATAATTTTTTTACATTTATATGGTTTTGGTGTTGCTTCCCCAGTAGATTAATACCTTCTTTTTTTTTTTAAACCCTTACCTTCCATCTTGGAGTCAGAAGAGTGGTAAGGGCTAGGCAATGGGGGTCAAGTGACTTGCCCAGGGTCACACAGCTAGGAAGTGGCTGAGGCCAGGTTTGAACTTAAGACCTCCTGTCTCTAGGCCTGGTTCTCAATCCACTGAGCTACCCAGCTGCCACCTGATAATACCTTCTTGAAGGTAAGATCTATTTCATTTTTTTTCTTGATCTCTTAGAGCGGATTCTGGCACACAACTAGTACTTAATAAATGCTTGTAATATCTTTGATTCAGCTTTGCAATGATGGAATGTAAAGAATATTAATTAAATTTTATTAATATTTATAATTAATAATTAATTTAATAAATAAATAAAAATTAATGATAAAAATTAATAATTAATAATAATTAATTAAAGCATTGAATTTGAGTCAAGAATGTCCAAGTTCAAAACCTGCCTCTGGCACTTAATAATTGGATGACCTTAGGCAAGTCAATTAATTGCTTTCTGCCTCAGTTCCCTCATCTGTAAAATGAGAATAACTCCCAGAGTTGTTATGAGGCTCAAATGAGATAATACATATAAAGGACATTGAAAGTCTTAGATATTTGTAAATATGGGCTATTTAGATTATTATTATTTTTGGAATGAGATTCTTGTTCTGTCAATATATTCCTAAAATGAGTCAGTCTACACAGAGCTAGGACTAAAATATAGTTCTCCTGTTTCCCACTTAAAGACTAGTTCCATACTAGCCTTTACAGGGGATAATAATAATGTCAGAATTATGGCAGTACATAAATGGCAAATGATCCAATGATTTTGTCTATTGCCTAAGTAATATGTTGACTCATTTGTTGGAATAGGAAACAGAGGGATCAGATCTCGAGACATCTATTTGTGTGAGAAAGGCCTAGGGAGTTTGAAGTGACTACAAAGTCAAAATGAGTCAACAATGTGACCCAACAATCCCAACATTAATGGGCTCTTTGAACTTACATACTTTTGGAATCTATGATTTCATCTATATGAATATTCCCTCTATAATGCAGACTTCAAGCCCCCCCTGCCTGATTGAACAAGCTTCCCGAGTTTTCGAGTGGGGAGAAAGTGGATAGAAGTGTTTTTATCTCCTTTGGTTAATGAGTATTCTCTGAACCTAACAAGAGGGATCCACAGATGAGTGTTCAAGGCATTGGGGTTGGAGACAGGAATGGAGGGGAAAAGGAGAAAGGGCACTTAGTAAAAGTCTCCATAGCTTGATAAAACCTGCTAGACCTAATCAGTCAGCAAACAAACATTTATGAAGTACCTACTATGTACCAGGAACCTTGCTAAGTACTGGAGACACAAAATAAGGCAAAATCAAGTTTCTGCTCTCAGGGAGCTCAGTCTAATGGGGAAGACAACCTGCAAGCCACTATGTCCAGCAAACTATATTCACAATAAATTGGAGATGACCAACAAGGGAAAGCTAATTGGAAATGGCTTCCTGTAGAAGGGAGAATTTTTAGCTAGGACTTAAAAGAAGTTAGAGATTTCAAGAGGCAGAGATGGGAAAGGATAGAATTCCAGGCATGGGGGATAAGCAGTGAAAATGTCCAGAGTCTGGAGATAAAGCATTTTGTTCTAAGAACAGAAAATAGGCCAATGTCACTGAACAATGGCTTGTAGAATGAAAGTAAGATCAAGGAGACTGGAAAGGCAAAGGGGGAAAGCAAGTTATGAAAGATTTTGAATGCCAAAGGCAGAGGTTAAGTGACTTGCCTAGGGTCACACAGCTAGTAAATATTTCAGGCAGAATCTAAACTCCTATTTTCCTCACTAAAAAGTCCAGCTTTCTATTCCCTGTGCTAATAGAGTGTTTGCATAATAACTATATTCAAATCTCCATTACCTTCTCCCCTAAATTGTCTCTTCCAAACTTCTTTATTTCTGCCAAAGGCCTCACCATCTTTCCAGTAATCCATGTTCAAAACCTAGGTGTTATTCAACGCAGTTCTTAAATATCAAATATTTTATTTCTTTTATACCTGGCTCCTTCCTTCCAATTACTCGTGTTCCTATCTAGTTTCATCCTCCATCATCTGGTGCCTAGATTTTTGTAAATAATGAGCTTTCTCATTTGGTTCCATTCTTCCTGTCTCTCCTTTCTCCATTATATTGCTTCCAAAATCATCTTTATAAAACACATGTTTTGGGATATCTCAGTGTTTCAGTGGATAAAGAGCCAGGCCTAAAGATGGGAGCTTCTGGATTCAAATCTGGTCTTAGACATTTCCTAGCTATGTGACCTTGGACAAGTCACTTACCCCAAATTTCCTATTCCTTACCACTCTTCTGCCTTGGAACCAATACTAAATATTGATTCTAAGACAGAAGGTAAGTATTAAAAAAAATCTAAGAACCATACCCCTCAGGTGCCTCCAGGATAAAATGTAAAGTCCTCAGCCTGTCATTCAAGGCCCTCCAAAATCTGGCAGTAGCCTACTTCTCCAGAATGGTTTCATATTACTCTCCTTCAAAAACTGCATTCCAAGAGAATTGGCCTGTTGGTAGTTCTCTGGACTGGACATCCATTTCCTGCCTTCATTCCTTTGCATTTGCTGCTCTTCATGTCTGGGTTGCATTCTCTTTCCTCATTTCCTTCTCTTGAAATTCTTAGCTTTTTTTAAGAATTGGTCTAGTACTACAAGAAACCTTTCATTTCTCCAGTTGTTTGGTAGTGCTCTCTCTTCTTTAAATTACCTCACATTTATTTATCTATTTACATCTTAGTTCTCCTAGTAGAGTGTAGGCTATTTGAGGGCAAGGACTGCCTTTTCTTTTTCTGTATCCCCAATGCTTGATACTATTGTTTTGTTCTGATTGGTTGGTCAGTTGGTTGTTATTGTTCCTTTGTGGAAGAGGAACTAGAATTGTGATTTCAAAGATAGAGAGAATTCCTAGTAAGGAAACTCCTTTTACCAGTGTCTGTCCCCCAACTTGGAATCTCAGGGCCCTAAGCAAATGACTTTCCAAGTCACCCTTGAACAGAGGACTTCTTGATTCCAAAACCTCGAATATTTTTTCCCTCGAATATTTCTGTCTTGTACTGAGTAGGTATACAATAAATGTTTGCTCATTAGAATTGAAGTTGAATTAAAAAGTGAGCAACATTGCCAAAGAAAGCATTTTGAGGGCAAAAAAAATGCCTGGGATGAGTGAATCCATCAGCCTAGTAGTTCTGCCCAGTACTCCATGGAATATGGTCTCCAGTTCCAACTACTATAGCTCTATGAATTAAACCTGGCCCAAGTAGGAGGTAACCTGGAATTGTGTGGTCCAAGGATGGAGAGTCAGGAAGCTCAAGGATGGTTTAAAGACACACATTTAACTCATCTCCATCCCTCAGAGATTTGCTTCTCTCAGTGACCTCACTCTTTCTGCCACTCTAAGGTACTTAAATCTTAAGAGTATTATCCAAGTGAATTTCACCAAGAATTTTTCATTAATTTCAATGGTCCCACATATGCAGAAATGAATTACATGACACGGATGCAGAATGACTTTGCTCTCTTTCATCTTTTCCTTCACAGCAGGCTGTGAATTAGGACCCAGCACTTCAGGAGAAGAGATGATTCAGGTGGCAATAAGCCAAGTTATAATGACTATAGGAGAGCAGACTTCTCTCCCTCTAAAATGAATGTCACTTGAAAACCCCCAGAACTCCCCTTCCATTTATACCCCACACACATACTTTCAATTCTGCCTTTTTCTTTTCCTTAAGAAAAGAAGTCATTTTTCCCTACCAAGAGCATAAAGAATATTAAAACCTCACCTCTAAATGCCAATCAACACCTTTAATACCAAACATTTTCTAGGAAGAGTTCCCCTTCATATCCCATTTTAAGTGACGAAAGAACAGAAAATAGACTAGAAAAATATATATGTGTCATATCTATTTAAATCTTTATAGTCTTCATATTAAATTTGTCTCTTCAGTATGCAAAAAAAAAATCTTTAGCAGTACTCAAGTGATTTCCTGGAACTGCTAAGCCTTCCAAGCTAACAAGGAGACTGGGGAGTCATGAACCTCATCAGAATAGACAGAGGGGAACAAAGGGGCTATGGGGAAATGCCTCCCTAGCCAAAAAATCTCTCACCTACTTTTTATATTGCCTGATGTTGTCTCATTAGAGATTCATTCCTTTAGATTAAGTTATGATGTCTCCAATTCAAATTGCAGTTTTTGTTGGTCAGTTGTTTTTCAGTTATGTCCAAATCGTAAGTGATTTGCCATATCCTTCTCCAACTCATTTTACAGGTGAGGAAACTGAGGCAAACAGGGTTAAGTGACTTACCCAAGTGTAAGTACCTTAGGCCAGATTTGAACTCTGGTCTTCTCAACTCCAGGCCCAATGCTCTATCCACTGTACCACCTAGCTGCCTCAATGGCAATACCTCTGGACAAATATGGTATTTCAAAGGTTCTATCTCCCTCTTGCCTGGGTCAAATCATACCTGAAGTATTGGGTTCAGTTCTGAGGGCCACAGTTTAGGAAGTGCATTGCCAAAATGGTCCAGGAGTAGACATTCCTCCCTATCCTGAAGAGAAAACTGAATATCACTCATATGTGGATGAGTATAAGAGACTGGAAATATTTCATCTGGAAACAAAAAATCTTAAGGAGAATATGACAGCTGTCTTCATTTATCTGAAGGCCTGTCAAGGGAAAGAGGGATTAGACTTGGTCTGTTTGGCCCCAAGAGCAGAAGTAAGAAAAGTGAGGAAGGAGATACAAAGAAAGAATTTATGCTTGACAAAAGGATAAACAGTCTAACAATTAGAGCTATATAAAAGCAGAACCAGCTACCTTGGGAGGTAATGAGTTCCCCTGCCTTGGCAGTCTTTGAAGAATGACTAAATAACCATTTGTTCAGAAGGGTTTTAGAGAATATTCTTTTGTGGATTAGTCTATACACTCTCTAAGGTAGCTAGATGCTATAGTGGACTGAATGCTAAGCCTAGAGTCAGAAAGACTCCTCTTCATGAGTTCAAATCCAAACTCAGATACCTACTACCTGTATGACCCTGGGCAAGTCACTTAACCCCATTTACCTCAGTTTTCTCATCTGTAAAATGAGCTGGAGAAGGAAATGGCAAATCAGTGCAGGATCTATGCCAAGAAAATCCCAAATGGGTTCGTGAAAAGTCAGACATGACTGAAGCAACTAAACAGCAACATGCCTTCTGAGAGCCCTTCCTCAAGACAATACATGATTCTTTTTTGTCTAAAAGTATATTATGTAGACAGGCTTCTCTTTTTCCCTTCTCTCTCTCTTTCAGAGCACCTACTCCTTTGGAATTCATGTGATCGCCTTTTGCCTACCTGGGTTCCTCTCTTCCAAAGGATGAATTCCTTAGGGGAATGGGCACAGACTTATAGTCTTCTCTTGACTTTCTCGAGCTATGAAATAACTATAGAATTCTCCCTTGAGTTTTCCCAGGAGACTTTATCGCTAGTCAATAAGAAGACAGACAGGAGTTTAAAATAAAAAGCGAAAAGGGAGAGCTAAGAGAAGTCTGCAGCTCTCCAGAAGGAGAGTAGCTCTTGTTTTTGACAAGATGTCAGGGGAGATGGATCAAATCTTTCATAGTGTCTCTCTCCCATCCCTGATATATTTTAATGATTGTTGTCTAGGCCACCACTCACTTCACAGATTTGTGAAATTGTTAAGCTAGAGCTTGTCCTGTCTCATTTCACAGCCAAGAAAACTGAGTCCAAAAGAGGAATGACTTACCCAAATTCACATAGCTACTTAGTGGCAAAACAAGGATGGACAACTAATACCATGATCTCAGAACTGGACGAGATGGCAGAGGCCATCTAATAATGCACCTGTACCTGACCAAGAATCAAGGGATCATAAAGCCTTGGTCTGAAGATTCACCAATGAGGGGAAGCTACTGCTTCATGCCACTGGTAGTTTTAATTTTTTGGAAAATTTTCCTTATGCAGAATCTAAATTGGACTCTCTACAATGTTCGATGGCTGTTCCTGTTTCTGTCCTTTGGGACTAAGCAGAGTAAACCAAATTCTTTTTGCAAATATCATCCCTTAAAATACTTGAGGCCAGCTCTGATGTTCCCTTTAAATCTGCTCCAGGCTCAACATCCCCAAATCTTTTGACTGATCTTCACATGGCATGATTTTGATATTTCACTATCCTGGCCCTCCTCTTCTGGATATTCTCCACATCATCCATATCAATCAACCAATCAGCAACATTTATTAAGCACCTACTATGTACCAGGCATTATGCTAGGCATTGGGTGTACATAGAAAGGCAAAAGTACAATCTCTGTCCTCAAGGTGCTCACAGCCTAATGGGAAAGACAAAAGACATACATATGTACAGTCAAGGTATATGTCAGTTACACTGGATGATCAACAGAGGAAGGGCATTAGAATTAAAACATGGAGCATGATATTCCAAAAGTGGTGTCACCAGGAAAAAATACCGCAAGACTATCACCTTCCTGGTCTTGGAAATTATGATGCTTGTCTTAAAAGAAGCTGCCTAAAAGAGCTTTGGGTCTTTATTTGTTTGTTTTAATCAAATCACACTGTTGACTCATTTTGAGTTTGTCATCCCCTAAGAACCACACACACATACACACATACACACACACACACACACAACACACACACACACACACACACATGCACATTCTTTGTCATGTGAACTGCTCTCTAGCCAAGCCTGAGGCCAAAAGAGGAGTGATTTATCCAGTCACACAGCTTCTTAGAGGCCAAATGAGGACCAGCAACTAAAACAGTGATCTTAGAATTGGAAGAGATTGTGGAGGCTGTCTAATAATGCTGATGAAAACTCAGATCTCCTGACTCTTGTTAAGTTCTTCTCCCATTTACATGGTTCTGAGAAGATCGAATCCCAGAGAACTGTAGTGATCAGACCAAGCCAGCTAATTTATAAGATCCTAGATCTAGAGCTGGAAGGAGCTTGTTGTTGTTCAAGCATGCAGAGTTGTCTGACTCTTCATGATCCTCTACGGACCAGAGCTATCCATGGTTTTGTTTGTTCTGGGTTTTTTTTTTTTTTTGGCAAGGATACTGTAGTGATTTGCCATTTCCTTCTCTGGTGGGTTCAATGGGTCCTTTCATCAGATAATCAGAGGTTCACTGACTTGCCCAGGGTCACACAGCTAGAGAGAGTCTGAGGTTGGATTTGAACTCAGATCTTTCTAATCCCTGGGCTACAGCTGCCTCAAAAAGATATGAGAGGCTAATTCAACTTCCTTATTTTATGAATGAATAAACTTCAGGAGTCCAGGGAATTTGAATGATTTTCCCAAGATTACATAGGTAGTTGGAACTCAAGTCTCAATCTAGAAATTATGGAAACTAGGTGACATAGTGGAAAGAGCACTAGACTTGGAATAAGGAAGTCTTGAGTTTGATTCCACCCTCAGACACTTACTAGCTGTGCAATCACCTCTGTCTGCCTCATCTTCCTTATCTGTAAAATGGAGATAACCACAATACCTCTCTCCCAATGTATAAAGCACACTGAAAATCTTAGAGTACTTTATAATTATGGCCATACTGTCTCTGTGTTGTCAGAGTCCTAACTGCTAATCTCATGCCCTTTCAATGTGAATGTGCATGCACCTTCTCCTCCTCCAAACTAAAGTTAAAGGGATTGAGCACTCATCCTGCCCTAGGGTTGGTCCTTCCTAAGTGTTCTGCTGACATCAGCCACTGCAGATATTATTCTGGCTGACTCAGCCATATTCAAGCCATCTAGGCTTGTTCCTGGCTCTCCCTAAACAGAAAGCAGAAATTGGCTCTTTTCTAAATCTAATAAATCAGTGTTTCACTTGGTGGGCAGGCAGGAAACCTGTAGTAAGTTTCCTCTTAAGACCAGCATTTGCTCCTGACTGGTATTGATCTAAAATGTAAGGCTTCCTGCAGATTGGGTAATGTTTCCCTTCTTCTTCCTGCCAGCAACAAGAACAACACATTTCAGTGATGAAAAGGGAATCAATAAATTAACAAGTATTTACTAAACATCTACTGTAGGCACAGTCCTTTACTAGGCACAGAGGAGGTTATGGCCATGAGCCAGGCATAGGTTCTATTCTCAGAGAGTTTATAATCAAACCATTAAGGAGGTACGGTAAGATACTCACAGGCAAAATATAATATAGAAATTTCCATTAGTCATCTCAAAATGATATAGATAATGAGGATTTATGAAATCCAAAGGAAAAAGGAAGCCCCATGGGCTCTGATGGCCAGACAGTATTTCCTTCATTCATTCAACAACTCATTCCTCCATCACCATGTATGGTGGACACTTATATGTTAATTAGTGCTTGATTGACTACCTACTACCATGGAACTTTCAGTATAATAGGCTGTAATATATACACAAATAGACAGTATCTGTAATGCATATTAAAATATGATAACCAACCAATAAACATTTCCTAAGCACCCACTACTACAGGGCAGGTGCTATGCAGAGTGCAGAGCATACAAAAAGAAACAAAAGACAATCCCTGCCCTCAAGGAGATTACAGTCTAATGGGAGAGACAACAAGCAAGTAAATACACACAAGCTACCTATGCATAAATAGAAAATGATTAACAGAAGGAAGGCATTAGAATAGGGGACTAAGAAAGGATTTCTGTAAAAAAGATGGGACTTAATTTGGAATTTTTTTTTAAACCCTTACCTTCAATCTTAGAACAATACTAAGTATCAGTTCCAAGTTGGAAGAAAAGTAAGGGCTGCACAGTTAGGGAAAAGTGGCTTGTTCAGGTTAGGAACAGCTAGGAAGTGAGGTTTTCTTGGCAAAGATATTGTAGCGGCCTGCCCTTTCCATCTCCAGCTCATTTTATAAATGAGGAAACTGGGGCAAACTCAGTTAAGTGACTTGCCCAGGGTCACACAACTATTAAATGTCAGAGGCCAAATATGAACTCAGGAAAAGTCATCTTGACTCCAGTCTTGTGTTCTATCCATTGTGACACCTAGCCACTCCTATGTCACATATGCTTCCCTACAAAAAACAATGTTGTCATCTATTCCCGTTCTAGCTCTTCTTTGTTATAAAGAGTTGGACATGAGTGAATCAACTAGATAACAACAACAACAAAATCATGAAGTCAAGAATCATGACATCACTTAAAAATATCTTCTCTGAGACCTTACCAATTATCTACAGTATGTATACCTGTGACAGACAGATTTTGGGGCACCAGGCAATCAGAAGTCAGAGGACTCTGTAAAAAGAAGAACCAACTATTTTTAATTTCCAAAGAAAGAAAAACCATGGAAAGTATGGAACTGGCCACAAACAAATAGAAATTCAGTTACTTCTTAGTTTAAAAATAATTACTGTATATAACAAAAGTTCCCAGTTTTATTGATAATGTTCTTTCCAGTTCTTTTTGTATTTGTGTTTGTTGGTGATTGTTAAATTTAAAATAAAACATTTTTTAAAAAAGAAAAGATTGGACTCAAGCTGGGCTCTTGGCAAACAGGATTTGGATCAATGGGAGAACATTTCAGACAAAGAGATGGCATCAGATGAAAGGAGGAGAAATTAAAGTGACAGATCCAGCCCTCTATTATTTAGAAAGTTATATAAGAATTCACACTTACTCTATAGGCTTGACCAATATGTCTAAAACTGAGGTGCTAAGTTAGTGCAATAGAAATAAAACTATATTCTAAATCAGAGGACTTGGGCTCAATTTCTAGAGTCACTCCTTACTATCGTCTGTGAACTTTGGCCAGCCATTTCTGGTTAGTTTTCTCATCTGTTAAATGAGTAGAATATAGAAAAGATTATCTCTGGAGTCCTTTCCATGTCTAAATTGAGTATCCCAGAATATCTATAAGGTCTTTCTATCTCAATATACATGGTCCTATGACTCAGTTTCCCAGTCTATCAATTTATGCCTGTCTCTGAACCAAGCATCTCATAGGGATACCCAAGAATTAAATAACCTATTATTTGAGAACCAAAAGCATTATATGATCAGTTCTCAGTATTATTATATAATTCCTCCATTTCACTAAGAGTCTTTAACTTAATAATGTCTCATGACTGAAAATAGAAAATATTAAACCTTAAAAGTGAAATGATTGATCTCAATTTCTGGATCATGGAATACTAAGGAGACCTGCATTTCTAACCAGAGAACATTTTTCTTTCTTTTTTTCAGAGAACATTTTTCATCTGATGGCCCATCACGTACTATGAATATGATTAGCGTCTGAGAAGCCAGAAGGTGAAATCTAATTAGATCCCTTCTGCTATTTGGGGGCATATGTTTAAATCATCAGGGAAGAAAAAAATGGGGAAAACCCTACACAGTAAATCATAAGCACATACCAAGCCAAGATAGGGGGACATTTAGAAAAGACATGTTAGTATAACTTAGTAACCCTCCAGGTTCCCAGAGACAAGAGATCAGTGAGGTGAGAAGCTGACCACAGATACCCTGCCAGCAACCTGGAAGATAATAGTAATGACAACAACAAAAATAATGGTAATAATAATTAAACTTTGTAAAGTGCCTTAAATTTTGCAAAACACCTTAAAAATATTACCTAATTTGATCCTCACAACACTCCTGAGAGGTAGGTGCTATTGTTGCCTCTATTTCACAGATAAGGAAATTGAGGCAGACAGAGGTATGTCACACAGCTGATAAGGGTCTGAGGCTGTATTTGAAATCAGATTTTCCTGACTGTAGACCCAGCTCTCTATAGACTGCCAGTATATTGAACAGCACTGTAGTTACTTGGTGTTTAAAATGGCGCTATCCCTTACCTAGTGCTGAAAACAAGTCCTGGACTTTAATCAAAAGGAGGAGTCAGAGGAAGCAGCATCAGTGGATGGAGAAAATGGAAGCCAACGCTACTAGACTTCTGGATGATACTCTAAGCATAAATGAGATAATAGGTGACAAACATTAGAAATTTGGGTAAATACCAATTTCGAAGTGAGAAGTAACCCAGATTCATGACAAGCCTTGGAATCAGGAAGAACCAGGTTCAATATCCACTCTGACACAGAATACTTATGTGGCCCTGAGCAAATCTCTTATTCTCTCAGGCCCCCCAAACAACTCTTATCAAGAATGGGGTTCCCTTCAGACCCATAAGTGTCAGGTATTATTAAAATCAATTTAGAGATAGAATGAACCTTACTGGTCATCCAGTCTATTCTTTCTCATTTTACCAAAAAAATAAACGAAGTTAAGGTCCACAGAGGCTACGTGGCTTACCCAGGTATTTATGACTCTGAAGCTGACTGGCTATCCAGTACAATAACTCCTTATGTTTCACACAAAATATCTCATCTGACCTTTCCAACAGTTCTGTGGGGTAAGAGACATAGTTTATACTTGCTCTACATTGCAGATCAAGAAACTGAGGTTCACAAGTAGTAAGTAAATTTGCCCAGGGTCTCACATGAGTAAGTTGCAGAACCAAGATTCTGCTCCTAGACTTTTGATTTGAAATCCAATGTTCCTTGCACCACACCACAAATGCCCTTCTAGGCTTGAACCCTAACCTCTAAGGTCCCTTTTGTTTCAAACATTTGGCTTCTGGGTCCATAGATTATTGGCCTTCCTCTCTGTTGGCTACTAAACTTTGATGGAGCTGGAATGGAGCATACTTGATACCAAGGGATATATTGGCTTCCTTTATAACCATTCTTTCCTCCTGACCTAGGACCATCCTGTCCTTATTAACAACTTGTACTGTCAATGATGGTGCACTGGATGTTCCTTGGGCACAAGTGATACATAAATGGTACATGTTTGGACATGCATGGCTAGCTTTTGGCCCCCATCTTGCCAATGCTCATTGATCCTCAGTGTATTAAATTCCCCTGAATTACTACCATGACTTTAGACTTATTGCTGTAAATTCTGTTTTCACCTCATTCTTTCTTGATTTTCTTTTCTTTTCCAGTGAATAAGCATTTATTTCCCTCTCCTTCTTACTTGCCTTCCAATTTAAAAGAAAATCAGGGGCAGCAAAGTGAACAGAGAGCCAAACCTAGAAATGAGAGGTCATGGGTTCAAATATAACCTCAGATAGTTCTAGCTGTGTGACCTGAGGAAAGTCATTTAATCCCAGTTGTCTAACCCTTACCACTTTTCTGCCTTGGAAGCAATATTTAATGTTGATTATAAGACAGAAGGTAAAGGCTTAAAAAAAAACAAAAAAATGCTATGCAAAAAGTAGCAGAGTGAAACAAATTTCTATATTGTATCTAAAAATATGTGTCTCATTCTGTAACTGGAACCTATCACCCCTCTGTTGTCAGGTTGATAGAATAGATCTGTAATATTAAACTCAAATAGAAACAGGCAGGCTTCACTGCACCACACCTAAGAATCCCTAAGGTCATATATTGGCTTAGAAAACCAGAGATATTAATATTATCTATGTTCTATTGTATTTTTATTCATTTTGTTAAATATTTCTCAAATAAACTTTAATCTGGTTTGGGACCACTCAAGACATTTTTGAGCTGTGTTTGACACCTCTTGCATAGATAATCATGAGGTAGTTAGGAGGCACAGTGGATAAAGCACTGAATCTGGAATCAGGAGGACCTGAGTTAAAATCTCACCTGAGATGCTTACCATATGATCTTGAGTAGGTCACTTAATCTTTGTCAGCTCAATATGGGTGATAAAAGCACCAACAGGGTTGTGGTGAGAATCAAATGAAATGATGTTTGTAAAGTGCTTTAAAAACCTGGAAGTCCTACAATATGTGCTAGCAATTATCATCAGTCCTTGCACTGATCAGATTCATTCTTTCAACAAACAATTAGAAAGTCCCTATTATGTGCTAAGCACTAGAGATATAAAGACAGAAATGAAATACTGCACAAAGAGTTTGCTTTCTACTTGGAGATATAAAATGTACACAAATAATTAATGGAGAGGGTCGGGTGACAGACCTTAGCACTCCCCTCCAACACCTGCCAGAGCCCAGCAACACCTAGCAGAACACCAGGACTTTGTTCCTCAGCCTGTCCTGCGTGGCTGAGCATCAGAACTTTCCTTTCCTAAGAACCAGATCCCACCCCCAGAGACTGGGACTCCTGTCCCCCTCAGGGAAATTCAATGAAGTTAACCCAAGTAGCTCACCTTCCCTGGAGACAACAAATAGAGGTAATCCAAGTTGCCTTGTTCCCTACACCCCCTTCTTTCCACAAACATATAAGACCTTATATCTCCCCCCACTCAGTTGTGGCTCCATAGCCAGCTACTGGTATCAGGCTCTCCCCTACTCAGGGGGGGATCTCTGCTTGCCACTCCTCCTGGCATCAGACTCCTCACCCCTGCCGCTCCCCACCATGGGACCTCTTTGGCTAATCCTCTTGGCATTGGGCCCCCTTACTGTCCCAGATAAACCTTGCTGTATTACCCTTCTCTGGTCTCATTTGTCTCTTGGGTTGAACCTTTGTCAGTTGGACTAACGGGGGGAATTGTTGGACAGCAATGTTGGAAAGAGCACTGACCCTGGAGTCAGGAAGACCCAAGTTCAATTCCAGCCTCAGACATATTTACTGGCTCTGTGATCCCAGGCAAGTCACTTAACCCTGCTTGCCTCAGTTTCCTCTTCTATAAAATGAGCTAAAGAAGAAAGTGACAACCTGGTCCAGTATCTCTGCCAAGAAAACCCCAAATGGGGGGCTCATGAAGAACAAGACATGACTGAAAAATGACTGAACAACAATTAATTGGGAGGGCCAGGCAGAATCAAGATAAGGATAATATATGAAGATGCAACTGAGCTGAACTTGGTGGGAAATTGGGGCTTGTAAGGAGAAGAAGTAAGGAGGGAGAGTGTGGAGGATAGTATGTGCAAAGGAGATAGGAGATGGAGTATCAAGACTGTGGAACAGCAAATAGGTCAGGTTGACTAGACCATAGAGAATATGAAGGGGAATAATATGCCAGATTTTAAAGGACTCTAAATTCCAAACAGAGAAGTTTGTATTTTATCCTAAAGGCAATAAGGAGCCCCAGGACCTTGCTGAACAGGGCAGTGATGTGGCCAAACTTTTGTAATATGAATTTGGCAGCTGATTAAAGGATGGCCTAGCCCCTTAGATTTAATATTCTAGTAAAACCTTCCTGTACTCCTGTGAAAACTCTGATTTCTTCTCTTTGATAATGCTTTGAACTACTCTCCTCTTTTTCTCCAGGAAGGCTCTTCCTGAAAAGAATTTTTAAAAAACCCTTACCTTCCATCTTAAAATAAATACTGGGTACTGGTTCCAAGACAGAAAAGCAAAAAAAAAGTGAGGCATTGGAGGTTAAATGACTTATCCAGGGTCATGCAGCTAAGAAGTGTTTTGAGGTCAAATTTGAAGCCAGAACCTCCTGTCTCTTGGACTGACTCTCAATCCACTAAGCCACCTACCTTCACCCCCTAGAAACAACTTTGATTATATTCACTCAGAGTCACTTATCAGCCCTCTTCCCACCAAGGACCAAGGATTCAACTCCACACAGTTCCCCTTCAATCAAGAAACATATAAAAACCTTCCCCATCTTGGCAGTTATCCTTCAGACCTCCTCCAAGAAATATCTATACCAGTTGCAAAATGGAAGAAGTCTTCTTTATGATATGAAGACTAAAAAAATTGATTTTCCCAAGACCTCTTATCCCAGAAGAAAGCCTAGTTGAAGGGCATTGGCCTTTCCTGTCTTTAGGATTTTTAAGTGAGTTGCTTTGGGAACAGAGGGCTGAGTGGTTTCCCTGGTTCACAGGCAGCTCTGGCAGGGCACAGCCAATAACTCAGGTCCAGAGCTGAACTGACAATGGAGAGATAAAGGGAAAGCCAGCTTTTTCTAATAATAAAAACAATACCTCTCCCAGTCACTTTGGTAAAGGCTGGAGAATCAGAAGGGCACTTAGCCCTTAGAGTGTGAAACGTACTGTTAAATTACTGAGAGGAGACTCGAGCTCCTTTGAACCTGAAAGATAGAGTAATTACTGAAGCAAAGCTCACAGCAGGAGATGTTTTATGGGATCTAATTAAAGCCAAACTGGAGAAGTTTCATCACTAAATGTGTGCATGCACACTCACAAATATCACAGATATCCAAGGGACCCAAGCAGTGGATGGGGGGAGAGAGGCAGGGGAGAGAGAGAGAGAGAGAGAGAGAGAGAGAGAGAGAGAGAGAGAGAGAGAGAGAGAGAGAGAGAGAGAGAGAGAGATACAGATACAGAGAGAGAGGATAGAGAGAAACATAGAGGGAGAGAGAGAGAGAGAGAGAGAGAGAGAGAGAGAGAGAGAGAGAGAGAGAGAGAGAGAGAGAGAGAGAGAGAGAGAGAGAGAGAGAGAGAGGGAGGGAGAGAGAGAGAGAGAGAGAGAGAGAGAGAGAGAGAGAGAGAGAGAGAGAGAGAGAGAGAGAGAGAGAGAGAGAGAGGAGGGAGGGAGAGAGAGAGAGAGAGAGACTGAAAGGAGATGCCAGAGGACATTCCTCACTCAGGATCAGTCTGGTCTATTCAGTTTATTTTCATAAGCTCTCACTACACAGAAAGCATTGTGTAGGGGTGGACATTAAGAGAGCCTCACTCCCCCCACCCCAGAAAAATATGTTCCTGCCCTCAAAAAACTTACATTTTACCGAGATCATAGCAGCTGAAAGGAACATAGAAATCATTGAGACTGGCTCTCATTTTATAAATGGGGAAATTAAGGAACCAGAAGGGAGAATATTTTGTTCAAGGTCATATGGGGAAATAGCAGAGCCAGGATTGTAACACAGGTCCCCTGGCTCCAGACACAGGGTTCTTTTCTTTGTATGGTTCTCTTTTACTTCCTACATAATCAAAGAAGTGAAGGGGAGTCAGTGATACAAGGACGTCCTTTCCAAACATACATACAAACACAAAATATCAAGGATCCCAGAAGCCATTTGTTCTCATGTCTATATAGGAATACCCTCTACATAATTCCTGATAAGTGGGAATTTGTTTAAAGACCATTACATCAAGAGTAGAATTCTAGCTAGATTTGGTGTCAGAGAAACAGTTCAAATCCTGTCTTTCCCATTTACTACCTGTATGACTTTACCTCTCTGGGCATTAGTTTCCTTACCTATAAAATAAGGAATTGAACTAGATGACCTTCTAGATGTATCTTCCAACCCAAAATCTATGATCTCCAATGACAAGGAATTCACTACTGGCAAGGGTTTGGGTTCCAATCCTACCTTTGTCACCTGTGTGACTTTGAATAAGTCACTTTACTTTTCTTTGGATCTTTGTTTCCTCATCTATAAAATGAGAGGCATATACTAATAGACTCTTAGAAACATTCAAATTTCCCATGTTTTTTCCTCCTTCACACACATTCCCAACAGATTCAGTCCATCCATTTCTAGCAAGGAACAGTAGAAAAGGGAAATGCTTTGAACCTGGAGGAAATAACCCCACTTTACTGCTTCCTCAATGTATGACCTTGATAATTCACCTTTCTTCTTTTCTGGACCCCAGTTTCTGTAGCTGTAAAATGAGGTGTTTGGACTATAATTATCTCTAAGGTCTGCCCTACCTCTAGACCTATGATCTACAGTTCCTGGCACACAATTAGTGCTTAATAAATATATTTTGACTTATTGACTGGCAAGAGCTATGATCTAATATGTTGCCATGAAAGGAGTACAAGATTTGCAATTAGAGGACATGGGTTCTAATCCTGCCTCTGTCACCTATTTGATTCTGGATAAATCCCTGAATAAAATGATGGGCTTCTACTAGATCACCTCTAGGGTCCCTCTTAGTTCTAAATCAATGATGCCAAGAACTTTCAGTATGTAGGTATCCTCCTCTCAAAAGCCAGGTCCTTTATGTTCCTCTTCAACCATCCTCAAGTGTACTCAGAAGACAAAGGTTCATTTTCAATTCTTCTACTTACTTGTTGTATGACTTTGGGCAAATCAGCGAATCCCTCTGGAGATCAGTTACCTGATCTGTAAACCAAACAGGTTGAACCAAATGATTTCTAAGTTTTTTTTCTAATTAAAAGTCTTCTGATCTTATGGTTAAGGAAAGCTTCTCATGGAAAAGACTAGGCAGCTAGGTGGTCCAGGGAATAGTGTCAGATTTGGAGGCAGGAAGAGAAGAGTTTGAATTCTCCCTTAGACATTTACTGAATATATTACCCTAAGCAGCTCAAATAACCTCTGACTGCCTCCGTTTCCTGATCTATGAAAATGGAAATAATCATAGCACTGACTTCCAAGGGTTATTGTGAAGATAAAATGAAATATTTGTAAAGTACCTTGCAAACATATATATACAACATGCTTTACAAAGATTTACAAATATTACAAATATTTTAAAAGTATTTTATAAAAATTTACAAATATTACAAATATACACAAATGCTATTCTTTATTTTTAATCTTAGAGGAAGTGAAATGACCTGGGCCTTGAAGGGAAAGATTTAAATAGAAAAAAATATGGGGATGGGGGAAAGCAGAGTATGCAAAGGAAGGACATTCTATCACTTTTGTTCATAAGTAATGCCAACCACTAAGTACTGATTAAATCAAAATCTACCCTAGATTTCTATGAAAATTGGTCAACTTGGAGACACTTGGATTATGGCTCTATCACTTAAGTAGCTGTGTGACCTTGAACAAAGTATTTAAATTCTCTGGGCCTCAGTTTCCTTGGCTACAAAATCAGGAGGTCAGACTTGGTGATCTCTGAGGTTCAAACCAACTCAAGGGCTGGGAGTTTATCACCTCATCCCTTTTGTTTCCAAATTGTTTCTCTCTGAATTAGAAAACAGCAGTTTTACAGAATTTTTTAACCTATTTTTCTATCCAGTTCATAAAGGAAGTTCCTCTGTAATAGAGTGGAGACAACAAAACCCACTAACAGAAATGACAAATTGGAGAAAATGAAAGGTTGTTTTTTTTTTTTTTTAAGCAAGAGCCTAAAGCTTCACCCCAAGAGAAGGGAAGTAATTGAACTTTCCTTGTGGTTAATGGAATTGGTTCATTTGATTAACTTTGCCAATCCTCTCAGCACACATACCAGAATTATTTTGAGCATTGAATTGCATCATACTCCATTTCCTTCCACTCAGTGTATTGAGGTTAGAGTTCTACAAGAATCCAGGAGTGCATGCACATAGCCATTGATGTATAGAGATGGGAGAATTTCTATTCTAGGAGTGGGGGGAGGGGGGGGAGGATATAATAGAAAAAATCTTAAATTTGGAGCCAGAGGAATGAGGATGAATTCCTGACTCTGTCACTGACACTCTGTGGGGCTCTGGACAAGTCAGTTAAGCCATCTGGGCTTCGATTTCCAACTCTGTAAAATGAAAGGACTAGATTAGATTCAATACAGTTCTACGAGAATTTGTTGAGTGTACGTCATAAGCCAGGCTAGTGCTATGTTATGGGGATACAAAGATAATAATCAAATATTCCTCCCCTCAAGGAGTTTACCTCCTAGTAGAGTGACTTCTAAATTCTCTTTTAGTTTCAAATCTTTGATCCCACAAATGAGCCATTCAATCTTGCCTCTCCTGACGTGAAAATTAAAGGAATCCTTTCAAGATGACAATAAGTATTTCCCTCTCCCATCCCCAGTGGGCACTTGTTGGTACAGAAAGCTACAACTGGTCCTGATGTCTGATCACTACTCAGAGGGTCTCACTGCAATAGCAGAATCACAGATACAATGTTAGATTCATGAAGACTCAAGGCAAGGAGATAGTTGAGGTAAAGGGAAACATTGGCTCAGTCCTGTCAAGATTTACAGTCTAATTGGGATTTTAGTGTCTAGAGCTGGATGGAACCTTAGAAATAGTTGACACATGCTCGGCCATTAATGACCCCCACTTGACCTTGGTTAAGACACTTGACTTCCCTGGTTTTTGTATTCCTCATTTAATAAATAAGGATGTTGGACTAGACTCATAAGGTCCTTCCGTTTCTCTGACTATATAAGTCCAATCTCACCACACGTTATTTTATAGATAGGGAAAGTGATCTCCATGATCAATGAATGATATCAAAATAATGATATGATCAAAGCTAGAAAGAACCTGAAGATTATTCAACCAAAGGCTTTATCTTAGAAATATGTAAACTGAGACCCCGAGAAATTAATTTATTCTTCCGAGGACATACAAATGGCAAGGGGAATACAGAATATTTTATGGGAAAAAATTGAGACCCTTCTCTGTGAGCTCCCTCTTCTTCCATCTTCCTCATCTCATATTACTTATATACCTTCTGCCCCTATCTCCTCCTAGGTTAAAATTACATCTTGTTCTGGTCCTCCTGACCATCCCTTCACAACCTCTAGTTAGTAGAGTAAGTAAATTTATAAATATTCAGTATAAAATAATAACAGTTGGAAATAAGATTGCATAGGGGAACCCAGAAGCTACTTCCAGACTGTCTCAGATCAAAGGAGCATAATTTTCAAACTGTGTCATAAATTTACAAAAAGTTACATCTGGACTTTGAATCCTCTTAACTGACCCTGCTCTTACTGTAAGCCCCAGATAAGCTCCAGATATCCACTGTTAGGACCAGCAGAACACCAAATGGTGCTGATAACTGTGATAATGAGGATATGCTAATGAACTGACCCCAAGGTAGCATGGATAATAGTCTATCCAACCACCAAAACCCCATAAAAATGAGATCTTCTCCTGCCCCAAGCACTGTTATATTTCCTAAGGGTCCATGTTGCTCAAGGGTTCCAAACTCCAAACCACATAGTTATGTGACTCTCCCCCTTCCCATTCTCTCTCCTTTTTGTTAGTCTCCCTCAAGCACCCAACCCCATCCCATTCCATCTGCCTCTGTACTCTCATTTGTCCCTGTACTCTGTGCCATTTGTCCCTATACCCTCTGTGCCCTATTAAAGTGTGTTTGAAGCATTACTCACCATTACAATCATGTTCATTCCTGGCGAGTACCCAAAGAATTGGGCATGATTGCCCTCATTTAATAATTCCATAAATTACTTAGCAATTCACCTCTTTCAACCCTGTCTCATACAAAGAAGTGGCTTCACTCTTTCCCAAGGTACATCCTTGTACCTGCTCAAGTGACCCCAATCCATCCCATCTTTTCCAAAAGACAGTTCCTTCTGTCATTCCCACTCCATCACTTATCTTCAATCTCTTCCTGTCTAGGGACACCTTCCCTACTGCCCACAATTATACCCATGTCTCCCTCATCCCCCAAAACTAGCCCTTGATCCTTCCAGTTCTACTAAGTATCATCCTATCTTGTCTGCCTTTTATAGCCAAATTCCTAGGGAATGCTGTCTATAATAGCAATCTCCACCTTCTCTCCTCTCCCTCTTCTTAACACCTTACATCTAACTTCTGAGATCATTATTCCACCAATTACCCATGACCTATTAATTTCCAAGTCCAATGGCCTTTTCTCAATCATTCTCCTTGATGCCTCTTCAATCTGACACTGTTTTTCTTTCTCTAGAGTTTCAGAGCCCAGAGCCAAGACAGAGTTTGTGGCACATCAAGGAGGCCAATGTTGCTGGATCAAAGAGTACGTTACTGGGAATAAGGTGTAAAAAAAAAGCCTGGAAAGGTATAGGGGGGTTAAATTATAAAAGGCTTTGACTGACAAACAAAAGGTTTTTTTTAATTTTATTAAATTGATTCATTAAGAAAAATTTTCCGTGGTTCCATGATTCATATTCTTCCCGTCCCCTCCTCTCACCCCCTTCCCATACCCAATGTGCAATTCCACTGGGTTTCAAATGTGTCATTGATCAAATCCTATTTCCAAATTATTGATATTTGCACCAGGGTGATGGTTTAGCGTCTACATCCCCAATCATATCTCCTTCGAACCATGTGATCAAGCAGTTGTTTTTCCTCCCCAAACAAAAAATTTTGTATTTGATACTAGAGGTGATAGGGAACCCTACTGGAATTTATGGAGTACGACCGATCAGCAGATTCAAGCATGGTGCCCTGAACCAAGGTGATGGCAACATCATAGTTACCCTATCCTGTCCCAACCTCTCTGCTAACCTTCCTGCTTGTATCTCCAACTACCTCTGCCTTCCATATATTTTTAACTGAATTCCAGTATGCTTTTCCCAATCCCAATATGTCCAAAATTTCCATTATCCAATGCCACTCATTATCTTTCCTCCTAAACCCTTCCCCTCCCTAAGCTCTCTATAAGTGTTGAGGCAACACTGTCTTCCTTGTACCTCAGCCTAGCAACCTGGGTGTTCTTTTCAGCTCTTGGTTCTTTCTCTGTCTTGCCCTCTCCTCTTCTTTCATATCTAACCCATCACCAACATGTGCCAATTTCACTTTTGCCATCTCTCAAATATGCCCCCTTCTTTTCTTTGATACTGCCATCATCCTGGTGCAGCTCATCATTCTGAGACTATTATGAGAGCCTGCTAGTGCGTCTGCCTGCCTTGAGTCTCTCCCCACTCCATTTCCATCCTCCATCCAACTATAAAGTGACTTTCCTAAAGTTCAGGCCCAACCATGTCACCCTCCTACTTAATAAATTCCAGTGACTCCCTATCACCTCCTGTATCAAACAAAAAATCCTTTGTTGAATGTATAACCAATATCAAAGTGTTTACTATCTCAAGGAGGTGGGAGGGAAGGGAGGGAAGGAGATAAGGAGAGAATTTTGAATTTAAAATATTAGAAAAAATGTTAAAAACTGTTTTACCACATGTAGAACCCAGAGGAATTGCATGTTGGTTACGGGAGGGGGAGTGGGAAGAGGGGAGAGAAAGAAGATGAATCATGTAACCATGGAAAAATACTCGATTAATTAATTAGTTAAACATTTTTAAGACTAAAAATTGTTTTTATATGTAATTTGAAAGAATAAAATATTACTATGGGTGTGGGAATCCTTTGTTTAGCATTCAAAGTCATTCAAAACCTAGTTTCCCCTTTACCTTTCTACTCTTCTTTTGTTGTTGTTAAACCTTTACTCTCGGTCTAAGGCAGAAGAGAGATAAGAGCTAGGCAAACAGGGTTAAGTGACTTGTCCAAGGTCACATAGCTAGGAAGTATATGAGGCCAGATTTGAACCTCAGTCTCCCTATTTCCAGGCCTGATGCTCTATTCACGGTGCTACTTAGCCACCCCTCTTTCCAGTCTTCCAACCCTTCAACTCAGCCATATACTCTCCACTAGCTTCCTTACTGTGCCATACATTCTATTTCCTGGATCTGAGCATTTTCCCTGGTTGTCCTGGAAAGGTCTCCTTCCTCATGTCTACTTCTTGGCTTCTCAGACTTCCTTTAAGTCACAACTACGATGCCATTTTCTGTCTTTCCCCAACTCCTTTTAATTCTAGTACCTTCACTCCTTTAATTATTGGCTATTTTTCCTATATGTATCTTGTTTATCTATATGTGTTTACTTATTGTCTCCCCTTTTAGACTGTAAGCTCCTGGAAGGTACGCACTAACTTTTGCTCTTTGTATCCCCAGCACTTAGCACAGCACTAGAACATATTAGGCACTTAATAAATGCTTACTGACCCACACTGGTATAATGGATTGAAGGCAGATTTTGGGATTATAGTTCTTGAGTTCAAGTCCCAATTCTACTATTTTTTAAACCCTCTGTATAAATACTATGTATTGATTATAAGGCAGAAGAGTGGGAAGGGCTGGGCAATGGGGGTTAAGTGACTTGACCAGGGTCACCAAGATAGGAAGTGTCTGAGATCAGATTTGAACCCAGGACCTCCTGTCTCTAGGCTTGACTCCCTATCCACTGAGCAACCCAACTGCCCTCCCCCCACCACCACCAATGCTACCTTTTATTAACTGTGTGGCCTGGAGAAAATCTTGTTACTTGCCTGGGACTCAATTCTTCATCTATAAAATGAAATCATATACTAGATGCCTAGTCAGATCCCTTCTGACCCAAAATCAAATATAGTAAAGCAAAGATTTGAACCCACATCCTCTGACTTCAAATTCATAGATCTTTCCACCTCGAGTAGGCTCAGTTTGCATGAAAAGAATAATCCTATAGATACAGAGGAAATCTCAAAAATGAAGAAATATATGAAGCTAAGTTACTTCCATGCCTGAAAACTAGTTTTCCATGACATTCAGCCCTAAATGGACAGCTCCAAATTAGTGTTTTCTTGTTTTTAGCTAGCAAAATAAACTTGTTAGTGGAGTTGGGTCATTGGTCCAACTTTGCCCATCCTACCTGCCTATGAACTCAAAATGTTTTGGAGAAATGGAAACCGTAGGAAGTCAGAGGAAGCTCTTTAAAGCCCCCTGGAGCTAAGAGAGCTGAAGGATAGACAGCAACTACCACCAAAAAAAGACCAGAAATCCAGTTTTATGGGCTAATCTGTCACAAAGTGGATTGGAACAGAAGCTTTGTTGCTGAGCCCAAGCCAGCAATGCTGTGTGTTTTCTCTCAGGGGGCTGCTTCAAGAAAACCTGGAGTCTTTGAGTATGGGGATGGGCTTGGGAGAAGGGACTTTGTGATGGGGGCGAGATAAAGTTTGCTGGCCCTTATTTGACAGGTTTACTTTGTCTGTACAAATACTGGTAGCTATGGATAATTGCTAGTCAGGAAACTCAATTAGTAAGAAGCAAATTGGGGTGAAACCCCCCAAAGAAGAGCTAGAGTTCATTCTAACACTAAAGCGTTTGCCAACTGTTCTGTGTTTGGAGGGGGGTTCAGAGTTAAGCAAAAGATGATGAGAATTACAAATCCTTTGTTATTACTCTAAGTAAGGAAATAGCATTTATGCAAGGAAAACCCTCCAGGGAACATATTTGACAAAAAGGAGTGGTTGAATGACACCTGATCACCACATTATCTCCTTCCTATACTGTACAGTAAAAACAACACTGGATCTAGAGTCAATGAGCCTAAGCTGGAAAATTCTATAATAATATATTATATTATTTATTATATCACATATAATAAATATATAAAATCATCATCTGTGTGATTTCCAACAACACTTGATCTAGAATCAATGAGCCTAAGCTGGAAAATTATATAATAATGTATTATATTATTTATTATATCACATATAATAAATATATAAATAATATAATAAATAATTATAATATAATTATAATTATTATAATAATAAATATAATAAATAAATAATATATATTTATTATTTATTATATCACATATAATAAATATATAAAATCATCATCTGTGTGATTTCCAACAACACTCAATCTAGAGTCAATGAGCCTAAGCTGGAAAATTCTATAATAATATATTATATTATTTATTATATCACATATAATAAATATATAAAATCATCATCTGTGTGACCTCCAACAACACTTGATCTATAATCAATGAGACTAAGATGGAAAATTCTATAATAATATATTAATATATTTATTATTATTATAAATATATTAAATAATAAATATATAAAATCATTATCTGGGTGACCTCCAATAACATTCAATCCAGAGTCAATGAGAACAAGCTGGAAAATTATATAATAATATATTATTTATTATATTATATGTATAAAATCATTATCTGTGTGATTTCCAACAACACTCAATCTAGAGTCAATGAGCCTAAGCTAGAAAATTATATAATAATATATTATATTATTTATTATATCACATATAATAAATATATAAAATCATCATCTGTGTGACCTCCAACAACACTTGATCTAGAATCAATGAGACTAAGATGGAAAATTCTATAATAATATATTAATATATTTATTATTATTATAAATATATTAAATAATAAATATATAAAATCATTATCTGTGTGATTTCCAACAACACTCAATCTAGAGTCAATAAGCCTAAGTTGGAAAATTCTATAATAATATATTATATTATTTATTATATCACATATAATAAATATATAAAATCATTATCTGTGTGACCTCCAACAACACTTGATCTAGAATCAATGAGACTAAGATGGAAAATTCTATAATAATATATTAATATATTTATTATTATTATAAATATATTAAACAATAAATATATAGAATCATTATCTGGGTGACCTCCAATAACATTCAATCTAGAGTCAATGAGACCAAGCTGGAAAATTATATAATAATATATTAATATATTATTATTATTAATATATTAAATAATAAATATATAAAATCATTATCTGTGTGATTTCCAACAACACTCAATCTAAAAATCAATGAGACTAAGCTGGAAAATTATATAATAATATATTATATTATTTATTATATTATATATATAAAATCATTATCTGTGTGATTTCCAACAACACTCAATCTAGAGTCAATGAGCCTAAGCTGGAAAATTATATAATATATTATTGTATTATTTGTTATATTATATATAATAAATATATAAAATAATAAATAATATCTACATAAAATCATTATCTGGGTGACCTCCAATTACATTTAATCTAGAGTCAATGAGCCTAAGCTGGAAAATTATATAATAATATATTATTGTATTATTTATTATATTACATATAATAAATATATAAAATCATTATCTGTGTGACCTCCAACAACATTTGATCCAGAGTCAATGAGCCTAAGCTGGAAAATTATATAATAATATATTATTGTATTATGTATTATATTACATATAATAAATATATAAAATCATTATCTGTGTGACCTCCAACAACACTTGATCTAGAGTCAATGAGCCTAAGCTGGAAAATTATATAATAATATATTATTGTATTATATATTTTTTCTCTCTGATAAATAGGTACAAGTAGAAACCAACATTTTAGTCATTATAAATTAAATCATAATAAATATATAAAATCATTATCTGTGTGACCTTAGACAAGTCACTTCCCCTCTGTTCCTCAGTTTCCTCTACTGTAAACTAAAGAGGTTTTACTAGATTACCTTTGGGGTCCCTTCTAGCTCTAAATCCATGATCCACTTTGTATGCTGCCTATCCCATCCCACAAAAAATATTTTTAGTAGGATAAATGTTTCATCAGATGAGATATTTCAGTGGGAAAAGCATGTATGCCTACACTTCAGCATCCAGAGATGAGAAATTATCCACACATGGCTTCCCGCTAATCCACAGGGAGGTAGTCCTACAGGAATACTGCAAGTAAAATATGCTAAACAGCAGCCAAGGCACTCCAAAAGGCTTGGGAGAGCACATACTTGGAGAATCTCATAATCTCACCTAATTGAAGTAGTCAGAGCAAGTTTAGAAAGGTACAATTAGCACTAGCATTGATATTTAGCTTAACACGTTTCCAGTCCATAACAGGCTCTTAATTGCAAAATGCTCGATGAAGGCACTTTCATTAACGGTGTCTGCCAGCTCCTGAGGAAGACAATGAGAGCTCCCTCCCAGGTCAGGAGTGGACCCAGAAGTAAGGCAAAGACTGAGATCTGAATTTTACTAATATCCAAATTCCAAAATCACCAACGTGGTACGATTAAAAATCCCTTTAGCTGAAAGAATAAGAATATTCTTATTTTTCTCTTTAGATCAATGGAAACCAGTATTTTAGCCATTATTAATTAAAATTAGGAATTTCATGATTCTGAGCCTAACTGAGATCTGACAAGGGCACGGATAACAGAGCTAAGGGCATCTCCTGCTTCTCGGGCATCATCTGGACTCGTTTTTCTCAGACCCTCCCTAGATTCTTAGGTTACACCCTCTCCCCCCCCCCAAAAAAAAACTGTCATAAAGACTTCTTAGTGTAATGGAAAGAACACTGGATGGCAAGTTCAGAACTTGGATTTAAATATAGGCTTTCTGTGCGACCTTAAGCATTTCCCTGATCTGGACCTCCAACATAAATTTAGGCTTAAGTTACTAGCCTCGTCCTTAATAACCGCAGCAGCTCCGTGGGCTTGACTATCAACTCTCTGTAGATGAACCATATTTCCACAGTTCTATATATTCTCTCCCTCCCATCGCCTATAATGAACAATTTAAACTAGACATCCCAGAGACCCATCAAAACTGAATTCAGATCTGTCTTTCCTCTGTGTAATTTATTTCTGTACCCTAAAACTACTCTTCCCAGCATCCCATTCTCCTTCTTATGTTACGTTTTGGAGATAAAGTTTCTGTAATACCACCTCTCACTCTCTTCTCCCAAGAACATGGTCAGGAAAAACTGTTCTTTACTCAGGCTTTACTTTTCCTCTACTTCAAGTGATTATTAATAAATCTTACAAAAAGGGGGCAGACCTAGAGGCAGGAGGTCCTCGGTTCAAATCTGGCCTCAGACACTTCCCAGCTGTGTGACCCTGTGCAAGTCACTTGACCTCCATTGCCTAGCCCTTACCACTCTTCTGCCTTGGAACCAATACACAGTATTGATTCCAAGATGGAAGGTAAGGGTTTTTTAAATAAAAAAATAAATCTTATAAAATATAATACTTGGAGTTATTGGATCTTAATTTTAATCTTACACCTCCCAAACCCTACCTTTTCCAAACTTGTTCTATTTCTGACAAAAAAGTATCATCACTTGAGTCCCTTAGGTCTGTATCCTTGACTTTATTTCCCTCATCCCATATATTATTCAGTTGCCAAATCTTGGCATTTCTACTTCCACGGTATGTCTCACATCTGACCCTTTTTCTTCAGTCACACAAACACCACAATGGTATCAGCCCTTATTCCCTTCATCACCTTTATTATCTGTAAAATCTTAGAATCATTATAAAGTATTGGTTCCAAGGCAGAAGAGCTAAGCAATGGGGGGTGGGAGGGGAGGGTCAAGGGAGTTGTCCAGGGTCACACAACCAGGAAAGTCAAATTTGAGACCAGGATCCCCTGTTTCCAGGTCTAAGTCTATCTGCTGTTCTTGCAAAAGCTTTTTGAATCAGTTTTCCTGCCTCAAGTGTCTCCTCACTGTAGTCCATCCCCCCAAAATGATTTTCTCCGTTATATTCATTTTGCAATCTTCCTTTGCTTGCTACATCTCTAAGTGCAAATCTGATGACTACATGAGCTTCTTACTCAGTCAGCTCCAGGGGGGTCCCATGGCCCCTAGGCTCCCTTCACAACTTAGCCCCAAACTATCTTTCCAGCTCATAATATATTACTCTCTCCTACCCACTACAATCAAACCTAATTGTCCCTCTTCCTATTCCTTATAGAAGATATTCCATCTCCCATCTCTGCTTCTCTGCATTGGCAGTGGCTCCTACCTGGAATGCACTCCCTCCTGGTCTCTACCTCACTGAATTTCTCTCTTTCAGATGCAGCTCAAGGCTCTGAGGATGGAGAGCCAGACCTAGAGATGGGAGGCTCCTGGCTTCAAGTCTGACTTCAGAAACTTCCTAGCTGTGTGACCCTAGGCAAGTCACTTACCCCCCCCCCATTGCCTTGTCCTTTCTCCTTTTTTGCCTTGGAACCAATACCTAGCATTGATTCAAAGAAGGAAGATGAGGGT
Organism: Monodelphis domestica; assembly: GCF_027887165.1. Lineage (NCBI taxonomy): Eukaryota > Metazoa > Chordata > Mammalia > Didelphimorphia > Didelphidae > Monodelphis > Monodelphis domestica. The sequence continues at coordinate 406,223,912 of NC_077230.1, read as the reverse complement.
TAAAAGAAAAAAAAGAGCACCATCTCCAAATGAAGCCTTTCTTGATTGCCCAGTTCCTGCTGCCTTCCTTCTTAAACTACCTTGTATAGATTTTTGTTTATTTATTTCATATTTGTGGCATAAGTATTCACATTTGTAATTTTGTTCAAATTGAGGTTGCTGGTAAGGTAATGGATAGAGCACTGGACCTAGATTCAGAAAGACCTGAGTTCAAATCCAGGCTCAGATACTTTTAGCTCATATGACCTTGGCTAAGTCACTTCACTTCTCTTTGATGGAGGCTGACAGTGAGCAGTAAGGAGCAATAATAAGAACAGGGCTCTAATACTCTGAAATCTTGTATTTCTCACCAATTAACACTAGTTAAGCATGAACTGCAAAACCTGTAGTTTCAGCATTAGTCAAGCAAAAATTGCAGCATCAATCACTAGGCACTGGTTCAAGATTATACAATATTGGGCATCAGTTTTGTGCCTTCTCTGCATGATTAATTACCTATATTGTTCTATATTTACTTTAGTTCTTAACTGTTAAACATTATTGAACTATTAGATAGTATTAATTACCTAGAGCATTGGCCTACTGAACCCACCATATTATATTCCAGAAGGGCAGAGAGACCTCTCCCACATTGACAAATGGTGACAAGATGGACAATGAGGGGAACATGGGACTTGTGCAGCAGGATCCCCCAAACCTGCACATGCTCCTTATCCCCTATGACAGACCTTGTCAAATACAAAAAACCATACCTCCTCCGGAATTTGGCCATGCCCATTTTCCAGGATTTGGGGAAAGGTGAAGATTTGCCTGTAATGAGAATGACTAGCCTCCAGACCCTAAGAAATATGGAAACCATGATCCAGAGGGTGGGGCTGCTAGTTCATTATCTATTGGGCTATTCCATCAGCCCCAAAGACTACTCCCTCAGCTAGAGAGCTGCTGCTCCATCAGCCCAGGGCTATGGAGGTACTATTCCATCACCTCCAAAGCAACTACTTCACTCTTGGAACTACCACTCCATACCTGGAGAACTACTATTCTATAAACTCCAGAGAGCCCCCAGGCTAATCCATCAGCCCTAAGGCTATCTAATTAGCCCCAGGCTATTTCCACCAGCTATTAGGCTATTCTACAATCCTAAACCTCTTCTTCAATTAAAATTCTTTTCTTTTGGAGTGAATGAAGTTTAAGTCTCCCATTCTTGGGGCAAGACCTTGCTACAAACTTGGGTGTGTTTCTTCCGCAGCATATTTGCCTCTTTTTCCTCACTGTAGAATGGGGGAAATAACAGTACCTATCCTTCAGGATTGTGGTGAGACCAAAACAATAATATATGTAAAAACTACATAGTACAATATCCAGCACATAGAAGATGCTTTACAAATGTGTATTCCCTTCCCTCCTCTTTTTAAACCCTCACCTTCTGTCTTAGAATTAATACTGTGTATTGGTTCCCAAGGCAGAAGAGCAGTAAGGGCTGGGTAGTGGGGGTCAAGTGACTTGTCCAGGGTCACACAGCTGGGAAGTGTCTGAGGCTTGATTTGAAACCAGGACCTCCCATCTCTAGGCCTGGCTCTCAATCCACTGAGCTACCCAGCTGCCCCTCCTTCCTTTCTCTTTTGGACTCACTGGTTGGGATGAAAACTCCTTGAAAGTACAAATTGTTTCCTTCTTTACATTTGTATCTGCAGCACTTAACATAGTGCCTGACACATACTTAATGCTTAATAAATGCTTGTTGGTTAAGAAGGCCAAGAGCAAAGAATGAGAAGCAATGGGAATAAGCTTCATAAAGGTAGATTTCAATTTAATTGAATAAAAACCTTCCCAACAATTAGAACTCTCCAAAAGTAAAACTGGTTGTTTCAGGAAATAGTGGATCCCCCCCTCCTTAGAGGTCTTCAAGCAGAGGTTAGATGATCATTCGTTGGATATGGCCTGGAAGGGGATTCTTGTTCAAGAATAGGTTTGACCAGATGGCTTCTAAAGTCCCTTCCTACTCTGATCATCTGTGATTCTGTGGTGAGCACCAGGTCCCCTTCAGTATACCCCAAATTCCTAGAGAGACAACAGGTCAAAGATTACATGAGAAATTCACCTTACAGGACTGCCAGTTGAATAAACATAGGATCCTCTACCTCTAAGCTTTGGATGTATTTACAGTAGACTTAAGATAAGGGTCTGTCTGAGAATGAAGGGATACCTCTTGTTTACATCTCAAACATACTAGGTTTCTCAAGGATAACTTACCCATCGTTATGACTCTTACAGCTAAAACATCTCTTATGATCTCAAACATTACTAGGTTTCTCAAGATGGAGAACTTACCTACCTTTATGATCAGGAAATCATAAAGGATATATATTTGTACTATGCCCACAGACCCACCTTTATGATAAGGATGTCATAAATGACATATGTTTGTGTCTAAACCCCCAGGCTCAAAGGCACCTATTCTGTTACCTATTGTGAACTTTAAAAACTACTCCACCCTACTTAGACAGTACTTTAGGGGAAGATAAAGTTGTAATCTCCTGATTGAACAATGAAGGTACTTAGTTCTCACCTTAAAGTGAAGCTAGAACTTTAAGCTGTCTATTTTTAGATCTAATACCAAAAAAGGTGTTAAGTAACTATAAAGGTTAAATTAATCACAAAGGTCAAGTAACTCACAAAGAGTGAGCTTAACAAAGAAATGTTAAGTAACTCTAAAGATATAATCAAATCAAAGAAGGTGAGAACTAAAAGTATGGGCAGTCCTGGAGAAAAAAACTTTAATGTGATTGGTAGATGTGAAAATTTAGAGGAGACACAAGGATGAAAGGTCTATATATTTGAGATTTTTCGGTTTGGCAGTGAGTTTCTGGCTGAATTTTCCTCCTTTACTTTTCCAACTTTTCCCTCTCAGAATCCTCTAATCTTCTTCAGAGACCTAGAGGTGTGGAGTTTAAAACTCCCCCCTGGCATAGACCAGGTAAGAGAAATCCTACATCCTCTTTCCTCCTCCTTAAATTCCTTCCCTCTATATTAATTAAATTACCATAAATTTCCAGACTGACTTGGGAATTTTATTTGGCAACCATTTAAATCTAGATTTAAAGTCACAACCCTAAAATTATCTGACACTATTCTCCCTTGATCACCCCCCTTGTTTGTTCCCCTTGTTCATTCCCCTCCCCATCTTTCCTTTCCTAGTCACTGAGACACCATACATTTGGGATATAAAAATCCTGAACTTTTGTCTCTTCAGGGAGGCAGTTGGTCCTGCATGATGCCTCCCACCTATTCAACCTAAATAAATTTCCCTTTTTTTAAAGGATTTCCACCTGAGTCTGTCATTCTTGAAAGGTCACCCTCCCTGGATCAAGGGTTAATGTCCAGGCCCCTCACAACAATTCTATTGGTCAAAGATGAACTCAGAGACTTTAGAATTGTCATTTTCCCAGTAAAAGGATATGTGAGGACTTAGAGGTTGTGGCCCTAAAAAGGGGAAGGGAGGTTGGATCCAGAGATGGTATGACCTTAAGGAAGTCAAGGGGAAGGACTGGGACATATAATTTGGGACACATTACTTTTTACCATGCAGGATTCCTGTCCAATATTGCTTCCTTTACAATTTTTATACTTTTAAGAATGCAGCAGAGATGTGGTGATGGAGCAAGATCTATGAAGACAATAATATAGAAACTTATTAAAAGAGGGAACTCAAGCCTAATACTTCAGAAGCTTTAAACCCAGGTGGAATAAAGAAACATTTTAGAGAGTATTAAATTAAATAAGAGTATATCTCACAAATCAGAGAATCAATTTTCAGAATAGACTAGAAGAGAATAAATGAAGAAAATTAAAAACTTAGAGGAACAAAGAGACTGGCCAATAAGGACACAGTCATTAGAGCCACCCTAATATTCTTTGCCTCATATCAATTCATTTGGAAGTTTGATGAGCCTGTGTCTGGAAAGGAAGTATAGAAGGCCCTTCACTTTCCCCCTTCATGGACAGGTATAATTATCCATGTGATCCATATCCTTATTTCCATATGATAAATGCATATGATTATTTCCCACAAGCCTGCTTTTTACTTGCTGCTGTGCAAGAAAAGAGTTCTATATTGTGAATTTTAAAACTACTCCACTCTACTCAGACCATACTTTAGAAGATTTGATTTAGCTATTTCCTGATTTGTAACAATGGAGATACTTGTTCTAACAGAACCAGGTCTTGGGAACTCTACATTGCTCCATCCTAATTAGTTTAACAAGGTCAGGAATGTCTGCACCCACACTCAAGGATTAAGTATCTAAGAAGACGGCCTTCAACAGTCATGTGCAGAAACAGCTGACAGACCCCTGAGCTGTCCTAAGTCAAGCTAAGCTAGCATTGGTACAGATGAGACACAGGAAAGTGACGTAAAACTATCAATATATGGCACATGATTTCCTCTCTTCGTGCTCTTTCCCCGGAAAGGCGGCTCTGGCTGGCAGCATGCTAAGTTTTCCGACATCTTGGCATGATGGCAGCTATTTGTCTGGGTTTTGGCGGTGAGTTTGCCCTTGAGCTAATTTGGGTTCAGGCATCTTGGCTGAGCCCTCTTGGAGATCAGGATGATTCCTTCCTCCTTTACTCTCCAAAAACTTACCTTCCTAGAGCCTCTAATCTTCCCCCTGGCACAAGCCAAGCAGGAGAAATCCTACACCCTTTCCTCCTCCCTTCTTTTTAATTTCTTTCCACTATATTAATTAAATCACCATAAAATTCCAGCTGACTTAGGTATTTTTTTTAATTTGGTATATCCATGGTGACCAAATAATTAATATAGTTTAGGTCACAATGGTAAAATTATCCTTTACAATATTGTGAAAGGAAATTTCTCTATCTTAACTCAATCAAGTATCTAAAGAGCTTCACCCTTTTAACTCAATCAGTCAGAAACAGAGTTTATACCTTCAAAGGACAAGAGGTGGATCCTGCAGACACTTCCCCCCCTAGGGAGCACTAGGCAATTTGAAAACTGTGATTGGTTCCTGTAAAGTAAGGGAGAGACAGGAAGTGACATGGTTAAAGGACTATAAAAGATCATGTCTTCCTGAATTTGTCTCTCTTCTGGCTTGGAAACATTCCTTCCTTGGCTTTTGGAGGGATTCTTTCCTTAGATTCTATGTGGCTGAGTAAAGCTACTTTCTTTCCTTGGAGTCATTTTACATTGCTAGAACTCTGGCTGAAGACACCACTGGGACTTCTGGCTGAGGACTAATGGGAAATCCACATGAAGATTAGGACTGGGTAAAGCCCCTGCCAAGGACTGAGCCAGACTTCACTGGAGAAAGACTTAGGGCTGGTAGTTTGTTAAGGCTCTGACTCTTTCCTACATTTCCCACTTTCACTTTTTTTGCCTTGTTAATAAAAGCTGCTAATAGTCATTTTGACTTAGGGGATAATATTTTATAAATGGCAACCACTTTTATAACTCTCATATTGAGTCAAAATCTAAATTCAAATCTTACAATATAAAGGCCTGAATGAACAAAATAACACTCTTTCACTGTGGTTTGCAAGGAAGAACCAGCCTACATATTGGTAGAGTAAGCATTCCTGGGTCCTGCAAGCAGGACAGCAAATCATCCATCTGTTATGCTATTATCATGAGTGAACTTGATAGTAGTAATGCACTGGAGCAACCATTTGAAGCCTGTATCCCCACACTTTGGGGAAAGTAAGTATGTAAAAGAAGGAGTACATATTTTTATAATTTGATTCTTGCTTCTCAGTAAACAACCAATTCTAAAAGTTTTGTTGTTCTGTCATTTTTCAGTCACATTCAACCATCAATGTCCTAATTTGGGGTTTTCTTGGAAAAGATACTGGCTATTTCCTTCTTTTCCTCATTTTGAAGATAAGGAAACTAGGGCAAACTGGTTTAAATGACTTCCCCAGGATCATAGAGCTAGGAAGTGTCTGAGACCTGATTTGAACTTGGGACTTCCTGACTCTAGTCAGGGCACTCTATCCACTGTACCATTCTGCTGCCTATTTCTAAAAGCTAGTTGATGTCCATTAGGAATCACTGGCCAGATGGCATTGTATATGAACTTGGAAATTACTCCACCCATACTTAGACATACTTTAGGGGAAGATAAAGTTGTAAACTCCTCATTGAACAATGAAAGTCCCCAACTCATACCTTATAGTAAAGCTAGAACCTTAAGGTAGGTCTCATTTTAGATCTAATAAAAAAAGGTGTTAAGTACCTGTAAAGGTTAAATTAGTACCTTAAGGTAGGTCTCATTTTAGATCTAATTTAAAAAAAGGTGTTAAGTACCTGTAAAGGTTAAATTAGTACCTAAAATGGTCAAGTATCTTACAAAAGGCAAGGTTAACAAAGAGGTGTGAAATACTCATAAGATTTAATCTAACCAAAGAAGGTGAAAACTAAGAATGGGCAGTCCTGGAAAAAAGTGTCTACTGTGATTGATAGATGTGAAAATTTAGGGGAAGTGACATAAGAGAAAAACCTCTTTAAAAGGAGACAAAGGAACAGTTCAGAAAAAAATGAATTCAGTTTGGAGAGGAATTTCAGTTTGGAGTGGAAGAACCCAGCTCGGAGATGGTCTTGTGGTGAGTGATAAAGACTGACTCACTCTCCCTTAGGCTCAGCTACTGCTTGGCTTTCATATTTGGGAATTTCCCATGGTGACCACTTATTTTAGATTTTAAGCCAAAACTCTAAATTTATCCTTACAGTTTTGGCATTTACATATATAAATGCAACTGGTTGATTAATGTTGAGGGAAGACACTGCATGAGGGCTTGTGTGTGTTAGTGCTAGAGAAATCCCTCCCAAACTCTCAAAGTGACCTCTAAAACTCTTGGAAGAGCAGTAGCCTTGCTCTGGGGTTTATACCTGCCAATCAGAGAATGGGTGAGGAAAGTAAGTCCAAAGATTCCATGTCCTACCTTAGAAATAGACACTGTAAAAAGAAAATTGTCATTTCTAGTTTTTACTGGATCTATGTGGTCATCACTGTAATCAATAACATGAGCACATTATCTTCAGAGTATAGGAAGTCAAAGATGACAATATGGGCCCCAGCCTTGTTCTTCTAACACCCCACTAGGGAGATTATTAGTTCAGCCAACAATTCAACTGGCTCCTTTGCTCAGAATCAGTGAGAGCTAAAGTAAATTATCTATGTTAGCAGTAGAGCCAGCAAACAAGGGGCTTAAGGACCTCCCCATCCCCAATTCCAACACCTTCTACACAAACCTATCTTTTCCAGTCCAAACCAATCCATCCAGAATTTGTTAATGTCCTATTAACATTTTAACCCAGGTCTTCTCTTCCTGAGTATAAGGCCAACAAACCACTCACAATGCCAAGCTACCTATCTAGGTAAAGGAGGGAAAGACCCCTATGGTAAGACAAAGGCTCAAAGACTTTCCATTGGCCCTTCCCTATGTGATATTTCATAAGATGCCCTATATCTATGGGATTCTGTGATCATGATCATCAGGTACTCAAAGACTTAGTTCATTCCAGCCACCAGCTTGAGTTCTTAGACTCAGAGAGAGGAACTGGTGTGATCCTAAAAAGAAGAAGCCAGTGGCTACTTTACTTTAGAGTATTAGCCCTGACATTGGTCTTTAAAATTTGTTCTGAATGAAGGAGAACTTTTGTATCTTCAGAGCTGTCAATCTTGCGTTGTTGGCGTTCCCAGGGGTCAGTGGTCAGAGCAGCCAGAGTCTCTGTGTGGACACCTGAGAGAAATTTGCCAAACCCCTCTCCTTAATTAAAGACATGGTATTTCTGAGCCGGATATCTCAGTGAATTGAGAGCCAGGTCCAGAGATGGGAGGTCCTGTATTCAAATTTGACCTCAGACACTTCCTAGCTATGTGACCCTGGACAAGTCACTTAACCCCCATTGCCTAACCCTTACCACTCTAGTTCTGTGTTTTTTTTTTTCCAGTTCAACAATACAGTGTGTTCTCTATTGTCCTTGAGGTTACCTGCTATATGGATTCTTTAGAGACTATTACATTCCATCATTCATAGATAAAGCAATGCTAATATTGAAAGGAAGGCAACCCATGAAATAAAGTTCTAGATAAATGTGCTTTATTTTTATTATGATGTTCTTGTCTATCAGATGAAACAGTTGGACTGGATGATTTTCAAGGCCTTTCATAGTGCTAATATTTTGTAAGTCCTTATCATTTTAAAAAATGTTCATCGTATTAGAATCTTATCTCTAGCTTGGAATGATCTTATTCACAGCTTTAGAAAGAAGGCACTTTTGGAGGACTCCACAAAAGTAGCCCATATGTGGAAATAACTGTTGAAAGGACTGCCACTGAGGCAGCATGGTCTACCAGAAAGGATACTGGACAAGGCGTTAGGAGACCTGGGTCAGTGCCCTGGTACTACCTACCCGTGCTCATGAGGAGGAAAAGCTGCTTCGCTGCTCTGAGCCTGAGTGACCTCCAAGGGCTATTTAGAGGAAAATGTTTTGTAAAACAAATTACAATGGGAATGTGGGCTCTCTTTAATTGCTGCTTCTGTTCCTTGAATTCAGCAACCATTTATTTAATTCTTATTATATGCAGTTAAAATTTATATGGTCCTTTAAGGGCTACAACCCAACTTATATTCATTATCTCATTTGATCCCCCAACTGGATATTGTTGGTAGTTGGTATTGGAGTAGATAATGCTATTGCTGTTCTCATTTTACAGGTGAAGAAACTTCATCTCAAACTGGTCAATTTGACTCTGAGGTCAAATTTCAGAGAGGTTTATCCATCATTGTATAGCTAAGCATGTGTAAGGGGTGAGATACAAACCCAGGTCTTCCTGTTCCTCTTGTAAACTCATTTCTACACTAGACTATCATGGCATGGGCAGGTAGCTCTGGTTCTCAAATGCTATGTCAGTGGACCACAAACTCTAACAGGTCCTACCATGACTGGAAAGACATCCAAGGATAGCCATGATGACAAATCATGCATTTTTCTTCCAAGAACCTCCATAGCTAGGTTCAGAAAGTTCATTACCAGATTATTGACTACTGGGTGAGAATTTGAAGGGCATAGACCTACATACAAGATGAAGAAGAACCATGACCTATGTCTCTAAGAGCACTGATTCCCAAACTTTTTGGTCCTAGAAATCTTTTATATTCTTAAAAATTATTGACCTCACAAAAAAAGAGATTTTCTGTAGGGTACAGCTATCTATTTTTACTACATTAGAAATGAAAATCTTAGTATTATTATGAAAATAGTTTTGACCTTATGAATACCCCAAAAGGGTTTTGGGAACTCCAGGGGACCCCAAACTCTACTTTGAGAACCTCTGTTCTGGAAAATGTATTCATCCTGATCAAATCAAAATTAAGTCACATCAAAAAAGCATCTGTATTTCACATTATTCATCCAAACTCTTACTCATTTCAGGAGAGCTGCTAGTAAGAATGACAATAACCTGGGAAACTCACTTCCAGCAGGTATGAGAGAATTTCACATGCACAATGTATCATATTTGTCTTTCTACCACAGACAAGTGAATGTTATTAATGTTCAATGTGCAGGCTAGCCTCCCTCTTTGAAAAGGTAGAAGGACCAGAGAAATGTATCCCTTCCCTCAGTTCATCATAAATAATAAAGTATTCCTTTTAAAATTAAAAAAAATGTTTCAAGGCAAACACCAAGAAGAGAAAGGATCTAAAGATGTAAAAGGGAATCCTGAACCATACCAGGAATTTTGATGATGGAAAAATATGAGAGAAAGGGTAAAAAAGACTGCTGAACACTTGAAATTAAGTTTGAGTCCCAGGTCTGCTGTATAGGAACTAAATAGAGTGAGGCAATTTATTTCCTGTTGTGAACATGTTTCCTTATTCAAAACATGGGGATGACATTTCCTGTCCTGCCCTGCTTCCATCCCAGAGCAGCTAGTGAGTATTATATAAGTTAAATAGCATGAAATTCCTCTCCAAAAGGGAGAATGGAATTTCCAATGCCCCCCTCCCAAACTACTCAACCCTACAGAGAAACAATTTTTGTCCTTACTTGGGTCATGTTCTATTACTGCATACATCATAAGATCCTAATATTTTAATAAGAAGGGGCTTTAGAAATTGTTGGATATTCTTAATTTTTAGTTCGAGTTTTCTAGGTCCATGTCTCCTAACCCCAAATTTCTTGGTATATATTTTGCACCTACTTAGTTCAAATCTTGCCTCTGACACATACTAGCTGTATGACACTGGAAAAGTCATTTAACCCTGTTTGCCTCAGTTTCCACATCTATAAAAATGAGCTGGAGAAGGAAATGGCAAACCACTCCAGTATCTCTGCCAAGAAAACTCCAAATGAAGTCACAAAGAATCAGGCATGACTGAAAAAAAACTGAGCTACAACATAGATGCTTAGGTTGTTTCCTCACAGAAAAATATGAGTTCTTAGAAATCAGAGAGTGTTTTGTTTGTATTCCTTTATCCCTAGAACATTGCACAGTGCCTGACACATAGTAATCATTTAACAAAGGACAAACAGATCTTCCCAAGGCATATATCCAAGCCATGATAGAGAATCTCCCAAGATTTGTCAAAACAGAGAGATGGCCATACTGAATCTGTAAGGGATTCAGGTGAGCACAAATGATCATGTCAGAAGGAACTGAGAAAACATTGGCAAAGATTACAGTGGTTTGGGAAAGAAACTGAGAGAGCCTGTGAGGTCCTCTTCACTCAGAGACTATGATTCTATAATTTTCCAAGATCTTCCCCTTTCCAATCTCCAACACCATCAACATTGCTACTCTGTCTCTATCTCCCCAAAGCCCTTCTCAATGCACAGAGATCCTGTAGAGATTCACTAATTAATGCTGAAATCAAGTTTCCGGAAACAATTTCAAGCCATGCTAGATGGGAGGATAAACAAGATGGGAAACATGAAAACCAAAGTCTTTAAGAGCATCAAGGGAAGTTATAAAATAATTCTTCTAAGAAGCTAGCTGGAATGGCTAACATGGACCAAAGGATTAGGAGCAATAAGCCAAAAATAAGCCCAACTAAGGAAGAGATATGTTCAGAATCTTTCTCTCTTCCCCCCTTCAGGCTCCTCCTAAGTCCCTTTTTCCTTTCCTCTCTCTATATCTCTATATATGTCTCCCTGTCTCTGTTTCTCTTTCTCTCTCCATATTTCTCTATCTTTGCGCCTCTGTATGTCTTTCTGTCTCTGTGTGTCTTTCTTGTGAACACACACACACACACACACACACACACACACACACACACACACACACACACCTGATAGTCCTGTGCTGTGAGTCCATTAAATTCAGCAGTCTTAGTCTAGTCTAAAATGCTAATCTGAATAGATCTCATTCAAAGACTCTCACAATTTCCAGAATTTCTAATAGAATGGAAGCTCTATAGAATCAAATGCTTGTTTTTTTTGTTTTGTAACCCCCAGAAATTAATCAGCAAATAATTATTAAACATCTACTATATCCCGGGCACTGTGTTAGGCCCTAGGCATCAAAAATAAAAGCAAAAGTCTCTACCCTCAAGGAGCTTAAATTCTAATGGAATATCTAGCCCAGAACCTAACACATAGTAAATGCTTGTTAAATTGAATTGGATTGTACAGAACCTCAAAAACCATCTAATTTAATCCATACCACAATGGGTATCTCTCTGACATATCCCCAACAAGGTAGCATCCAGTCCCATTCCCCTGAAGCAGTTATGATTGAGATTTAATAATGAAATAAAATAATTAATGGACTTGGGATCAGTAAAGATATGCTTCTGATCTTAATAATCATGTGCTCTTTAGCAAGCCATTTAAACTTGGTGGAAACTTCATTCCCTCATCTACCAAAAGGAGGCAAAGTCTGCCTTGCAATAATTGAAAATGAGCAATTTGTTTTCCTCACAATCACACTCTAATGAGGACAAAGCAAGTGTTGCTACCTCCAGTTTATAGATGAAGAAACTGAGGATCATGGAGGTTAAGGGACTTGCCCATGGTCACCCAGCCAGTAAGTTTTTTTAAAAATCAGAGGATTAAACCTACTTCTCCTAAAGTGACTGCTAGTGCTTTCTCCGTTGTCCTGCTCCAATGGTAGAGTCCAGAAATAGGTGAGTAAAAAGCACTATATTTGATCATAAGGTTATAGGATCATAGGTTTCAAACTGGTATGATATGCTATTTGTATTGCTTTGAAGTTTGCAAAATGTTTTCCTTTTTATAACAAGCCCTGGAGGAAGGTATAGTGGAGAACAAATGAATGCATAAAGGAATGAATGAAAAAACTTTTATTCTGTGCTCAGTATACACTGTGCTAAGTTCTTGGATTACAAATAGAAAATTAATCAATCAATCAATCATTTATTGCTATATGACAGGCACTGTGCTAAGTGCCCAGGATACAAAAAGAGGCAAAAGACCCTCCCCTCAAGGAGTTTACAATCTAATCCAAGATTGTACCTTCTCTCAAAAAACCCACATTCTAATAAGGAAAGGCAACACAATGAAGTATCAATTGCAAGTCAAATGGAAAGATTCTATAGCATTTAGAATGCAGCAGCAAATTCTTTGGAAATACAATCTTCTTTAGCATCATTTCAACTAAGAAAACCATATCTGCTTCTGATGTCAAACTATTGGACATTGTCAAGATTGCTGATGATAAGAACTTTCCTTCCCAGGTCTTCAAAGGCTGGAGCACCTAGAGGGGAATCTGCTCGATCATATCTTCACAAAAGGGTTATTCCCTAGGACAATCATATCTCTTCATGAACTTCCTCTTTTCAATGTGCTTTCAATGACTCTCTTCCCTTTACAAATCTATTTTCCTCAGTTTGATCCAATTGGTATTTATTGGGTGTCTTTCATGTGCCAGTCACTTCCCCATCTCTGAATCTCTTTTGCTCTGGCTAGAGCTGAGTGAGAAAGAAGAGAGCTATTGTATCCATCCACCCACTCCCCATAGCCAGAAAATAATGAGGCACCCATTGTTATTTATATTATTGTCAAGGTCAGTCAAGCATGCACCAAATCCAGTGTGCAACTAGATGGCAATCCCATTGAACTAGTTCTTCAGTGCATGTTTCTAGATAGGTGCTGAACAGAGACAATGAAATGGGACCTGCAACTAAAAATCACCTGCCCAGCAAAGCAGAATATAATACTCCAAGGGGGGAAAATGGGTATTTGATGGACTAAAGGAATTTCAGACATTTCTGATGAAATGACCAGAGCTAAAAAGAACATTCAGTGATCAAATTCAATACTCAAAAGAAGCATAAAAAGGTAAGCAGAAAAAAAAATCAAGAGAATCGGTGGGGTTAGAGTGATCACCTCTCTACTTGGGAAAGTGGCAGCTATGATACTACAGTACAAGAGATACCTAAAGTACTTAATATACTTAAAATAATCAAGGGAAATAATGGGATTACTAGCAAGAAAGTGATAACTAAGATGCTTAGGATATCTCTGATACTTGAAGTACCTAAGATACTTAAGGTACTGAAGATACTTAAGAACTTTATCACTATTAGGGCAATGAATAGGAGCAAATATAGACAGCAGGGTAGTAAGTTGAATAGGATAGAATAATACTCAAAAAAATCAAGGGATGAGAAAGAATAATACACTGGGGAAAGAGAAAAGGAGAGAAAGTTGGAAGGCAATGATCTGGGTCTAAAATTGGCCTAAGAGGAACAGGGTGAACTACATTGAACTAGAGTAGTTGGTAAAGGTCTTACAACAATCCCTAACTATATCCAATTCAATCTTTTCAAAAAACAGTACTCTCACAGAAAAACTATGTGGCCATAAGTCATAGAATATCATAAATTTCAAGGAATCAAAATGATGGTTGATCCAAGTGGCAAAAGAGAAATATGAAGAGGGCATAGACAGGCTGGAGCCTATTTACTGTGAAATGACTGTCCCACAAGCACCATGATAATGATCATCTGGGAAATGTATGTTTGGGGAAGGAATTAGGCAGGTCACATAAGAAGAAAAAAAAGTGAACAAGATAGAACTGAAGAACTGATACCCACAAAATATCAAAAGATCTAGAGAGACCTCCGGCACTTTTGTGAGTCCTTTACAATATATCTATGGAAGGGCATGAATAAGAATCTCAAAAGAAGATACAGAATGAATGGCTTCTAGTCCACCTGTTTGTTAGTAATAACAGCTAGCATTTATTGCTTTAAAGTTTACAAAGAACTTTTTGAACATTATCTCATTTGTTCAAATAACTTGGGAGTGTGGATGCTATTGTTATCCCATTCTTGGAGGAAGAAACTGAGGCAGACAGAAATTAAGTGAATTGTTCAGGATCACACAACTAGTAAATGCCTGAGTTCAGATTTAAACTTATGGTCTACCACTCTTCACTGTACAATCTAACTTCATTCAACCATAAAATGAGGTTGGGCTAGATTGAGTCTAAGGTAACTTCCAGTTCCAGTTAGATATCTGTGTGATCTTGGACAATGACTTCTTCTATTTGAGAACAGCTAGGTGATGAAGTGGGTAGAGCACTGGACTTGGAATCAGGAAGACTCACCATGCTTGTTCAAACCCAGCCTCAAGAACTTCCTAGCCGTGTGACCTTGTTCAAGTCACTTAACCCTGTTTGTCTCTGTTTCCTTAACCCTATTTCCTCATCTGTCAAATGGAGAAGGAAATGGCAAGCCAGTATCTTTCTGAAGAAAATCCTAAATGGGGTCACAAACTGAAATATTTCAGATACAACCAAAACAACTGAACAACAACAAATCTGACGGACAGATTCTCCAGGGAGGAACAGGAGGGAGGAAGGTGAACTAATTGCCTCTGAGGTCTTCTCTTGTTCAAATTCTGTGATCCTAGAATCTCTAAACAAAAATCTGATAGATGGACTTCTAACAAGATATTATGTTCATTTTCTATAATCCAAGTATTAGAAAAGCATCTTTGAGGTCAAAAACCTCCATCCATTTTCCTGGAGGCATATACAATACAATGGTGCATAAGTGCACCAAGACAATCCATTTGTAAAGGTCCACCAGCAAATGGCACAAACAAATCAGGGCACTTGTGTGCTCCAGGCTTTTCACAAGTTTCAACCCAGCAGATGACTATCCCTGGGAGCTTTGACTCTTTGGAAAAATCACATATGCTACATGACTGATCACAAATGAAATATCCCTGTGCCATGAAATCTCAATCAGTTTTATGGCATTGCAAACATGTATAACTAGAAAATAACATTTAAAAGACTCCCTCATGGTAGCCCCTAACCAAATGTAAGCCCAACAGCACAGAGTACAAAGGAACCTGGCAGAATCCTTTCAGACCTAGACCAGTGACTTTTAGAATGCTTGGCACAGTTCTCCATAGGTGCCTGGTGTTTGTTGAATGAAATTCCAGCCATAAAGAATGGTTCCCTATTTCTGAACTTCCCTGAGTTTCTTGACTTCACAAAACATTTTAGACTCCTTGTGCCTCATCAACACAAGCTTCTTTGCTCTTCACATTCATTCTCCTAACAGATGAGCCCTTTTACTTTAAATGAGGTAGTGGATAGTAATTAAATGGGCAGGTACAGCTTTGGAAAATGTCAGGCTCATCAGGTGAACATTAAAGTTTCAGGAGAAGCTGAGGGATCCTCATTCAGGGACCTCCACTTGCTGCCAGCACCTGTAATGAAGAAAGAGATGACAATATCACTTTCCTCCTTGGGGCAGAGGTCACCTTCAGGAGGAGAGCCAGTAAAAGCCCAACTCTTGCTCATTAGTATCTCCCCAATGTGTTCTTGGGCTCTCTGCCAGGAGTAGAAGAGTCTATCTTAGTATTCCAAGAGGCATTCTCCTGGAAGTTCAAAGAAATGTCAAGAGTATCCAACATTTGAAGAATTAGGATTCTGTCTCCCAAAACTGGGATCTTATTCATAGGATATAGAGTTGAAAGATCATCTAGTCTAGTGCTTCATTTTATATATAAGGAAATTGAGGCATAAAGAATGAATTTATCCAGGGTCATACAGTTCACAAGTATTTGAGGCAAAATTGGAGTCTAGTTCTTCTTGACTCCAAACCCAGCAGGTTATCCATTACTCCATTATTTGCCCAAGAAAAGATACAGTCCTTGCTCTTAACAAGCTTATGCAATAGCACAAGGTAAGGCACAAATAAAGATGACACTAATACATGAAAAGTACATCAGAAAGGTACAGAAAAGTACAGAAAGCACAAAGTATGATGGGAAGTCTTCAGGGAAAAGTCAATGCCAATAAAAGATTGGTTCTTCAAGGAAGACTTCATGAAGTAGGTTGCACTTCCACAGGCAAAGAAGGAAAAAAATATATAGTCCAAACACAAAAAAAGAGGTCCAGACATGGGAAAGTTAAATGTGTGCTCAGTGGGGAGAGTTTGGCTGGCATGGATGGTGTTTAGAAGTAAAGAATATGAGATAAAGCTGGAAATCTTCCTTGACACCAAATTGTGAGGGGCCTTGAATGACAGGCAAAGTAATGTGAAACATTTAATATACAATAGAGAGCCTTTGAAAATCTTTCTGTAGAGGAATGATATAACCAAATGGATGCTTATGTCAATAGCCAATATGGTCAAGATGTCAAATACCTGTGCTGTTTGTCAATGGGAACTCTGCCCACCAAAGCAGGTCGACATTCATCTATAACTTAGAGTCTTAGAGAGTTTCCTAAAGCTTTGACTTAAATAAATGACTTGAACAATGTCACATAAGAGAGCTGGAATTTGAACCCCGAACTTGCTAATGTCAAATCCCTATAGCAGTGTTGGCTAAGTATTGGCTCGCATGCTGGGCCAAAACAGGGGAACCTGCTCCATTCCCCCCCTCTTCTCAGTGCCCAACAACATTTTTTGCATGCCTCACCCCTCAGTCCAGCTGTCCAAAGCGAGCACTTCCTCCCTCCACTTCCTAGGGTAATGCATGGTGAGAGATGGAGAGCTCACAGGCAGTTTGAAGATATAGTTTGGGCATGTGAACTCAAAAACATTCACCAATGCTGCCCTATAATATGCTACAGTAGTATTTTTAAATGATTTAGAATTGGATGATTGGGGCTGGGAAAATTTACCTGGAGATGATTAGATTAACCTGGAGGCAGATGACTATAGAATGCTTGAGGTAGAAGCACTTTATGAATTATCTAAGTCAAAAAACCACTTTTTTTTCCAGATAAGGAAACTGAGACCTAGAGACATTAGGTAACCTGCTTTGGGTCACCTGAATATTAGTTAACAAGGCAAGGGATTCTGAATTCTAACACAGACTTGTTCTCTTAAGTGGTATGGTTGCATCTTGAATGGGGTAATATGGGGGGAGGAAGTTAAAGTCATCAATTAGGCAAAAGTCCTAGAGAGTCAAAATTATCCTTGAAAACCCTGAGGAAAAAAACCCACAAAGTTATTTTAAAGAGTTATAATTGGAAAGGGTTAGGATCTCTGTAAAAGAAGGAAGTCTATAGTAGATAACAAATGGATCTGAAAGGGTTGCTATAGAAACAATTGAATGTAAAATTTATTTTTCATTTGACCCAGCTAAGCTATTGATCAGGAGGGAGGAGGAAACTAAAAATTCTATTCATATAGAAAAAAAATTAGGTAAAGACTTAGCTGGCAGGAAAACTAATGCTTAGGGTAAAAAAAAAATCTCTCTAAAGGACTTCATACATCAGGGAGATTCTATTAGAGGGTGATCATAACTATGTCTTCTTTCTTCTTCATGAGAAGACAAAACAGGATTCAAGAACAATAATAGGCAGCATTTATATAGTATTTTAAAGTTTGTTTTCCATTTTATAAAACATTAACTCATTTGATTCTCACATCAAATGAGTTAATGTTTTATAATATTTACAGATTAAGAAAACAATAAAATCATAGGTTAAGGGAAATGCTAAGGGCCACACAGTTTTCAAGTGTCTGAGATTAGATTGAACTCAAGTCTGTTCTGACTACAAACCCAGTCCACTGTTCACTGTACCAATAGAAGCCTTCTAGCTGATAGTAGCCAGCAAACCGATCTACAACTATCCTTATTAGCTCTATCAACCTAAACAAAATGAATAGAATACCTGTGGGCGTGACTGAAGAAGAGAATATCTCTAAGCACCCTGAGATGTTTATCCTGAAGGCTGTTAGAAATTCTTGAACCCCTAAAACTACATTACCCAAAATTCCATTCTGTATTACCTAGAATCCTTTTCCTTTTTCCTCTGTCCTCGCATTTATGTGATTGTATTTAAGTTTGCTGGGACTCCTCCCTCACTCTCTTCTCTAGGGACCAGGCTGGGTTCAGTTAGTTCTCTTACTTTCATTATTATTAATATTATTAATTATTTTTATTAGTAATAATATGATTAATACTATTAATAACCTTAGAATATTAAAAACTTTATAAAATATAATACTTAGTTATTGGATATTCATTTTCATCTTTACAAGGCTAAGAAAAAACTTACTAGATGAAGGAATCACCTATGTCTAGCTGCCATCTCACACCTACACTGAGTTCTACACCCATTGAATGGAGGCAGGATTTGTCTAAACTAAATTATTTTTCTCTTTATGTGTCCATGGAGGTGGGGAGATGACGTAGGGCAACAAAATAAACAGTTCTTGTAAGTTACCCGTACCTGGGACAGCTCTATTGTACCACAATAAGATGGGTGGAAAGTTACACTAGATGATTTCCCAGAGATTTTTTCTAATTATGATAGGAAGGAAATTTGTTAGAAATACGAGGAGGAAAAAAAAGAAATTTGAAATTCAATCAAGGTACAAATATTTGTAATGATCCATAGATAGCCCAGAGATTCTCTCTGGTGAGTCTCCACACATCCCCACTCCCTTCACCTCAATGTGGGAAACCAGTCATCATGTTCTGACCATCTTACTCTGACTTAGAGGAGCTGTCCAGATTCTGTCTAGATTCTAATCTATCCAGTCTAACAGATTAATTGAGTAAATTAAATAAGCATTCATGAAGGGCTTACTGTGTACCAATCATTGGAGAAACAAATATAGTTTTGAGACAGTCCTGTTGGCAAGGAACTTACCTTCTAATGGGGGAATATGGGGAGTGGTGCCAAGTGAAAGGAACTTCAATCCAAGGAGTCATAGTAATGGTGGACATTGGGCATCTGTTTAGCGTGCCCTTTCCAGAAGCAGTGGAAGTGTTGTTACAGTTCCTGAGCCGAGGGCACCTGGAAAGGAGGTGAAGAGTGATGAGTTCATGGTGCAAGGGGAAAAGCAGGATGAAGAAAGTAGATGGATGAATATATGAAGCAAGATCTGTTCTCTGGCCTGACAGATGAATTTACATTCATTCACCCATTAAGATATTTCAGCTGAAAGGCAGGCATTCCAAAACTGAGCAAATTGACTGCCCCAGCAACTGATGGAAAGATTGGAGCTCTTGTCCAGAACATAAACTATTAGATGGGAAGAGTAGGGACAGCAGTAAGGTAGGAAAGTTCATTTCATATATATATATATATATATATATATATATATATATATATATATATATATTTATATATATATATATATATATATATATATATATATATATATATTTGGCTAGAAGGCAATTTAGGAGTCCCATAAAGTCTTTATTCTCCCAATTCCTCATTAGCTTCCCAACTAATAGTCTCAAATTTCACAAAAGGTTCACAATACAAGTATCATTGAAGAAACAGAATTATCCCATTTAAGTTCACCATTTAGACAAAAAAAAAAAATCCTTACCTTCCATCTTAGAATCAATGCAGCATATTGCTTCCAAGGGCTAGGCAATTGGGGGAGGGGGGTAAGTGATTTGTTCAGGGTCACACAATTAGAAAGTGGTCTAATTTGAACCCAAGATCTCCCATCTCTAAGCCTGACTCTCAATCTACTCAGATACTCAGTTACCCCTTCCATTTAGATTTTTTTATAAAAAATAGAAATGAAATTGTTTCAATAACACATTAATGGGGGGGGAGGAAAAGAAAATGATCTTTGTGTCCAATGAATACTGTTTGGAAATGACCAAATAAAATAATGTTTAAAAAAAGATATGATTATGAAGCAAAGAAGAAATAAAAATAGGAATAACTACCTGAAAAAAAAACACATTAATGATGTGACCTAACAAACTCAAAATACGCCATATAGAATAAGTATTAGAAAAATCTAATTTTCAATGTATTTATTAGTTGTGCTGGCTTTTTTCATCTTTTTATTGTTTGTGCCTTTAAAAAATACTATTTGCTTTATAGAATGGCTCTCTGAGAGGGAAAGGGAAGGAAAATTGAAGATGATGTAAAAAAAAAGACATTGATTTTTTAAAACTTATTTTAAAAATACAAAACACTGGAGTACCAATTTTGAGTTACTCATTAACTGTTATTAGTTCCTTTGTAAAATATTGACTTACTGTTCTTATACTCATGGGGCTATCCCCAGACTTCTTTTTTTTTTTTTTAACAAGTCCTGAAGTATTGCCTGTTTCATCTTAAATTTAGCTGCTAGTTGAGTACAGATATTTTGTTATTGTTTAGTCATTTTGGTCATCTAGACAATTCATAACCCCGTGACTGGTTCTTTTTTTTAAAACCCTTATCTTCTGTCTTGGAACCCAAGGCAGAAGAGCGGTAAGGGCTAGGCAATGTGGGTTAAGTGACTTGCCCAGGGTCACACAGTTAGGAAGTGTCTGAGGCAAGATTTGAACTCAGGACCTCCCATCTCTAGGCCTGGCTCTCAATCCACTGAGCCACCCAGATGCCCCCCCACACCCCCATGACTGGTTCTTGACAAAGATACTAGAATGATTTTGGCATTTCCTTCTCCAAATCATTTTATAGTTGAGGAAACTGAGGTAAATAGGCTTAAATGATTTGCTTAGACTCAAACAGCTAGTAAGTGTCAGAGACCAGTTTTGAACTCAGAAAAGATGAGTCTCTTACTTCACAGCAGGGCACTGTCACTTAGTTGCTCTTAAGTACAAATATTGATCCTGCAGTATCACTTACTACCTTCAGCCACCTTCTCGTACAATCCATATTGCAGTCCCTGTCTCCTCCCTCATTCCATCTCCCAGACTTCCATTCCCCACTCCCACAAGTTTTAAATTTTAGCTCTCACCTTCTTCCAGGCAATGCTAAACTGCCTTTTAAACTACCCCTAACTGCTAGTGATTACATTCTAAGGTTGCCATTCATCTACTCTAGATCTCTCTGGTTTGTTCCTCTTTATTTATTTATATGTTTTCTCCCCTATTCATATGTCCTGGAAAGCAGGAACCATTTTCTCCGGTTTTTCTATGTCTAGTGCTTGCCTGGTAAATAATCAAAATTGTCCTGATGTTATCACTAACCTACTTCATTGTTAAATCTTCAGTGTGAGCATTTATACCTTGAAAATCATCAACTGCAACAAATCAGGGGTTAATTATTATTTTGTAATTGTCTAGACTTAAGAAAGGGAAGGCAAAAATATACATAATGGAGATTAAACATAAAAGGATCTTATGCAGTACTTTTTTTCTGTAGAGCTGATTATTAAACATTTACAAGCATAACACTTCCTCAATGCCTATATGTAGTCAGCACATAATAGTTGTTTGGTGACTGACTGACCAATTAAGGAGGAGGCACGTATTCTTGATTCTCTTACTCAGAGATAAATAAAAAAAACTTTCCCCAAAGGTTAATAAAAACTGGGTTTTTTCCTTTCACTTTTTATTTATTTTTAAATAACATTTTATTTTTCCATGGGTTTTTTTAAGGAAGAAGATACCCTTATTTCTTCCCTTTTCATAACTTAAAAACAATGATACATTTTTTACATTGTCCATTTTCCAAAAACTCTGGGCTTCAGACTGGGAAAAGGAGAGATTCTAGACCATTTTCTCACAGCATCCTTTCTGGGAGGTCTTTGAAATTCTCCATTTTTCTGTCCTAGAAACACAATAGATCTTTACTTTTTTTTCCCAAACATACCTTTAAATTGAATGCTAGCATCTGGGAAGGACATAGTAAATGGTTCTATATAGCATTTGACTTAAAAGAATTCTATTTTTATGCCTGGCTAAGGAGGGTATTGTACAGACTTAGAGGAAGAAACCTAAAAAGCATTCTTCAGGGAAAGTGGCCAAGTAGATTTTGATATGTAGATGTAAGGAAATATTATTATGCCCTTAGAACTGATGAAAACAGCAGCTCCAGAGAAATACAGGAAGTCTTGTATGAATTGATACAGAATGATATGAACAGGACCAGAATGATGTCTACAGAAACCACAACATTGTATAGAAAAATAAATGAAAAACTTAGGAAATTTGATCAAGGAAATGGCCAACCCCTATTCCAGAGAACAGACCCTAACGTATGATTTCCACCTCCTGATGGAGAGGTGATAGGATCAGGGTGAAAAATAAGAAGCACATTTTTGGATATGGCCAGCACATATATTTGTTTTCCTCAATCATATTTATTTATTAAAGGGGCTGTTTTCCCCAATACTAAGGAGAAAGGGGGACTGGTAATTCTATTATCGGGAAATAAAGAAAAGAAAGAAGGGAAAGTTAATGAAACATTTAAAATGCACAAGAGCAAATAAAAGAAAATTATGAAGGAAACCCAGCTGGATAGCTCTGAAAGTAACCTTGAACTCAGAATGTATATACTTAAAAGTAAAAGGAGACTATTCATAATAGAGATTCAGTTCCATGTACAGTCTTCATTATCTGCTTAACTTAATATATAGAAAAGATTGTTTTATTTGGTATTTATTCAGAAATTTGAGATTGTTTCTTCTGAAAGTATTTCTCTAGAATTCTCCCTATTGCCTAGAGACTCTATACATGTCAGAAGGGAACAAATTTATTAAGTGCCAACTATGTACCAAGCACTGTGCTAAGTACTGTAAGGGGGGAAAGGGTTAATTATAAAAAGGTTGTACTGGATTATATTTAAAATAGGGCCACCAGAAATTGTAAGTCCCATGACGTAACTTGAGACACTCATGTTCAAATAATCTCTGGATTTGCACTAAATAAGCATCCAAAGTTCTAGAAGAGGACAAAATCTCTTCGGTCTAGAAATTTATCTTAAAATCATCCTCATATGAGACTTCTGGACCTTTAATTTGTGAGATGATCCGGAAAAAAAAGGCGGGGAGGAGTCATTCATGAGATAGTCTATTAGAGAAAACCAAACTGAATCATGAGGGTAGCCATTCCCTTTTTTATGTCCCATTATGGAGAAACTCATTTGTGAAAGAGCTGAAGATAAGAGGGCTGGCTGATTGGCTTCCCATGTGTTCTTCAAGTCTTGAAGTCAGGGTAAACCTGAGTTCAAGTCCAAGCTCTTGACATGTACTGGCTATGTGATCTTGGACAATTCAATCAACCTCTCTAAGGCTCTATTGCCCCAACTAAAAATGGTGAAATTATCTGTACTGCCTACCAAACAACAGAAGTTGAAGAGAAAAGGCTTTATACATTTTAAAGCACTGGGGAAATGGGAGTTCTTCTCATAACTGGATATTTTCCTTGAAATCATCATTCTTCATTTCCAAAATTTGGCCTTCCCCATCCCCCATCCCCTCCCTCAAATCTTGGTTTACTCTCAGAATAAACAAGTCCCTTGAGGAATTAAAATCAGTGTCCACTCAAAACATTCATACCTTGCCAGCCTTCCCTGCAAGATCTCCAAAATAAAAGAGAAGTGGAGGTGGGGTTTAGAAATATCTATTATTTATCTAATTATCTGTTATTTCCTTGTTCTCCTTTATTATACATTTCATCTTTCCCTTTCTGCTCCCTTCCCAGGGGAAAGTGTCTAAAACTTCAGAAAAAAAACAATATCAAATCTCCCTATGTGTGAGGAATATAATACTCTGTATCCATAATGGAGAAAGAAGTAGTGGGGAGGGGGAATCTCAATCTCTCTCTCTCTCTCTCTCTCTCTCTCTCTCTCTCTCTCTCTCTCTCTCTCTCTCTCTCTCTCTCTCTCTCTCTCTCTCTCTCTCCCCTCATTTCCTTCCTCTTTCCCCCTCATTCTCTTTATCTCTCCTTCACTCTCTTCCTCTCTCCCTTCTTCTCTGTCCTCCTCCTGAGCAGTATTTTTCCATTGAGGATTGATACTTACTGAATTTCCCAGTCACAAATGAGATCAGAACCTCCTCTACAGAAGTCTGGTAGCCCTGAGGCTCCTAGACCTTCTTTGTACTTGACCAAGCTCCAACCCTGAATTTCATAATACTCTGTCAGATCTTACTGAACACTATTTCCTCATCCAGTTGGTGCTCTGTCCCCTTACTATTTAAATGTGGAAATCACATCGCCATCTAAAGTCAACCTTCCTGTCTTCAATTCATTAAAAAGTGAGTTTCTCCACACTAGAACATAACATAAGATAGAGAATGGCTACTCTCATGATTCAATTCAATCCTCCCCAAATCAAATGTAAGCTTCTTGAAGGAAGGAAATATTCCAAACCCTTCTAATTTTACAGATGAGGACACTGAGGCTCATAATAGAATAATAATAATGGTGACATTTATCTAATATTTTACCTATACTTCACTTGTTTCACACAACAGCCCTGGGAGGAGGATGCCATTATTAACCCCATTTTTAATGAATAAGGGTCCAAAAGGTCAAGTGATTTATCCAGGTTAAACATAGTTTAAAAGTGTATAAGGTCTTCCTGACTCCACCATTAATATACACTCCACTGTACCACTTACAAAAGAGTCTTTTGGGAGGTAAATAATATAACTTGGATTCAAATTCAGATCTTCTTACCCAAAATTCAGCATTCTCCCTGCTATAGCATTCCTTAGCATCCTTTCCCGCCCTAGATCCTATGATGTGAGAGGATATTTGTTCAAGATCACACAACATAGGTGGTAAGCAAAGGAGCCAATATGCAAACCTAAGTCACCAGACTTTCCACTTCAGCCCATTGTCAAAGACAAGATAGAAGAATAGGATAAGAAAGGCCCAAGAATCACAGACATCTTGGATCCCCAGAAGGATCTGCTAAAAGATGAAAGTCTAATTCAGCTCCAAGGGAGATCTCTGCCCCAGGAATGAAGTAGGAGGAAAAAGTCACCGGATTATCTTCCTCCATCCTTAATCTTCATTCTTCTTTAAAAGCTTTAGATTCAGGGGCCAAACTCTTCAACCCAAGCTCCTCCAGTAAGTAAACCAGTCAGTCAACAAATATTTTTTAGCAGCTACTATGTGCCAGGCACTATGCTAAGGGAATATGAAGAAAGGTTAAAAACACAGTCCATGCCTTCAAAGAAATTACATTCTCATAAAGGAGATAACATGTTAATAATTCTGTACACAATAGATATATGTAGAGAGGATGGAAAGTACCCTGAGAGGGGAAGGCAGTAGCAGCAGAAGACAGAAAGTGAGATGAGTCTTTTTTTTAGAATGTTACTTTTTTTGATATCAGATCCCAGGCAGAAGAACAATTTAAGGCTAGGCAATTGAGATTAAGTGACTTGCCTAGAGTCACACAGCTAAGAAGTATCTGAGACTAGACTTGAACCCAGGACATGTATTAACTGTGCAACCCCAGGTACTTCACTTAACCACCTTCAGCCTCATTTTCCCTTTCTGTAAAATGGGTATAATTACAGAACCTATTCCCAGGGTTGTTATAAGGGCTTGTAAACCTCAAAGCCTATAATAAATGTCAGCTGTTTTTAAATGTTAACTGCTGCTATTGTTGGTGTTAATGTTGTTACTCTGACTCATTGTCCTTTCTCGAAGATAGTTCTTTTTCAAGGACAGCCAGGTGACTCAGGGAATAGAGAGCCAGGTCTGGGGATGGGAAGTCTCTGGTTCAAATCTGACCTCAGACACTTCCTAGCTGTGTGACCCTGGGTAAATCACTTCACCCACATTACCTAGAACTTATACCACTTTTCTTGCTTAGAACCAATGCATAATATTGATTCTAAGGTGGAAGTTAAGGTTTTAAAGAGAAGAAAATATCTCTTTTTCATACTGGAGGAATAGAGATTCTGCTACTGAGCAAGGGAATCATGTATAGTGATTGGAGAGAAAGAGAGGAATCTCCTAGCTCTATTCTCCTCTTACTCAGAAAAAGTTAGAGACTTAAGAGTTATTCAATACATTCAGGCCACTTATTATAAAATCAGTGATGTGTGTGTGTTCCTCTTGTATGTGTGTGGAAGAGAAATTAGGTTTATTTGCTCGGCTCCAAAAGGCAAATCTAAGAGTAATGTATAAAAGTTTCAGAGTCAGATTTTAGTTCAGTGCAAGGAAAAAACATTCTAACCACAGGAGCTATTCAAAAATGAAATGGCTTACCTAGGAAGGGAGTTTCCCCTCTCAGAAAGCTTTAAAACACCGGCTGGATGACCCCTTTTCAGATGATGAAATCAATCAACAATCATCTATTAAGACCTTTTGATGTACCAGGCACTATGCTGGTCCCTGATGATACTAAAACAGAGGTCGAAGGGATTCCTAATAGGCTATAGTTTGGACAAAAATGTCCTTTCAACCCCAGAGAGTCTATGATTCTGTAAGCCTATAATGAGTCCTTGTGACACATTTCATGTGGAAAAAAGATCACATCAAACACAAAATAGCTATTGAAAATATTGGTATTTAAAGCCTTTTATAATCTAGCTTCAACCTATCTTTTCAGACTGATTTCATATTACTCTCCGGCCAAACTAGCTTACTTTCTATCCCCCAGACACAAAATTTTATCCCCCATATCTGCACCTTTGTAGTGGCTGTCTCTGATGCCTAGAACCCTTCCTTTCTTTATCTCCCCCTTCTGAAATCCTTAGCTCCATTCAAGGCTCAGCTCAAGAGCCACCTCCTCCAAGAAGCTGTTCCTCATCATCATCCTAGTTGTCAGTGCCCTTCTCCATACATCCTGGGAGACAATTCTATATTTACATTACATTCATTTGTATCAACTTCTCTGTATTAGTACAGTAGGATATAAGCCCCTTGAGGGCAGGAACTGTTGTTTTTTCTCTTTGTATCCATAGAAACTAGCAGAGTGACTGGCAAACAGTTGGTACTTAATCAATATTTGTTTAATTGGGTTACATTTCATTGAAATGAACTAAATTGAAAATGTCTGCTGACAATTCAGAAAATGCAATCATTGTAGAACTTCATAAGATCCAGAAGTTGTAACTGTATATCTTGCCTCTGTGGTTCCCAAATGTACTCTGTGTGCTAAGCTTTCATCAAAATGACTACTTCTCCTAAACTTTATGAACGCTTATCAGAAATATGAAAAATATACTTTTTGAAATGACTCAATTAGTGAAAACAAGCTAGTTCTGGAGATGCATTTTTTCTCTGTGAGTTGGGCATAGCAAAAGCAGCTGTTTCAAAGGAAAGTAAGTGACTCAGTGGATAGAGAGCCAGGACTGGAGTTGGAAAGATTTGAGTTCAAATATGACTTCAGAAACTTCCTAGCTGTGTGACCCTGGGCTAGTCACTTAACCCCAATTGCCTAGCACTTATTCACTTTTTATACCTTGCAACTGATACTTAATAACAATTCTAAGACAGAAAGTAAGGATTTTTAAAAGGGAAATAAGAAAGTAATACTGCAACTATTTTACATTTTCTTCATATTTGTTTATCTGACTACATATGGTAGTCCCCATGGTAGAATGTAAGCTCCTTGGGGACAAGAATTATTTCAATTGTCTTTGTATACCCTGTGCCTAGCACAGTACTTGGAACATGGTAGCCATGAATTTTTTTAATTGAATTCTCTATATTCCATCTTCTTTTTAATAGGATTAGTCCACTTATTTTGAAACAACATTCCAGCCCTCAGTAGAATGTAAACTTTTTTTTTAAAGCAGGGATTACTTTATATTTGTCCTTGTTTCCCCATGACCTAGAATAATACCCTTTGAACACAGTAGGCACTTAAACAATATCTGTCAGATTGAATTGAATTGAATCTTGTGTTCACAAAGAAGCATAACCTGCTCTGTTTTCCCCAGGAAACATGGTGACAGTAGATGTGGAAGATGTTTTTAATAAAGTAGCAATAAAAATGGAAGACTAGAGGTAGCAATTTTCCATAAAGAGACAGAAAAACAAAGTCTCGGCACAGATATTAGCTTTTGGAATACTTTGCCTCTCTTCCTGCCTAGCACAGATTTTACCAAGTTATCACAGTAGTTGAAACAGCTGGACTCCAAAGGAATATATTATTGGACACATGATACTATCCACTCAGACACAACATTCTATTT
Organism: Monodelphis domestica; assembly: GCF_027887165.1. Classification (NCBI taxonomy): domain Eukaryota; kingdom Metazoa; phylum Chordata; class Mammalia; order Didelphimorphia; family Didelphidae; genus Monodelphis; species Monodelphis domestica. Next base: position 406,195,580 of record NC_077230.1, on the reverse strand, counting down.
TTAAGAAGGAACACAGCAGGCTTCATCAGAGTGCTCTGACTTGGTCCTCTGTGACATGCACACACAGCCTACCTATATTCAGAAGCATGATGGGTATCAAAACATGGACATTAAAGTCTAAGATTTCAATCCTTCAAATGGGATCATGCCTTCAAAAGAAAGAAAGGCCTTTTATAGCTGACCGAGGCATAATAGCCAAATGGATGATTCTAGGTTGATATAAAGCTATTAAGTGAAATAATCATATTCGCCTTGCCCTAGCTACAAAACCCATACAAAAAAAGAGAGAATTGTCAGGAGTGGTCTTAAGCATTTCTTTGCCTACTCTGAAGCTAAATAAATGACCTTAATTAAACCAATCTTGAAGAAATAATTGCATAGGTATGTATGAATGAACAAGCATGAATAATAAAGAAATTGAATAAATACATAATAAACATAAATTTTGCAAATGACTGCTAAAGATTTCAGCTCAAGTGGGTTCGAGTTGTTAAGGTTGGGCCAATGAGTCAGGAAAAATTGTACTATTATGCCAGTACTTTCTGCTTATTAGTGGAAGCATTATTATGATAACAACTAGCTTTTTATGACATGTTAGGGTTTTTATAAACATATATTCTGAGACTCACAATAATACATAGGTGCTATGAATGCCATTATTGCCATTTTACAGATGAGGAAACAGAGGTCAAATGAGATTGTGACTTTGTGATATCAGAAGTGGTATTTGAACCCAGATCTTCTATCCTTAAGCCCAGCATGCTATCAATTACACCATGATGCTATTCTGAGAACACCAAAACCCACCAAAATTAATCCACCAGGACAAGCCAGACTTCAATGAGTCAGTACACTGACAATTCTATTGTTTTTATCAGTCATGCCAGTTCCTAAAACCAAAGAAATTAACTGCCTATGCATTTTGACCACCCCTATCTCTCTATCATAATGCTTCAGCAACTTGGAAAGACTTCAGGAGCATTTCAGAATTGATTTGATGCAATGTTCCTCTATTTCATTATTGATCTCACTTTCAATGAGAAACAAGAAGTTCATGGCCACATTAAGTATATAAGTGCTATTGTGCTGTCTAAATATTATACTTCACTATCATGCTGTATCAATGAAAATACTGAGATTCTTTTGATTGACTTTAAGTCACTTTACAGCAAACAGAATTCATATAAATTCTAAGATTAGAATCCTTCATCACCAATACAATGTCCTTGGGCTATCTATGTACACACTCACAAAACCATTTCTCTTCATTAAAAGTCAAGAATAGCGTGTTCCTTGAGTTGAACCTTAGAGGTTCATCTAGTCCAACCTATGAATAAAATGAGTCCTAAAGAAGTGAAACCTGAGCTTCACTCTAAATGATTGGAAAGGAACTTCTCCCAGGTCTTCTGATTCCAAGTCCTGTGTGCTTTCCCCTACAGACTGCTTAGAGCCCAGGATAAACATCTAGAGCCCTCTCTTTATAAGAATGTTCTCTATTTCTTAGATCTCAAAGATCATAAGTATTCCATACTGCTATGTGAAAGTATCTTGATGTGTTGTTGTGTCCTCACTCAGAAAAATGTTGATCTGCTGTGCTGAACTAACAGCAGGGTTACCTGGAAGTTTGCTGCTGAAGACTAATTACCTGCAAGGATCAGAACCATGGACAGCTAACTTGATGCACTCTGCAATAAAGTGAATTGAAAAAATAACATGTTAGTTAGGCATTTGAAAGAGAAGTAAGCAGAGCCTGCTCCAGTCATTCAGATACATTCCTCTTCCAGTAAGTTTTTTTTTTCAAATAAAAGATGGCTGGAACAAAATGTTGAGCAAAGAGGAAGTTCCAATAATGTAGTAGAAAAAGTATGGATCTAATGGAAAACCCAGGTTAAAATTCTACTGTGCTACCTGTGTGACATTGAACAATGTCTTTCCTTTTTATGGGTCTTGTTTTCTTCCTCTGTAAAATGATGGGACTGAACTAGATAGTCTCCAAGAGCCCTTACTAGTCTAGATCTGGGATCCTCTGAAAAAAAAGGTCATTTCCAAGCCTTTGGATCATGAGGACCCATTTTCAATATCAAAAAGTTTTCCATAACCCATAGCAAGTGGCATAGACCCAGCCCTGGAATCAGAAACATGCAAGTCCAAATGCAGTTTCAGACATTTACTGGTTGCATAACCCTGGGAAAACCATTTTACATACCTTTGTCTCAAAATTCTCACCTAAAAAATGGGAATAATAATATCTGTGTCTCACCTTCTATGAGCATGGCATTATGCATATATGGCATCACTAGGCAATGATGATACAAATGAAAAATGAGATAGTGCTTACCTTCAAGGAGTATATCTTCAATTAGGGGGTGGGTGACATGTTCACAGAAAAATAAATACATACAAAGTCATTTCAGAGATCTCTAATAACTGGAATAATCAGAAAAGGTCTTGTGTAGAAAGTAGTACTTGAATTAAGCCTTGAAAGTAGCCAAAGATTCTAAGTAAAAGAAGAAAAGAAGTAATATATTCCAAGCAGAGGGGAAAGCCTATGCAAAGGCATAAAGGCAGAAAATGTAATACTGTACATGAGGAATAGCAAATGCATCAGTATGGATGGAACATAAAGTACATGGAGGAGAAATATTATAAAATTTATCAGGAGAGGTAGGCTAGAGTAAGACAGTGAATAGTTTGAAGTGCCAAACAGAAATGTTTATATTTGGTTCTAGTGGTAATAGGGTTCTACCAAAGTTTTTTGAGGAGAAGAGTGACATGACCAACCTTGTGCTTTATGGATGCCAATTTGGAGGATATGGATACCACTACCACCGGAGGATAGTATGAATACCAATGTGGAGAATAAATTGGAGAGCAGAGAGACTGGAAACAGAGAAACAAGTTAGATCACAATTACAATAGTCCAAGTGAGTAACAATAAGGAACTCGGTGAGGATGATTGAAATATAAGCAAAGATGAGACAGATGTTAGAGATATTGTGGGCATTCATTGACATGACTTTGTAAATGTCAATGATTGGTATAAAGAATGGATTCTCAGACTACTCCCAATAACTCCATGACCCATAGGCTGGAAACCATTGGGCACAGATTTCAACCATCTGTAGCAGGTCAGAAGCAGACCCTTTCTTCTGGTAATAGGTTAGCTCGCCTCATATCTCTCAGTTACAAAGGGAGGACAAGTGTTGCCCCTGGGCTTCTGCTTTCTCTAGCTTCATGTCACACCCTCAATAATTAGAACAGAGGATTGAAACAATCGAGACAACTTAGTTGTACCTTTGGGTATTGTCTCCAAAGTCTATTTTTCTCCTATCTGATGAGAAATTCTCCTTGAGGTGAGTGGGCATTCCATGGAGTACTAATCGATACATAGGCTATTGGTTCTCTCAGCGAGCAGTTAGAAGAGCCTGAACAATGGTGACACTCTCCATCACCCTCTGGAAATGGCACTATTCTAAAGACTGAGTTTTGCAAAGGAGAATTGCCTTGAATGGGACCACAAGGAACTGAATAAAGAACAAAGCAAATGGCACACAGGAATAAAAAGCTTTTTCAGGAAGATTTTACTTGATGGCTGGCTGTAGGTGTGAGCACTTCTCCCATAATTAAACACTATAACAGCTAATTGGCCTCAGCAATTTTTTTAAAGGCTAGATCCAATTTCCACTACCTTAAAATGCAATCTACACAATTTATGAAAGGAAACTAAATACACTGGGAAGATGAATAGGTTCACTCTTGCCATAACCTTCTTTAAAAGCAATCCAAAAGGTAAAATGTGTGTAAATCAAAAAAGGAAGCCATACTTAATAAAATAGAGCTCAGTCTCATTAATTTATCTGCTCTTTCACTTACGATAAAGAACAAATAAAGAAAATTCCTCCACCTGGTATGCTTCGTCCTAGAATTAACCCACTTACATGATTTAAAAAGCAATTATTGTCAAAAAAAAAAAAAGAACAAGAGATGTTCACACCCAGCCTTGCACCTTAAGATACTGAGGCAAAAGTATGACCTTCACTTGAAAACCTGATAATTGAACAAGTCTTAATAGGTAGAAGGAGGGGTGATGCAGAGTGGGTGAGATAATAGCCACTTAATCACCATGAAAGCTAGGAAGAGAAAAAGAGCAAAAGATGTAAACTACTGGGGAGAGGTTTAGGGTTTTTGTAATGAAGAGTAATATATAGCCTTATTGGGAAGGAATGTGATTTAAAACTCTGACTTTATTAGTGAGAGGAGCTCCTAATGTGGAAACTCCCTTCACCAACACAGATTGGCTACTCCTCTGTAATTTATAGTCTGACACAGTGATACCTAGGGGCATAGAGAGTCTCTGTTTTACATATAGTGATAGGATCGTATACTTATGGATAGAAAGACTTTGAGATAATCAATCCAACTCCATTTTACAGTGGAAAAAAAAAGGAAAAGTTACTTGCCCAAGGGCATGCTCAAGGGAGTAGCAAAGCCAAGATTTGACCCCATTCAACCTCCAAATCAAGCACACTTTTGGCAACATTTGTCAGAGGGAATTGAAGTTCAAATCTTTCTGACTACAAGACTCCAGTCCTTAACCAACACTAAAAGACACAATGGTACATTGAAAAAAAAACATTTGGAGCCCTAGGATATGTATTCTAGTCCAACCTATGTCACTTGCTTCCTTTGTTAGCTTAGATAAGTCTCTTCCCCCATCTAGGCTTCAATTTCCTCATCAGTAAAATAAAAAAGCATGATCTAGAGAACTGCTATTGGTGATCTTATGCCTTTGATGTAAACTACTATCCCTCAGTTTACCACTCTGGGTCTTCTTTTAGTCATTGCCTTCTCACTTCAGGCTGTCTATTTAATATTTCTCAGAGCAATACTGTTCCAATGAGGTTCTTTCTTTGTTCTCTCCCCTCCAAAGTACAATCTTCTAGAAACTATTCAAAGGGGCCTCCAACATGCTCAGAGAAATTTAAAGATATTCAACAGTTTCTGCTGTTGCAAGAAATAAAAATTCCTCTAGTCTGAGCTCTGAGCTTCTTGCCCTTGTCTGATGGCGAAAGTTTAATGGCTGGTCGTGTAACTTGGGCATTTTTTCAAGGACACCCAAGATGAACAAAAATCAAAGTCCTACATTGCCAAAAGCCAAATGAGGCTTGACTAACTTAATGTTTAACAGTTGGAGATAGGGAAAAACAAGAGTTCACATTTGGGCCAGAGAGCAAATGATGCAAGTTGCAGGAAAGAATATTGACACAATATGCAGAAAAAAATTTTAACAGAGCTATCCAAAAATGGAATGAGAAACCTTTGAAAAGAGTCTTCAAAAATTTGTTTAGCATATTGTAGAAGGGATATGTGATCATAAACAGGTGTAAAAATTAAATTAGTATCTAGTAACAAAATATTATATTTTATTAGGTTTATTAAGGATTATTAGAAATCAAGGAACAAAGAAGATATAAAATAATAACTCACGTGCCCATGGCTGATTAGCCAATTCAGAACCCCCATGCTTAGCTTACTTGCTACATCATTGCAATGGAAGAGAGAGCATAGAAGAGGGAGAGGTAGGCATTACTGCCAGTTTAAATATTAATTGTGATTTCACCCAGGTGGAGACTCATGTGAGATTATAGGGAATTCTGGGAAATACCAAGGACTTCTGGGGATTGAAGTCTGGGGTTCAAAATCTCCATTTTTACATAGGGCAAACTATATAGCCACTGTGGTCCCTTCCAACTCTGTCATTCTCTGAAGGACAAGAAAAGAATATTGGACACTCAGAGTTAACAAAGAAGAGAAGAAGAAAAAAGACATCAATGAAGGAAACATACAGAAATAAGTAGACAAGAGAGCATGAGAAACCAAAGAATAAGGAAGTCTCAAAGCTAAGTTACTGAATAGCCTTAAATATTAACTGGTTGAGAAGGAGGAAGACTAAGTTAAATATTGCCTATCGCTAAGAATCATGATAAACAGACAACAAAATATTGACCCTCTAAAGGAACCATCGGATACAGAGGAGGCCACACAGTTACTCACTATCTGCCTTCCTGGTTAAGAGCTAATAAAATTCTGCCTGGATTAAACAGATCCAAAGCAAAACATTTAGGTTGATAGGATAGATGACTTCTCTATCCCTCCCTCACATTTCTCTTCTTTATTGTTTCCTCTCTATTTGTAAATATTTGTAAATAAATTTACCACATAATTTCATAAAATTGTCTAACCATTAGTTTTCACCTTTACAAAATTAAGCATCTTGCCCAAGATCACAAAGACTGTAAGAGACAGAAGTTGAACCTGGGTCCTCTGACTATAGTGGAAAAGACATAAACATACAGATCAAATCTCTGGTTACTTTCCACCAAGGCCCCTGTATTGGCATACAGAAGACAAGACATCTTTTATTTTTAAAGAATAAAAAGGAGATTAAGTCCAAGCCTGGACAATTCTCCTTAGCTGCATTCTGGGAGGGAACTAAGGATAAGGTATCTGAATAAATTATTCACTCCTTCATTTCCCTTCTGTGTCTCTACTTGCTACAGCCATCTATTGTGAATACATTAGGAATTCAAAGTTAATAAAAAAAATCTGAGACCAAGGAATAGATGAATATCCTTATGTTTCACCCTGAGCATCATTGCTTTGATTAGAAGGCAATAAGGTGTAGTGTAAAGGTTACTGAGAAATAGGAAGATCAGAATTCAAATGCTGCCTCTGATACCAACTGACTGTGGTGAAGTTATTTTTCATCTTCCTGAACCTCAATTTTCTCATCTATAAAAGGAGTCAGAAAAATTTCTAATATCTATAAAATTTTAAATTATATCTTAATAATAAAAATATTATAGTTTTGGAAGTTTGGATCATTAGAAATCAAGGAATGAAGTGAATACAAAATAAAAAAAACCACATGCCCATGGCTGGTTAGCCATTTTCAAAATCCCCACTCACCACCATCACTGCTGATTCTACATCATGCCAAAAAGAGAGGAAAAGCCTCAATACCCACTCCTTTTATCATATGTCTACAGAAAGTACATAATGACAGGAAGTCAGTGGGCTCCTGGAAAAATGTAGTTCTTTTTTTAGGGTAACAGATTCTCAATTATACATATCAAAATAGTAAAATCCATGAAATTGTGATGAGCAAAATAAGCAAAATCAAGAGAAAATTACATAGAGCAGCATCAATATTGTTTGAAAGTGTATGTCCACTTTGAAAGAAACAACTGATAAATAGAAACAAGCAAGACATAGTTTTATATGTACATATATCTTTTTTTGTCAAATGATGCCTTATATAATGCAGGGAGGGAGGGAAGGGGGGAGATACTGGAGAATTTTATTGTACAATCAAATAAATAATGAATGACAAAAGAGGTTTTCTCTTCTCTGAGCTCTCCAAGAACTAATTCTTTAAGCCTTCTTTTGGTTAGCTAATTATAAGTTTATTAAGACTTCCTTCCCTAGGAGATACATATCCTGAGAGTGTGAGTCTTGGAGTCTTGTGGCAAGTTAGCATAATACACTGGAAAGAACTCAGGAAATGGAGCCCAAGGACCTGAGTTGAATTTTCCTTCTACTACTATGTCATGTGTTTGACCTTCAACATCTAACTTCTCTTGTTCTCAATTTCTTCATGAAGGAGAGAGAATTGTTTTATATTAGCTCTGAGATCTGTTTCACCCCTAAATCTAAAATCCTAAGATCTGGATTCAAACACTGATTCTGATACTCTGATACATAATAGCTGTATATTCTGGACATGTCATTTAACTTCTCAGCCTTAGCTTCTTCATCTATAAAGTGGAGGTAAAAATAAACTCTAGTACCTGCCTCACAGGGATTTTGTGATATTCAAATGTGGGTATAGTACTTTGCAAACTTTGAAAAACTAAATAATGAGTTATTATTTATAATTTTTATTCATTATGATCAACTAATCTCTTCCTAGTTTTGTTTAATCTCATTTCCTTTTTATCATAATTAATGTATATTGTTGTTGCTATGTCATGTTTAACTCTTCATGACCAGATGGACTATAGTATGCCAGGATTTTCTAGCCTCCATTCTCACACAAAATCTGGCCAATCTCATGTTCATTGCTTCCATGGCATTATCCACCGTATCTTTTGTCATCTGCTTCTCCTTTGGCCTTCAATATTTCCCAATATCAATTTTTCCAGAAAGTCCTACCTTATCATTATGTGGCCAAAATATTTAAGCTTCAGCTTCAGTATTTAACTTCCAGTGAACGGTCTAAATTAATTTCTTTGAGTATTGACTAATTTAATCACAATATATCGTATGTAGTAGTGTATAGATGGGATCCAAAAGCTATCCATCCAAAGAGCTTTCTACTTTCTATTTTTCTCTCCTTCAGGTTAACCAGTTTCACTCCATTCACTCCTTTTCCTCTTCTAACTAATTCTCCATCCTTTAAACATTTCCTGCCACTTTTCTCTGGAACCTTTCCATTTTCCCTAAATATTTCCTCCAAGTACAGATAATATTGTTGACACAAGTCTCTCACCCATCCAGCCATGGAGCACTGGCATGTTTAAGGCATCAGCCAGAACTAAAAAGTACATGAAGGTTTCACACCCATCATGCCCCACATTTCTAGCTGCCAGAGATCAAGAATGAAAATCCATGGTTCCGAATTATACCATGTTTCCAGAGCACTGATAGCCCACTGAGTGGTAAATGAAACTTATAATAAACGATATATACTCCTTATATTACTAATTGGCATGAAATCAGAACAACCAAACATTTAGAAAGGATCAAAGTCCTGGAGGAGCTAGGTAGCTCAGTGGATAGAGAGCCAGAGTAAAGAAGACTTGGATTCAAATGTGGTCTCAATACCTAGCTATGAAACCTTGGGTGAGTCACTTAATCCTAATGGCTTACTCCTTATTGCTCTTCTGCCTTGGAATCAATACTAATAACAATTCTAAGGCAGAAGGTAAGGGTTTAAAAAAAAGAATCAACACCCCAATAAAATACAAGCTTCCTAAAAGCACAGACTGTTTCTTGTTTATCTTTGTTTATGCAACACCTGGATCAGTAACTAGTACATAATAGATGGTCGGTTGACTAATTGATCCACTTATTTCTATGTTCATTCTGTGAGGGCAGAGGTTGTTTCATCTTTGTATTTATGTCCCATTACTTGACACAGTACCTGGTATTTGAAACTTACTAATTAAATTATTGGTTGATGATTTCCCACCGCTACCCCTCCCAAATGAATAGTGGCTCCCTTGAGGGCTGGGACTTTTACATTTTTGTTCATATCCTCAGGACCCAGCACAGTATTTAAGGAAATATTTAATAAATCCCCACAGAATTAACTTGTTAACATTCAGCCAATACTGCTACAGAAGAGCTCAATTCATAGATCTCCCATGGAGCCCAGGAATACTCACTACACATCACCCAAAAAGCCACAATAGGCAGGGAGGTCAAAATTCTACTAATGACTTCCAACATAGCCAAATGAAAACATTCAATGATAAAATAAGATCCAGATTCTTTAAAATGAACACTCTGTCACTATAGAGCTGATGCGGCTGTCAGTGAAGTGAACCTCTGTTGAGTTTGTTGAAAGTGCACTCAAGAATCCACTTGGAGCTTAAACCCCTTCGTTAGCTGATTGGAAGGCATCTCTCATGGCAGTAATGCTTCTGTGCCTCTCCTAAATAGGTTTGTCATCTCACAGCCTGGCAGGGCTGCTGAATGATCATTTCTACTAGGAAAGACACTTCAACTTATTGTCCTGGCTGAGCCCTGGTGAAATACAATTTTTTAACTTTAAGGTATTTGGAACACATGCCATTGGATTGTATTGGGTCAAAGAAAAAGAGGGGAAGACTTACCAAGTTTGAGTTGCAAAGTAGATGGAAGAGAAAAGAAAAATGTCATAGAATCAACTCCAGCTAATAAAGAATATGAATAAAACACTGCTAAAGAACATGCATCTTATCCAACTTCTGACTAAGAGTGCCTCCTCTGGAGAACAAAGGATTCTAATTCTAATGGTAGACCTTAAGATAAAAACAACCGAATAGAAATATTAATCCCTATTCTAGCCATCCCAGAAGCCACTTTGGACTCCATAGACTATGGCATAGAGACAGTGTGGGTTACTGATTAGGTGTATTAAAGATCTACAATTCTGTCTCAATGATTAAACCTAATGATTTGGAGGAGGGGAGAGTATTAAAATAATGAAAGGTTTATGATATGAAAATGCTCATTGTAAGAACTTAAATGTAAGCCTGGAAGGGGGTGAGATTTAAAGATGGAACGTTGAATCTTAGGAGTATTAAATAATACATATAGAGATGGAAGGGACCTCTGATAATATCTAGTCCAACTCTTCATTTTAATAGAGAGGACAATGAGACAAAGAGAGACTAAGTGCTTTTTCCAACATCACACTTGGAATGTGTATAAATTTGAGATTCTTTCTTTTGGGGCACATAAAACAAAGAATTGAGAGAAAGACAAAACAAATTATAATAAATACATGTAATGCAATATAAATTTTCTTTAAGGAATTAAGAGTATTAAGAAATAAGAGAAGATGAATATGAAGTTAAAGGGCTTATATAAAGACATCTATACAGTAGCTAGGAGACATAGCAAAAAGAGCACCAGACCTATAGTCAGAAATGTGAGTATGATACTTACTAGCTGTGTGAGCAAATCTTTTTTTTTTATTTTGTTTGCCTTAGTTTTCTGAGAAGATTAAATTGATCTTGTATCATTTTTTATTGATCGTATTTACAGCTAATTGATTTTGTGCTGTAACTGCCCATGTGATGGTTCTTTGTCTCTGAACTTACTGCAGAAATTCTTCTGGTCTATAATGAGTTAAGGTTAGAAATCCAGTTCTCCTACTAATAATCACTGTTTATTCTTGCCTCAAGAAAATCTGCTATCCTTGAGGCATGCCATTGGAGATCAGGAAGTTTGATCTAATATCTTTATACTTTATATGGTGAAGATTGGATTTGGCTATCTCCTGATTGTAACAATGAAGATACTTAGCTCTTTCTTGATAGTGAAGATAAAATTGTGATCCCAGTCTATTTTTAGAATTTAATCCCCAAAGTTTTAATTCAGTATTTAAAGTATATCTACCCATTTTAACCACAAAAGGTGTTAACTAACCAAAAAAAAGGTGTTGACTAACTACAAAAAGGTGTTAACTAACAAAAAAGGTGTTAACTAACTACAAAAGGTGTGACACCCATTTCATACATTGAGTCCTGGAGAGGAGTGTCTGCTGTGATTGGTAGACATAAAAATTTAGAGGAGGTGACACAAGAGAAAAAGATCTTTAAATAGAGGAAATAGTGGCACACAAGGATAGATCGAAGGATTGGGATCAAGAATTCAATCAAGATTCAGTCCAACTCTGAGTTGGACTGGAAGAGACTCACTCAGACTTGGAGTCAAAACACTTGGCTGTGGAACTGGACCCCTGGAGGAACTCGTGCAGGAGACCTCAGACTGCTTTCCTTTTAGATGGTCACCATGGTTAGTGTAAAGGCTGACTTCTTTCCTTGCCCTTTCTGGAGGTGTGAACCTCTGAGAAAGGCTCATCATCTTAAGACTCCTTTTCCCCGGCTGGGGCCTTAAAATTTCTACCTGATTCAGAGGAAACCAGAGCTCTATCTATCTTCCTTCTATTGAAAAATAAACTACAATAAACTACATTTTACTTTAGTAATTCTTCTTGAGATTTAGAATTTAAATCCCTGGTGAGCAACAATTAAAATATTCAAGTCCAACCACAACAAAATTTAACAATACCAAACTATCCTTCAAAAATGTCTGATTTGCTATCCAAAGTCTGGTCCACTTATCTCTAACTTTGTAAGTGGACTCAAATAATGAACATTTATTTCTTGGTCATAGGAGGGAAGGAGGAAGTTGTTGCTGGCCCCCTTGTTCCCAACTTCTAACCAATCATATTGCTTCCCATGCCTCAGCTATGTAATTAGTCATGCTGTCCTCATCCTCATGATGCTTTAACCAATTTTTATCATTTCCTCACCTAGTCTGTTCTGTTCTTTGTTTTATGTTTATAAAAAAAAGGAGCTGCATTTCGATGTAGGAGTCTTTTGGCTAACTGAGGCTGCTTTTTTATTGGGTTTGCACTCTGGGAATGAACTTTTACCTTGCTCAGAGAATGTGTGTCTCAGGCTGCCTATGTTAAATTTCATGCAAGACATTCTTCATCTTTAAAATGGGAATGATAATAATAATACCTAACTCCCAGGATTGTTATGAGGATCAAATGCTACAATAATTGTAAAGTATTTAGCATAGTATCTGGCACATAGAAGTGCCATATAAATGTGAGCTATTATTTGCTATTATTATTATTAACAGAAGCCAAATGAAACAAGTAGAACCAGGAAATATACATGGTAACTATGACAACATAGATGAGAACCCCCAAAAATGGAAACAATGCAAAGAAGCAAAATTGGAGTTTGAAAAATATCCTGCCAATTAGAGGATGAAAAATAGAATATGCAACCTTGAGAAGTGGTAGGCTCCCCACTTTAGAAGTCTCCAACTTCAGGATAAACAGTCTCTTGTTGGGTCTGTTATCGTGAGAATTCCTTTTGTGTATGAGTTGAACTACATGGCCACTGAGATCCTTCCAACCTTCATATTTGGCATTTCTACAATTATGTTAAGTATCTCAAATGACCAAGCCCAAAAGAGTGAGAGAGTGAGCTCCACCCACCCCCACCACCACCTTCTTTGTAGTAGTGGAAAACTATGGGTGGTAACTTTATATTTTCTATCAAACTCGGTTGAAATATTTCTGAATTTTTTTCTCTTTCTTGTTTTCATTATTTTTTCTTTTTACCATTTTTTCTTTTATTCTTTATTAAAAAGGGTGACTGAAGATGCAAAGTGAAAGGAGCAGAACCAGGAGAACCTTATACACAGAGACAGATACACTGTGGCACGAGTGAATGTAACGGACTTCTCTACTAGCAGCATTGCAATGATTCAGGACAATTCTGAGAGACTTATGAGAAAGAAAGATCACTATCCTTATCCAGCGGAAGAACTGTGGGACCAGAAACACAGAAGACAAACAACTGCTTGATTACATGGTTGATGGGTATATGATTGAGGATGTAGACTCTAAACAATCACCCTAATGCAAATATCAATAATATGGAAATAGGTCTTGATCAATGACATATGTAAAACCCAGAGGAACTGTGCATTGGCTACAGGAGGGGGGTGGGTGAAGGGGAAGGAAAGAACATGAATAATGTAACCATGGAAAAAATTTCTTAATGAATCAAATAAAATTTTTAAAAAAGATGACAGTAAAAAAGGGGGTGGTACATATATTGAGGAATGGAGGTAACAATAAAACGAAAACCATGAGTAAGATTATTTTGTAAGATAATAAAAAGAATAATTGAAATTAATTCTCTAGATAATTCAGGGTCCAAGATGAATGATCCTTTGGAAACAATCAATTAAATTTTTTTCTAATAATTCTGTGATTTCTTTAGTATGGGGAATTCCTGGTATGGAATTCTCCACAAATCCATCTATGACTTAATAAATTGTCTGAGGAATTTAAAAAGTTGAGTGACTTTCCTCAGATCACATTGCTATTGAGTGTCTTGAGTAGGACTTGAACACAGGTCCTTCTGTTATTAAGCCTAGCAGTTTATCCACTGCATTACATTGTCTCTATGAGTATTTTTTTTAATTCAGATGAATCATGTAGAACTTTGGTATTGGAGTCCTACTCTAACACCTCATCATAGGGACAAGACTTCTTGAAGGCTGTGCCATGGGAACAGAAGCTCTTTCAAGTCCTACCAAGATGGAAAGCCTTTGAATGTGGCCTCTGCAATGAACAGCCTTATGAGGACAAATCTAACTCTCTGTGAAGAGGATCATCCCTGGCAAGGAGGGAATATATGGCACTGGGGTTATAAATTTACCCAACTGGAAAGATGAGAACCCTAGATCCTTGTTGGTGAATCTATGGCATGCATTCCAGAGGGGGCTGATCCCCTCCTCCTCTCCACCATGCCTGAGGACATTGTTCACTTCACCCACCCCTCTGCCCAGATGTCCAATTTTAGCACTTCCTCCCTCCTCTGTCTAGGGTAAGGGAGTGGCTCACATACAGCACGAGGGTTGCAGTTTGGGGATTTTGTCTCTAAAAGGTTCACCACCATGGCCCTAAACAGTTACAGAAAAGTTTGGAATAAGGGAGGGTCTAAAGGGGAAAAAATGAGTCCTTTTAGGGGCATGTTGACTTTGAGATACCAAAGGATGTCCAACAGGCAATTGGGGTTGTAGAACAGATGCCTAGAGGACAGACTAGGACTGAATTATAGATCAGCATTGAGATGTTCATTGAACCCATAATAGCTAAAGAGATCACTAAGTGAGAAAGACATCAATTAAAACTATTAAGTACATAAAATAGTTTCAGCTTTATCAATATCTTTAGGTTGCCTGCCAGAGCTTTTGTAGACAGCTAGGACATGCCATGGCACACAGAGTACCAGACCAGGTATCAGGAAGACCTGAGTTCAAATGCATCCTCAGATACTTACTAGCTATGGGATCTTAGGCAAGTCTATCTCAGTTTCTTTATCTATAAAATGAGAACAATAACAGCACCTACTTCCCAAGGTTGCTGTGAGGATAATATTTATAAAGCACTTTGCAAACCTTAAATCACTTTATAAATGTTAGCTGTTACTGTCGTCTGGAATGGCCTTTGAAAGCTCAAGATCATTTCCATACCATAAGAAGGTAGTCGCATAGGACTCTAGTAGAGGAGCAGAAAAGTTTGGAATAAATAAATACATATAACAGAAAAGTCTTTTTAAAAATTTTGTTTTATTTTATTTTATTTATTTGGCCAATTTTGAACATTATTCCTTGGTTACAAAAATCATTTTCTATTCCTCCCTCCCCTTCCCCCTCCCCTCCCATAGCCAATGCACAATTCCACTGGGTATTACTTGTGTCTTTGATCAGAATCCATTTCCATATTGTTGGTATTTGCACTAGGATCTTCATTTAGAGTCTACATCCCCAATCATGTCCCCCTCGACCCATGTAATCAAGCAGTTGTTTTTCTTTGGCGTTTTTACTCCCACAGTTTTTCCTCTGAATGTGGATAGCTTTCTTTCTCATACATCACTCCGGATTGTTCAGGATCATTGCACTGCCACTAATGGAGAAGTCCATTACGTTCGATTGTACCACAGAATGGCAGTCTCTGTGTCCAATGTTTTCCTGTTTCTCACTCGACATCAATTCCTTGATGTCATTCCAGTTCACATGGAATTCTTCCAGTTTATTATTCCTTTGAGCACAATAGTATTCCATCACCAACATATACCACAATTTGTTCAGCCATTCCCCAATCAATGAATACCTCCTCATTTTCCAATTTTTGGCCACCACAAAGAGCGCAGCTATGAATATTCTTGTACATATATTTTTCCTTATTATCTCTTTGGGGTACAAGCCCAGCAGTGCTATGGCTGGATCAAAGGTCAGACAGTCTTTTATCACCCTTTGGGCATAGTTCCAAATTGCCCTCCAGAATGGTTGGATCAATTCACAACTCCACCAGCAATGAATTAATGTCCCAACTTTGCCATATCCCCTCCAGTATTCATTACTTTGCTGTCATTTTAGCCAATCTGCTAGGTGTGAGGTGATACCTCAGAGTTGTTTTGATTTGCATCTCTGATTATAAGAGATTTAGAACATTTTTTCATGTGCTTATTAATGGTTTTGATTTCTTTGACTGAAAATTGCCTATTCATGTCCCTTGCCCATTTATCAATTGGAGAATGGCTTGATTTTTTGTACAGTTGATTTAGCTCTTTGTAAATTTGAGTAATTAGACTTTTGTCAGAGGTTTTTGTTATGAAGATTGTTTCCCAATTTGTTGCTTCCCTTCTAATTTTTGTTGCATTAGTTTTGTTTGTACAAAACCTTTATAATTTGATGTAATCAAAATTATTTATTTTATATTTCATGACTCTTTCTGTCTTGTTTGGTTTTAAAAATCTTTCCCTTCCCAAAGGCCTGACATGTATACTATTCAGTGTTCACATAATTTACTTATAGTTTCCTTCTTTATGTTCAAGTCATTCACCCATTCTGAGCTTATCTTGGTGTAGGGTATGAGGTGTTGATCCAAACCTAATCTCTCCCACACTATCTTCCAATTTTCCCAGCAGTTTTCATGAAATAGTGGATTTTTGTACTAAAAGCTGGGATCTTTGGGCTTGTCATAGACTGTCTTGCTGAGGTCCCTTAACCCAAGTCTATTCCACTCATCCTCCTTTCTGTCTCTTAGCCAGTACCAAATTGTTTTGCTTTATAGTATAGTTTGAGATCTGGTACTGCAAGGCCACCTTCCTTTGCATTTTTTTCATTATTTCCCTGGAGAGCCTTGACCTTTTGTTCTTCCAAATGAACTTAGTTATGTTTTTTTTTCTAATTCAGTAAAAAAGTCTTTTGGAAGTTCGATGGGTATGGCACTAAATAAATAAATAACTTTGGGTAGGATGGTCATTTTTATTATGTTAACATATCCTACCCATGAGCAGTTAATGTTTTTCCAATTGCTCAAGTCTAGTTTTAATTGTGTGGAGAGTGTTTTGTAGTTGTGTTCATATAGTTCCTATGTTTGTCTCAGCAGATAGACTCCTAAGTATTTTATATTGTCTAGGGTGAATTTGAATGGAATTTCTCTTTCTAATTCCTGCTGTTGAGCTGTGTTGGAGATCTATAGAAATGCTGATGACTTATGTGGCTTTATTTTGTATCCTGCAACTTTGCTAAAGTTGTTGATTATTTCAATTAGCTTTTTAATTGATTCTCTAGGATTCTTTAAGTAGAACATCATATCACCCCCCAAAGAGTGATAGTTTGGTCTCTTCATTGCCAATTTTAATACAGTCAATTTCTTTTTCTTCTCTAAATGCTACTGCTAGTGTTTCTAGTACAATGTTAAATAACAAAGGTTATAATGGGCATCCTTGTTTCACTCCTGATCTTATTGGGAATGCGTCTAGTTTATCCCCATTGCAGATGATGTTGTAGACAACATATGGTAGGGTTTTGGATTCAAATCCACTCTCCTATTCATCTACATTTTATGAGTGAGTTCATCCCATTCACATTCAAAGTTATGATTGTCACTTGTGAATTCCCTGGCATTTTGATATCCTCTCCTTGTTCTGTCCTTTCTTCTTTTGCTACATCCTTTTAAACCACTGGTTTACTTTTAATCAATCCCCCTAATCCCCTCCCTTGATATGCTTCCCTTTCTGGTTCCTCCCTTTTTGTTCCCTTCTTGTTTTTTTTTAGGGTCTATTAGGTTCCCTCCCCCCTCTCCTTCCCTCCCTTTTTGTACTCTCTCTCCCCTACCGCCTCTTAGTTTTCCCTTCTCCCTTACCCTGTAGGATAATATAGAATTCAAGATCCCAATGGATCTAGATGCTCTTCCCTCTCAGAGTTGATTTCACTGAGAGTAAGGTCTAAGTATGATCTATTAGTGCTTTCTTCTCCTTCTTATAAGAGTATTCTTTCCCTCCCCTTCCCCTGTGTATCTTTGTGTGCAAAAGATTATTCTATTTCTTTTATTTCTTCAAGTATCTCTTGGTACCATCTTTGATTTCCCCCCCCACCCTTTTTCTTTTCTTTGCATATCATCTTATAGCCCTTAATGCCCCAATCTTTTCCTATGAGTGATTCTTCTAATTTCTATAATAATGAATGCAATTTTTGAGAGTTACAAATAACATTTCCCCATATATATATAATTTGATCTAATTGTGGTCCTTAAAGAAGAGAGTTAGAATAAAAAAATTTTTTCTCCTTTTCCCTCTTTTTCTTATTTACCTTTTCATGTTTCTCTTGATCTTTGTGTTTGGATGTCAAACTTTCCACTTAGTTCTGGTCTTTTCTTTACAAATACTTGGAAATCTATTTTGTTGAATGCCCATACTTTCCCCTGGAAGTATATAGTCAGTTTTGGATGAATAGGAGATTCTTGGTTGAAGACCCAGTTCTCTTGCCTTTCTGAATATCATGTTCCAGGCCTTGCGGTCCTTTAGGTGTGGAAGCTGCCAGGTCTTGTGTGATCCTGATTGGTGCTCCTTGGTATCTGAATTGTCTCTTTCTGGCTTCTTATAGAACTTTCCCCTTAGCTTGAAAGCTCTGGAATTTGTCAATTGCATTCCTGGGAGCTGTCTTTTGGGGATTTAGTGTAGAGGGTGTTCTATAAACTCTTTCAATGTCTATTTTGCCCCCTTGTTCAAGAACATCAGGGCAGTTTTCTTGGATGATTTCTAGAAGTATGATGTCAAGATTTCTGTTTATTTCTGGATTTTCAGGTAGACCAATGATTCTCAAATTGTCTCTTCTTCCTGTTTTCCTGATCTGTCACCTTGTCAGTGAGATGTTTTATGTTTTCTTCTATTTTGTCAGTCTTTTGACTTTGCTTTATTAATTCTTGCTGTTTTGCAAGATCATTGGTTTCCAGTTGCTCCATTCTGGTCCTTAAGGCCTGGTTTTCTGCTTTAACCTTTTGATTTTCTGCTATAACTTTTTGGTTCTCTGCTTTAATTGTTTTATTTTCTTTCTGAACCATTTCCCATTTCTCTTGCCAGAAGGCCTCCATCTTTCTGATAAGCTCCAATTAAAATTCTTCCAGAGTTTGTGGACAATTTCCATTTTTTAGAATGTTTTATCTTTGTTTGAATTTCCTCCTGTGTTTCTTCTGTAGCCTGGGTTTTTTCCTCCATAAAAATTATCAAGGGTCACTGCCTTTTTTTTGCTTTTCTTGGAGGGAGTTTGGGGCTCTTGTGCACAATTAGCCATCACAGTGGGGGATTTACCTTCCCTTTTTAGTCAGAAATATGAGTGAGCTGAGCAGGTTCTCTGTGTATGGAGTTAAGGAGCAAGGATTTTGCCTGAGGCAATCTCTTAAATCACTGCAGCGTTTGCAGCTCTGCGCTACCTTCCTGGGGGCACCCATGGTCTGCACTGCCCTGCCCGCTGGGATTTCCAGTTTAGCTGCTCTCAGGGTTAGGTCTTTGGTGATCTTAGTCAGCTTCCGAGGACCTAGATGTGCCCCTTGCTCACTCTAGAGGTGCCCCTTGCTCACTCGCTGATTCTGGCACATGCTGACTCTGACTCTGGCTCCATAGGTGGGGTGGGGGAGGGTAGATCTACTCGCCTTTGGGTGAGAGCTTTTTCACCCTCTTATAGTATGGAAATACCCAAATCCCATGTACCTCCAATGCTGCGCCCCACTGTAGGGTCCCTCCATTCTTGTGAAAATGGTTTTAATGGTCTTTTGGGGTAGTCTATTTCAGTGGGTACTGGGGAGAGGAAGCACCCCATGTCTAGACTGCTGCCATGCTTACCCGGAAGTCCAGAAAAGTCTTAAATGGAGTATTTCCTAACCACTTAGAGAACAAATTGTTACTCAGAATAACGTATATGAATACATATACATATATATCAGAGTTGTTCAAAGAAAATCACAAGCATTTGGCTTTGTCATGAAGAAAGGCTTTCTCAGCATTTCAGCGATGAGCAGTGGGATTTTTTTAAAAGGCATTAAATTAGAACAGGAGTCCCTTGCATTTAGTCTCTAAAGACATGTGGGAACACATCCTAAAAGCAGAATGGCTCACAGGACCATCCAAATGAGTTTACAGTCCACAATCACCAGGTTAGAAAGCTATAACTCAGGAAGCTACACAGAGAGAAAGCAACCTTGTGATTTACACATCAGAGAGGAGAAAAAAAAAGAGGCTTCTAGGATAGTAACTATCCCACTAGCCAGACAGTCTGATGAAATCCAACCAGCTTATGGGGAGTCAATATAGAGTTTTCAAAGCCCCTAAAATGAAACCAACATGGCTTTAAAAAGGTCCTTGTCTAAGAGGAAGGCAGGAGGCTGCTGGAGAGAGAAGGGGTATTGTGAACCATTTAACATATCCATCAAGAAAATTCTTTGCCATATTAATAATATGGAAATAGGTCTTTATCAATGACACATGTAAAACCCAGTCGAATTGTGTGTCAGCTATGGGAGAGACATAGGGGGAGGGAGAGAAAGAACAAGAATATTGTTACAATGGGAAAATATTCTAAATTAATTAATTAAATGAAATTTTCAAAAAAGAAAATTCTTTGCCAAAGTGGGGAAATCTCACAATCAAGTAAAAGAAAATGCAGTTTGACTATGCTAAACTGGTTGGAATTGATGATGATGAAGATGAAGATGAAGATGATGGTGGTGATGGTGATGGTGGTGGTTGTGATGGCATTTCTAAAGGACATTAAAGTTTTAAAAGTGCTTTATTACAATTATCTCATTTTATCTTTACTGCAATCCCTGGAGTCAGGACATCTTATCATTGCCATTTTATAGATGAGGAAACTAAAGCAGAGATTGAGAGATCTGTCCAGGGGGATAGAGTTGATAAATGTTTGAGGTAGGTCTTCCTCAATACCTAGAACTCTCTCCATCTCATTGCCTAATACAGAATAATCCCCTTGATGTTTTTATTTATTTTTTGCCTTCAGATTCCTAGCACCTAGGCAGATTTGCACATAGTAGTGGTTTGTACATAGTACATTCTTTAAGAAAAAAAAACAGGGGATCAATGGATTGAGAGTCAGACCCAGAGACAGGAGGTCCTGGGTCCAAATCTGGTCTCAGACACTTCCTAGCTTGGTGACCCTGGGCAACTCACTTAACCCCCATTGCCTAGCCCTTCCTGCTTTTCTGTCTTAGAAGCAAAACACAGTATTGATTCTAAGATGGAAGGTTAGGGTTTAAAATAAAAAAATTTTTAAACTTATTTTCTGTCTTAGTAACAATTCTAAGACACAAAGGCAAGGTGAAGTGACTTACTCAGGATCACACAGGTAGGAAGTAGTCTGAGGTTAGATTTGAACTCAGTTCTCCTGACTCCAGTCCTGGTGCTTTATCCACTGAGTCACAGAACTGTCCTGATATTAGGTTGTTAAGAAATGTATGTTACAATAGATCAGATCCAGCCGCATTGGCCTTGACCTTGTCCATCTCATTTTGGCCACCAACACAAAGATTGTTCTTCTTCATTACAATCCCCAAATCAAAAAGAGCTACCCAACTTCAAGGAAGGTTAAGACACGGGCTATCATAATATAAACTGGAAAAACTTTTATCAAACACTGGGGAAATGAAGACAAAACTGAAATGGTCCCTGCCCTCATAAAACCTATGTTCTTCTGGAGGGAAACACAGATAAGTGATTACAGAAATATACACAAGACAATAGCACAAAGCTGACCAACTTGACAGCTAGGACCCTGTCACAAAATAAATTCAAAAGGGAGATAACATTAAACACGAGGAAGAAGATTAAAGGCTTTCTATAGGAGGGGACATCTGTTCTGGCTTGAGAAGAAAGCTCTAGATTCTAAGAAGCAAAGGAAAAAGAGGAAGGCATTCTAGGCATGGAAGATAGACTGTCCAAAGGAGCAGGGAAATGACAAGTTGTGTATAGGGGACAATGAGCAGGTCAGTTTGGAATAGGTATGTAAAGAGAACTGAAAAGGTAATTAAGAGGGAGCCACTAGGTGGCTCAGTAGAATGAGAATGAGAGGTCCTGGGTTCAAATTTGACCTTAGATACTTCCTACCTATGTGACCTTGGGAAAGTCACTTAACCTCTATTACCTAGCCCTTACTATTCTTCTGCCTTGGAACTAGTACACAATATTGATTCAAAGACAAAAGATAAAGGTTAAAAAAAAGATAATTAGGAGCCCGATTATGGAGGAAATCTTGCTGTCAGTGAGATAGAAGAGCAAGAATCACTCATGCAATTTTAGTTTCTGCAGATCAGATTATCATATATTTACTTACCTTAAGTGTGATTTGAACCCAGTACTTTCTGGTTTCCATGTTTCATATCACTTAAAAAACATATATCTGGAGCACAGTTAAGAACTTAATTCCCTCTCCCTCCCCATCAGGGAATGTAAACCCCTTAGTTGGAGGGATTGTTTTTTTTATTTTTATCCATATGTGCAAAGTATGTCAAACAGTACCCTTAATAAATTCTTATTGAATTATTCTAGCTCTTCTGAAGATTGGAGGGAAACAAAACCAAGCAAACTTGCAGTTATCTAATTACCCGGGGAATAAGTACTTGTTCATGGTCATTCTTGAATGGACCCAAAACACATACCACACTGTGATAAGAAGGTAAATGGATCATGCATTTCCCCTTGATGATGCCAAAGCAAGTCTGACAGAATTATAACTACATCTGAGAGGTCAACAAATATCCTGGCTAGGGAAGAAAAATTCTCCTGAGTTGAAGAGGCTAAAAATGTAGTTGTTCATTTGATCGTTAAATAAACAGCTTAAGATCTGGAAAAGATACAGAAAGTCAACTTGTCCTTTTTTTGGCCAAATAAGAAGCTCAGAAGGATGGGGAATAGTGGCCAGAGAGTTGGCCTTAGAGCCACAAAGACCTGGGTTCAACTCTCACTTGTTTTAGTAGATGGATAAAACTGAGTGTTTAACCTCTCAAATTCCTCATCTGAATAATGAGGGTAAGTTGAGTCCTTTTATATTGTATATTGGTCTATCCCATTTTATTTTTTAAACCCTTACTTCCATCTTGGAATCAATACTTTGTATTGGTTCCAAGGCAGAAGAGTGTTAAGGGCTAGGCAATGGGGGTCAAGTGACTTGTCCAAGGTCACCAAGATAGGAAGTGTCTGAGACCAGATTTGGACCCAGGACCTCCTGTCTCTGGGTCTGGCTCTCAATCCATTGAGCCACCTAGCTGCCCCCTGTTTTTTTTTTTCTTAAAGAATCTACTATGTACAAACCACTACTATGTGCAAATCTGCCTAGGTGCTAGGATTCAGAAGGCAAAAAAAGAAATAAAAACATCAAGGGGATTATTCTGTATTAGGCAGCTGGGTGGAGAGAGTTCTAGGTATTGAGGAAGACCTACCTCAAATATTTATCAACTCTATCCCCCTGGACTATCTCTCAATCTCTGCTTTAGTTTCCTCATCTATAAAATGGCAATGATAAGAACACCTGACTCCAGGGATTGCAGTAAAGATAAAATGAGATAATTGTAATAAAGCACTTTTTAAACTTTAATGTCCTTTAGAAATGCCATCACAACCACCACCATCACCATCACCGCCATCTCATTATCATCATCTCATTATCAGCAGCAGCAGCAGCTGGGAAGTGTCTGAGGCCAGATTTGAACCTAGGACCTCCCATCTCTAGGCCTGGCTCTCAATCCATTGAGCTGCCCCTCCTCTGGCCAACTTTAGGGACAACCCTGGAAGAGGACATTTTTTTAAATGAAAAATGTTAGCTCTACAAATGATACTAGCCTGAACTGGGAGCTTTCCTGAATTTCTCCTGATGTTCTAGGGATATCAATGGAAGAAAATGGGACACAGAAAATGGAAGAAATGGAAGGAATACTTAGAAAATATTAAATATGTCCACTTTTAAGGGATTAGAGAGGGAAAAGTCTCCCCATCTCTGAAGAATTAAGAATATAACTCAGAGGTTGAAACAGATGTTGATGATGGGTATGAGAGCTATAACACACAACCAAGGATGTCATCAAGGACATATATCATCATGGGTATCGTAGACTTTAAACTAGA
Source organism: Monodelphis domestica (assembly GCF_027887165.1). Taxonomy (NCBI): domain Eukaryota; kingdom Metazoa; phylum Chordata; class Mammalia; order Didelphimorphia; family Didelphidae; genus Monodelphis; species Monodelphis domestica. Next base: position 406,171,797 of record NC_077230.1, on the reverse strand, counting down.
AGGGATCTTAGAGGCCATCTTATTCATAGAATAGTAAATGTAGACCATGGGAAACTGAGCCCCAGGTAGGCTATCAAAAAGAAACAGAGGTAGGATCTGACCACTATATCACAATGCTTCCTGATGAGAAGGAAGAAGAAGGAGAGGAAGGGATGGATGGAGGAAAAATGGAGTTGGTCACATGTAGTGAGTGAGAGCAAAAGACAACCAAGGGGGACATCTAGGTGGTTCGGTGGATTGAGATCCAGGTCTAGAGACAGGAAGTCTGGGGTTCAAATCTTGGCCTCAAGCACTTCCTAGATGTGTAATCCTAGACAAGCCATTTAACCCCCATTGCCTTGGAACCAATAGATAGTACTGATTTTAAGGTGTAAGGTAATGAGATTTTTAAAATAAAATAATAAATGGATAGCCCTTTCATTCCACTGATATCCCTATAATACCAGAAGAAATTCAGAAAACCCCAAGCAAATTGGGTTGAGTCCCAGTGGTGAATTTAGGAGAGGATAAAGATGAGCAGACATAGGTCAGATTCTAGACCTTTGGACATCAATGAGTTCCAAGAGGAGAGGGTTGTCTATAAGGGAATTTAGGGTAATAAAATTTGCTCTCATCCCCAGCATAGAAGGGACATTTTGTCAAAGTTCTCATAAATTTTCTTTATTCTTAGGACAATTCAGAAATTGAACTTGAAAAAGATTGACCTGAAGTTGGTCCTCTTTAAAGGATTGTTTAAGAAAAACAACAGCAATCCACTGTGCCATCTGACTACATTCACTTCCCCTGGAAGACTGACTTTTAATTTCCTAGATTTGGGTTAACTCCCTGTGAATCTTGGATGTCAAACACTTATCAGATGTATTGGATGCAAAGGTTATTTTTTCCTCCTAGTCAGTGTCTTCCCTTCTTATCCTACCTGTGTTTATCTTGATTAAGCAAAAGCTTCTCCACATCATGTAATCAAAATTAGATATTTATCTGTTATAATCACCTCTATCCATCGTTAAGCTAAAGCTTCTAGAACTAATATAATCAGATATTAGGAAGAGAAAAAAGAAATCGGGAGGAGGATTAAAATTTGGCAGAGAATCTTTAAACCTCAGGGACCAAACACAAGACAGAGTAGTAGAGAGGGAACCACAGGGAAAATGTGAAGCCCAGTCCTTCCCCTGTCCATTTACAGAGGCCACTCTGGTCCATGTCATTGTTCTAGGCAAATCCTTAAGGGATACATGGTGATCATCGTGATGGATCAGCCTGTTCACAAAAGAAACATCGAACATCCATACGAATGGCCTGGACCATTTGCCAAACCACTGTCCATCTGGAAACCCTGGAAAGAAGATTGTTTCCTATGAGTGGTGCCAGGCTTAGAGAGGGCAAGAATTAGCAGTTTGAGCCAGCTGGGTTTACTGAGTTAAACACAGCAATGGGTCTTTCAGGGCAAGGAAATTGCCCAAAAATGAAAAAAACCCAAGTGTGGGTGAGGAGATAATTGCTAAATGATTCTGAGAATGAGAGGAAGACAATATAAAAACAGCACATATAGTATGATCTCAATTTCCCCCAAAATGATACACCAGCTTTTCTCCTTTCGCTCCTGTAGCTAAAAACCCATGTAAGAAGTATCCAGTCATTAAGTATTAAGCATCTGCCATTATGTACCAGATACTGATAATAGAACATCAACTCTAGAGTCAAAAAGACCTAAGCTCAAATCCCACCTCTGAGACCTTGGATAAGTCACTTACCTTCCCCATCTTTAAAATTGGGAGAATGATACCTAAAGTACCAACTATATAGGGTTCTGTTAGACTCAAATAAGATCATGATTTTGAACCCTTCAAAGCTTTTTTGAAACGTCAGATTGGAAGAGGAAGATTGTTTCTTTGATTCTTTTGTCATTTTTTTCCCATTCTGCCTCTTCTATTTTTCTTCTCTGACTGCCCTGAGTCACACTAATATTCTCAGTTCCCTCAATCCCTTTCATAATTATTGTCTTCAGAGACAGTCATTAAACTAGGGGGCCACCCACCTACTCCAATGTCAAAGATGACTTATAGGCATGTGAGTAATGGGGATGAAAGGATGTCAAAACAATAAAAGGGGGATCAGTTTTCCACCTTTTGCCTTGCCAGCTACCAGAACCATCAGAGTTCAGAGAACAAATAATTTACATCCCCCTCACTGGCACTGCCCCCTAAATGCTCTGTGACACCTCTGCTGACAAAAAGGGATAGGCAGCCTCCTAAAGAGGCATGAGTCCCTGCAGCATCAGCAAACTTGGCTTCAAATTAAAGAGGTGAATTTGGATTTTTTCAGTAGCAATTTGTGGTTTGCTGAGAACAAAATTATCTGGAATAAGAATCAAGCAGGACATGAAACCCAAGACAGAGACTTTGGAAGCAATGGCGAAGGCACAAGTGAGCTAATTACTAGCAATTATGGTGGCACAATGGATAGAGCACTGGGCTTGGAGTCAAGAAGACTCATCTTGAGTTCAAATCTGGATTCAGACACTTACTAGCTGTGTAACCCTGGGCAAGTCCCTGAATCCCATTTTCCTCAGTTTCCTCATCTGTAAAATGGGCTGGAGAAGGAAATGGCAAACCACTCCAGTCTCTTTGCCAATAATTTGATCAAATGGGGTAACAAAGAGTCAGACTCCACTGAAATGACTAACCAAGTTGTAGTTTTTGCTGTGGCTTACATGGTACAGAAATTACATCACCAGCCTCAGAGTCAGATCGTTCCTCTGCTACACTTTGGTTGTGGGACCCTGGACAGTGCTCCCCAGGCAACTGAGACCAAGATGCAGAGTTGGTATGACTCTGCCTTGGAAGAATAAAATTTGGGATCTGGACCAAAGATTCATGTTTGTGTGTTGTTTTACAAAGACTTTAATTTGATCTCATACTCTCCTTGCTATATATATATATATATATATATGAAGGGTATAAGATTTAGACGGAGAAGGGATCTCAGATGTCATCTATTCTAACTGCCTCATATATAACTCATGGGATTCAAACCCAAATCCTATGATGCCAAATCTATCACTCTTTCCACGGAGCCATATTGTCTCATTTAAAGTTACATGACTTGCTCAGGGTAACACATCTATTGTATGAAGCAAGATTCAAACCCATGTCTTACTGAATCAAAAAGCCAATTTTATATCTACCCATTACACTATATTATTTCTCTTTTTCTTTCAATAAAAATAGTACAAGGACACTCTCAAGGTCTCTCTGAAGAACTTTGGTTTAAACTATGAAACATGAGAGACCCTGGCACAGGACTATCCTGCATGGTATGCTCATATCAAAGAAGGTGCTACGCCCTATGAGCAAAAACTACAGTAGCTCAAAAGAAACATGAGATGCCCAAATTTAGAAACATCCCCAGCCCAGATGCTCACATAGGCTATTTGTGCCTGGTCTATGGTAGAGTCTCCCCAGCTCTGATTAGTCTAATCAGCCATATTTGGACACACTGTACATTGACCCTGCTGACATAGTGATGTCATTTTGGTTCTCTTTGAGTATGAAGTACTACAACCAATCACCAGTTGTCATTGTTATTGTTGTTGTAAAGAGGAGTGGATAGAGTACTGGGTCTAATCAGGAAGACTTGAATTCGAATCAAGCCTCAGACACTTACTAGCTGTGAGGCCCCAGGAAAATCACTTAACCTTGTTTGCCTCCGTTCAATAAGTTGAGTAAGGAAACAGCAAATCATTCCAGGATCTTTGCTAAGAAAATTCCAAATGAGGTCATGAAGTGTTAAAGAGGACTGAAACAACTGAATAAAAAAAGACTTGAATACTTTGGATGTGGTCTGGCCTTTCATAAGAAATCAGGACCACTAGGGTAATACAGTGGAAAATAATCCTGGATTTATAGTCAGATGAATTAAGTTTAGAACTAATTCTGACCTTTAGTGCCTGTGTGAGTCTATACAAGTCCCTCTCTAGTCCTAGTTTTCTCACCTGTGAAATGGCTGGTGACCTCTAAGATTTGTGATCTAGCTCTAAATTTGTGATCTTTTCTTTGTAAGTTGACCTTAGACTCCACTGAACTTCAACCAACCTTTTTCAGTTCAATTCAAACATTTAACTCTTTAGGGCAAGCGAGACCTTACTAAAGACCAAATTCTAACCCCATTTTAAAGATGAAGAAACGAATGTAGAGAGAAATTAAATGACTTGTCCAGCTTCACACAACTAATAGAAAGAGTAGATAATGGAAGCAGGATTTGAACCAAGGTCCAGTGTCCAGGCAATCACACCATGTTTGCTACCTCTTGATTCAATTCAACTTGATTCAATCTAGCAAACCTTTTTAAGTACCTACTACATGTATGACATCCGACTAAGTGCTGTGAATACAAAGATAAAAATATTATAGTCCCTTAAGACCTTCTGACTTGCTAGATATTTATGATCTAGTCCTAAAAATTAGTCCTGCCTTTTCTCTACTCTTGGTACTATTCCAGCTGCCCCCAAAGAAGGCTGGCCACTCACAAAATGATTCCAAGAAGGATCCAGGCAAAGGAATCTTAAGGGTCTTGCTCAAAAGCTTGTATCCATCTCCTTCACTCCCTTCTGCTGAAAGGACATCAGGGTCATTCACTCAGTAATTGGAATGAGCCCACAGTACCACCACCAGACATCAGAACAGAAATTATTCCTATTGTGTCAATAGTGTTTAAGCACTCCAAAAGGAAAGAGGCACATTGTCTCAGAAGGAAAAAAGCTGTCACTATCCTTGAGAACCAGAGGACCTAAATGGAAACAAAGATCTTAGAAGAGTATTCCAAGGGAGAGATGGGGGACCTAAAACATTACAATCTTTTTTTTGTATTAGATGACAGCCCTAACTAAACTATTATTGTTCATTGTTGTTATTTGTTGCTCAGGGATTGTTCAGTTGTGTCCACTTCTTCATGGTCCCATTTGGAGTTTTCTTAGTAAAGATAGTGGAAGGGTTTGTCATTTTCTTCTCCAGCTATATAATTGAAAATCTGTTGCCCTAAAAAAACCCTACATATCCCAAGAGCCCACTGACTTCCTTTCATTGTGTACTTCCTGTAGACAGAGGATAAAGGGCGTGGGCACGGAGGCTCCTCCTCTCTGATGTAGAATCAGCAGTGATAGTGTTGAGTGGGGATGACTAAAAATGGCTCATCAGCCATGGGCACACGGTTTTTATTTTGTATCCTCTTTATTCCTTGATTTCTAATGATCTTTAAGAAATCTCTTAAAATATATTTTTATTATTGAGATTTAATTTTAACTTTTACATAGCTCATTTTACAGATGAGGAAGCTGAGGTTTAGTGAATTGCCCAGGGTCACTTAGCTATTGTCCAAGACTAGATTTGAACTCCAGAATATGAACTGATTCCATATCCAATCCAATATGAACAGAATCCTGACTCCAAGCCCAACACTCTGTCCACTGTGTCATTTAGTGACCATATTATTATTATTACTATTATTTAAAATTTTTATTATAATGATATTAATTAATAATTATATAATATCAAATATATAATGTTTTTTATTAGTGGACAAGTAGGTGGCATAGAAGATAGAGTGATGGGCCTGGAGTCAGGAAGACCTGAATTCATATTTGAACTCCAGCACTCACTAGATGTGTAACCCTGAGCCAGTCTAGCCTCAGTTTCATTATTTGTAAAATGGGGATAATGATAGACACAACAATCCCAGTGTTGTTTGGAGACCAAACAAGATAATAATGGTAAAGTGCTTAACACGGTACCTGACACATTATAAATGCTGCTTAGCAAATATTTTATTGATTGATTGACCCTGAGCAAGTTATTCTACCTCTGTCTGTCTTAGTTTCCTCAATGATAAAATAGAGATTATGATAGCCCTTACTTCCCCAGGTAATTGTGAGGATCAAGTGAAATAATTGTAAAGTGCTTAGCAGAGTGCTTGGCACATAGTATGTGCTATATAAGTATCAGCTACTATTATTAATTATAATTGTTAATAATTATAATAATCCCCTGTTATGTGAGCCAACCATGAAATTTTTCCATATGGAGGTTTCATAACTAAGTTTAGAACCAAGTCCAGTATAGTACAGAAGCCACTGGAATTGGAATCAGGAAGACCCAGATTCAAATCCCACCTCAGACATGAACTAGTTGTATGACTTCAAGCAAGTTATTTTTCTTCTTCCATAGATCTCAAGTTACTCATCTGCAAAATGAGGGCATTGGAGATATCTAGGTGGCTCAGTAGATAGAGAACAGGTCTGAAGAGGAGAGGTCCTAGGCTTAAATCTGGCCTCAGACACTTGCCCAAAGACAACAAACAGGAACCTCTACCCCAATAACCTACTATTCGTATTGGTGGCTGCTTGCCTGAAGCCCAGTTTCAGGAAGGGATTCAGCTATACTCCACCTGACTCAAGGCTCAACTCTTCAGACTTTTTCTTCTCTTCCTCTTTGCCAATTGTCTTCCCACCGTAGAAGAATCTCCTTCTGGAGGTCTCATTCTCCTGACTGCCCAGATCACAAATTCAAGAGGGGACGCAATTTTACTTAAAACTTCAATTAAATCTCTCCTCTCCCTTCATCCTCTTCTCTTCCTTCCCCATTCTCCATTTCCCTTTTAACTGTCATCTTCTCCCATAAGAATGCAAGCTCCTTGAAGATAAGGACTGATTTGTTAGCTTGAATTTGCATTCTGTTCCCAATGTTTACCTCAGACAGATCACTTAATAAATATTTTGTCTATCTATGTAAAAATGAGAAAAGAAATAAGTAAAATGGAATCCACAAAACAAAAATCAACCAGAAATTGTTGATAGCTTAAAAAACTGAAAGTAAAAAACCAAAGGGTTCAAGTGGTACAATGAGTCAAAGCAGCACTAAATAAATAAATGAAAGGATAAGTAATTATCTGAATGAATGGATGAATAAATGAATGAATGAATGAATGAAAAATTGATTAAATACATGAATGAATGAACAGACAACTAATCAAATAAACTATTCAATATAAATTTAAAATTAGATTGCATATTTAAACATAAAAATTATACTGTATATATATATATATATATATAATACTCTTGAGAAGTATATTAGGTGAGAGAGAAAATCCCTGAAGAAGAATGGCATATACAATTTTTGCTCATATTTGTCAATGGTCTAAGAATTTTTTGATCCTTATTCTACATCACTAAAAAGTTTTTGAGTATGTATACTCTATGTACTTATGTACAAATTGTATATGTATTCAGCTATACAAAATAATTATTTAAAATATAAAAGTGACCCAGAAATAGATTTTTTTAAATGAGCTCAAAATCAGATAATATTTTATCCTAGACTTTATAGAGTAAGTGCAGTGCTTTGTCACACCCAAACATTAGGAAAATCACTTTGCCACTTCTATGAAGCATCAATTAGAATGAAGAAAGACAGGGCAGGGAGAAACATTAAGAGGATTTTGCAGTTGTCCATGAAGGAGATGATGAAGGCTTAGGCTAGGGTGGTGGTGGCTCTGTTGAGGAGAAAGAAAGGAAGGGATGCAAGAGATGTTGTGGCAGTAGGAAGAACAAGATTATGCAACTGATTAAATGGAGGAAAAGGGGTGTGTGATCATGAGGAGCTAAGAAAGACATTGAGGACATAAGGTAATATTCCTCCAATGGTAATGGGGAAGTTTAGAAGATGGATGAATTGGGAGTCAGGAAGATAATATAATAAGGTCTGCAATGCAGATTTCAACCAATCCATGTTTGCTCATCCAGAATGACTCATTTTGTCCCATTAAAAGAAAAAGAGGTCAAGAAGAAAAATAGGATAGAAAGAAGAAAAAGAAGGAGGGTGGGGGAAGCTCTTCTTCACTGGCCACTGCTCCAGAGTGCAAGGCTAGCCAAAGGATGCCTGATATAGTATAAGGTGATCTAGGGAATAGAATGTAGACAAGAAGGATTTTCCCAACAGCACGTAGTCTGGTTATGCTATAGTTAGGTCCACAGTGGAGCATTAAAGATTACCCTCTGATTGGTTGCTTGCTCAGCCCTTAGGATCAGGCCACAATCTACAATCAAGTGGAATGAGCTTCCACTTCAGGGACCACTGAACTAATGGCTGAAAGCAGCCTAACAAATTAAAACTCAAGTTAGATCAAATACAAAACATAAAAAGTTTGCATGTCATAGATAGATCACTGGATCTCTAGCTATTCTGCAAAACTATGAAATGGCAAAACCTATTAATATCCATAATTATTGTCTGAAATACCTCACAGTGGTGCATGAATTACTAGCAAAGTATTTTCTTAGCTTTGCCCTTGCTGTAATTCTAATTCCATCTTTCTGAATAGAAGGGATCACCAATATACTGCCAAAAGATGAGAATACCCATTATTTCTTCAAATATAGGTCAATTATTCACAGCTTTTGTTGCTGAAAAAATCTATAAACACTTAAAAGAAAATATAAGGAAGTCAGGATTCAAATGAAATATTTTGCATGCTACTGTGAATGCATAATTCTGGATATGTGGACAGAACAATTACTTGTCCTGTGCCTTATATGGGAGTAGACTTGGTATGAGGGTTCTAGGAAGAAGAAATGTTCTCTTCATTCCTAATTTGGGAGAGAAGCATAGATCCAGATTCTCTCCATTGAGTGACTCCTGGAGAGACATAAAAGATTTTGGGAAGTGGGCAGAGACATGTAGAAAGTGTATCTCAAAAGGTCCCTGATTTGAGCTTGACTTGATAAATGGATGTGCTCACTATTCATTATTTGTGGTGGGATTTTGTGCATTTGATGGGAAGGAGTCAAGCCCACAGCTATAAACTTGGAGTTACTCCTTCCCCTTTAAGGGACAACAAGTAAGCTTGGACCTTTCAAAAAGCATGCTTTTAGATTAGCAATTTGGGGAGGAAGGGGGATATGGAAAAATAGATAACTCGTCTAGTACACTTTCTCTTAGAGGATAACATAACAGTGATCTTTATGACCCTCCCCCTACTCTTTTTTCAGGCAAGAAACAAAGTCTTACTTGGAGAAATACTGAACATGATTCCAGAGTTAGCTATCAAAGCCTTCCTGCAAGCTACATTTGAGCAACCCATGTCAGGATACATAACCTGTGTGGGCAGCAGATACCTTACAAAAAGCCTTAAGGGTGTAAAGTACAACTCATTGATTCCATTGTTATTGAACAAGACACCCCAAAGTGCCATAACATTTTATATGCCTTCATTAATTCTTTTGACTTAGTCGCCTACTCATAATTTGGTCATGTGCTATAAATACAAAAAAAATAGATCTAAGCAAAGAGAAGATATTAGAATTCCCACAGAAATACCATTAACTATTTTATTAATTCAACAATTGTTTATCAAATGCTTACTATGTACAAGGCACTATAATAGGTACCAGGGATACAAAGACGAAGACAAAAATAGTTTCCACTATGAAGGAGCTCGCATTTTTCTGGAAAAAAGTAATGCAACCTATGTGAAAGTAAATAAATGCCAACTCTAGACATAGAAGAAATTTCAAGACAGAGAAGATTCTGGATAACTAAATGGACTGGGAAAGACCTCTCATATATTAAATTTAAAATTAGTTTCTCTACTAAAAAGTATTATAGTTTTAGAGGTTTATTAAAGATTAAGAAATAAAAAAATACAAAATAAGAAAGAACATGTCTAGGTGGGCTGAAAAGCCCATTCACAGCCACTTACTCTACATCTTGAGAGATGTGTGTGCTTAGAAGCGGAAGCAGAGAGAGAGGCGAAGTAGGCAGACAGTCAGTTTAAATACAAATTGTGTTCTCGTACTCAGGTGACGACTCAGGGTGATATTATAGGGAATTCTGGGAACTACCAAGGACTTCTGGGAATTGAAGTCTGGGGTTCAAATCTCCATTTTACACATAGGAGGCAGAATCTAGGCTTCACTTTATTTTTTTCTTTCTGAGTTATACATGTATTATCATGCAAAACACATTTACATATTATTCATTTTTGTAAGTGAATAATCTTATAAAACCAAAACCCCCCAAACATATACCCAAATAAACAAGAGAGAAATCATATGTTTTCATCCCCCTTTCTACTCCAGCAGTTCTTTCTCTGAAGGTGGATAGCATTCATTTTCACAAGACCTTCAAAATTGCCCTGTACCATTGTATTGCTATTAATAGCAAAGTCTATCACATTTGATCGTTTGACAATATCACAGTTACTGTATATAATGTTCTCCTGGTTCTGCTTATTTCATTCTGTGTCAGTTCATGTAAGTCTTTCAAGCTCTTTCCAAAATCATCCAGTTTATCATTCCTTATAGCACAATAGTACTTCGTCACCATCATATAACAATTTGTTCAGTCATTTCCCAGTTGAGGGATATCCCTTTAGTTTCCAATTCTTTGCCACCATAAAAGAGCTATTAATATTGTGACAAGGAAATCACTTTAAAAGACTGATATATATTAATTTAAGGTCGCCAAGGAATTCAGCTATGTAATTCCTAAATGAAAACTCAAGTCAGCCACATTGTGGCGACCACGAAGGGACAATATTTTTATACAAACAGGTCCTTTCCCATTTTTTTTCTCTTTGAGATACAGATATAAGCAGTAGTCTTCTAAGAGGACTAATTCTGCTATGGTTCTTCATGGCATTAAACTCTTTTTCTTCCCCCTGAATGGACTAGCAGATAACTTTCAAGTCAAAGATGGAAACATTACATTGCCTCTGCTTCAAATAGATAATACTGATGTACACAGATGAAATCAAGTTATATGAATGCAGTGAAAAGCTTTTTAAATTTTAGAATATTAAAACAGTTTAAACATTAATCATTTCTTATGGAAACTTTATCCAATGATATAAAAATGTCATTTGGACTAGACAAATATAAAATTCATTATATTTCCCAATAAATAGAGATGGAACACTTGGATCATGTATCTCAGATTAAATTAATGAATAAAAGGGATACTTACATGTAAGTTGATCTTCTCTAAGGAAAACTCATCAAGAAAAAAGGCTATCAAGCAGAAAACTAGTGCTGTTAAGAGACTGAATTGCATCCTGAAGTCAAAAATTAATAGGAAGAGCAATTATAGAACAAATGATGGCTTTACAATATCAGATTTAATTTGTGCTTATGGAATAGTAAAATGGACAATAAAGGAGTTAGGTGTCCAAACCAAAATGGATAATGTTGACAAAACCTGGACAAAACATCATTATTATAAGGTAGCTATAAAAAGAATTCTGTTTTTTCAGATCATAGATCACTTCCTGTAGACCCTTCCAGATTCTGCCCAGGTGTTAGTACCTTCCCTTCCAAAATTATCTTCTTTCTACTTTGTCTGCATCTTCTACATACTGATTTATATCAGTACATATATCAGTACATTGTTTCATTGAAGGTGGAACAATTTTTGCTTTTTCTTTGTCTCCCCAACACTTAAAACAGTATAAATAATACAAATAGTACATTACACATAGTAAAATGGTTAGTGACTGATTAATTCTAAACATATGAAAAATAGGTTTAAAAGTTCTAGAAATACTCTCAGGACTGACACAATTTCCTTAGTAGTACTGGACCTGAAATAAGGAAAACCTGGGTTCAAATATGGCTTCAGACACTTATTAGCCATGCAACCCTGGATAAGTTTTTTAACATCCATTTGCCTCAGTTTCCACTATTATAAAATGGGGATTATAATAGCACCTACTCAACAGGGTCATTGTGAGGATCAAATGAGATAATATTTATATAAAGCACTTAACAAAGTACCTGGTGCATAGTAAGTATTATATAAATGTTTATTCCCTTTTTCCTCATCCACCTCCAGTAAAAGTTGTCAGTAGTTATATGACACTGGATTTGTGAAATGTAACCAGAAGTAATCTATTTCCACATGAAGTCTACAAAACAAATAAGATCCAAGAGTGGAATAAAAAAAATCCTCCATGGGCAATATCTACATGATCTCAGCCAACAATTATATCAAGTGCCAAACCAATAGCTAGATCATGCAAATTGGTTTCTGGCATGAGAAGGTCCAGACACCTTTTTCACTCTCCCCTTATGTCTTTCTCTCTGGTCTTCCCCAACTCTACCCAAACTGCCTGGTCTTCATTAAGATGAATGCATGCCTTTTTCCTTCTATACTTCTTCCCTACTTTCTATCTATCTTTTATGTTCTAGCTTCCTCTATTAGAATGTTAACTCATTGAGAGTAGAAACCATCTTCTTTTCTTGTTTTTATATCTTCAGCTTTTAGCACAGTGACTGGTACCACACGAGTGTTTAATAAATGCTCTTTTTGTCTATCTACCTGTCTCTGAAATAAATGGAAGATATTATAACAGCAATTCATAATCAAGTTGTCATCACCAGAAATTGTGCAAAAATTATCCTTAAGGAGTCCAAATTTATCAATCAATGCAAATTATATAAGAAATTAATAGAAACTGCAACATGTCACTACAGATTGGTAAAAAATAGGTATAATTGGATACCTAGAAGACAAAATCAGGTAGACAGAATTATACACAAGAAGTCTGCTGTCCTTCAAAATAAAAGACAAATGTCCATACTACAAATACAGAAGCCAAATAAGGTTTGAGAATTCAACTAATAAAATGTACCAGTACTAATATCTTGTCATAGATAAAATTATTACCCACAATCCATGCATCACATAAATCCATAACATTCTTAAGAATTTTTTTAGAAGATGGCAGAGTACAGGCATCAACTCAGTTGAATTCTCCCAACATTCCCTTCCAAATAACTTTAAAATAATGCCTCCAGTTGAAACAGCAAAGCAAACCAAAAAGCTGGATATTTTTCTAACCTAAGAAAACTTGGGAGGTCAGAAAGAGGATCTGTGACACCAGGCTGGGAGCCAGTCCAGAGCACAGCACACACAGTGGCAATATGAACAATAACAGCCTTGGAGGAAGATACAACAATGGAAGCAGCAATTTCAGGAACTCTCAATCCAGAAATGGTAATGAGGTCAAACAATAAGTCTGAAAGAAATCACAGGAAACTCTTTGCTGCCAATGGGTGGAGAACCCTGTTGCATTGTCCATATGCAATTTCAAGGCAAAGAAGAGCAATAGTATTTTTGGTCACAGGAGAACAGGGGCTCTACTCTCAGTTCCAGGATGGAGAGTGCTTATGATCATTCACCAGGGAGCAAAGGTCCTGGTCTCACTTCTCAAGGCAGAGAGGAACACTAACTTGCAACTGCAGAGGAGTGAAGAACCTTGGTCCAGTTTCTGGGCTAAAAGAAGCATTCACAATTGCAGTTGCGGGAGAACAAATCCCTTCCTTGGAAAAATCAGAGAACAGGACAAAAGAGCAGTGGCCTTACCTCTCCTTGGATCATACCATCTTAAATGATGATATGAAAACTTATGGACACCCAGTACTAGCTCTGAAAACAGCAGTACTAAAAACTTGAAATTTGGGACAAGACCAAGGCATATACTCAGAAGAAGACAACAATGTGAAAAGACCTTCAACCAAAACCTCAAAGAAAATAAAAAGGATGAATTGGACACAAGTTGAACAAGAATTCTTGGAAGAGCTCAAAGAAGCATTTTAAGAATCAAATAAGAGAGATAGAAGAAAATGAGAAAAGAAATGCGAGTGATGCAAGAAAATTATGAAAATAGAGTTAACAACTTAGTTTTGTTTTTTTTTTTTAATGGAGGAAAACAAAAAAAAAACAGTAAAAGAAAGAACAGTTTAAAAAAAGAACTGGCCAAATGACCAAAGAGGCACAAAAATTCACCTAATAGAAAAACCTCTTAAAAAGGAAAATTGGCCAAACAGGAAAAGAATTGCAAATGCTCACTGAAGAAAATAATACCTTAGAGCATAGATTGGGCAGTTGGAAACTAATGATTCCATAAGAAAGTAAGAAAATAAAACATGGTCAAAAGAATTTTTAAAATTAGGGGGAAATGTGAACTATCTTATCATAGAAACAAATTACTTGGAAAAAAGATTCAAGAAAGAATTTAAGAATTATTAATCTGACTAAAATCCGTGATTTTAAAAAGAGCCTAAACACCATATTTCAAGAAATTTGAAGGAAAACTTCCCTGATATCCTAGAATCCAGGGGTAAAATGTAAATCAAAAGAATCCACCTATAGCTTCCTGGAAAAGACCTCAAAATGAAAACTTCTAGGACTATTATAGACAAATTCCAGAGTTTCAAAGTTAGGGAGAAAAAGTTTCAAGTAGAAGAAAGAAACAATTCAAATATTGTAGAGCCAGAGTAAAGATCACACTAGATTTAGCAGCTTCAACATTAGAAAATCAAAGATCTTGGACTATGATATTCCTGAAAGCAAAGGAGCTAGTATTACAACAAAGAATAACCTGCCCAGCAGAACTGAGTATGAACCTTTAGAGGAAAAAAATGGATATTTAGTGAAATTGATGACTTTCAAACATTTCTTACGAAAAGATCAGAGATGAGTAGAAATTTTGACATTCTAACATGACTCAAGAAAAGCATGAAAAGGTAAATATGAAAGAAGAATCATTAGGGACTTAAAATAGTTTAACTGTTTATATTCTTATATGGGAAAATGACACATGTAATTCCTAAGAGTTTTACCATTGTTAGGGTAGTTAAAAGGAGTTTACATACACAGAAAAGGTGAATGTCAGTTGATTATGTTGGGATGATCTCCAAAGGAAAAAAAATTAAGAGCTAATAAAGAGGGATGCACTGGGAAAAGGGGAAAGAGAAAGGAAGAATGCAGAAATTTATTTCATTTAAAATCAGCACACATGGAAAAACTTTACAATGGAGGGAAAAACAGAGAACAAGTGACAGACAGTGCTTAAATTTCATTCTCATTGGAATTGGTTCACAGAGGGAATAGTATACACACTCAGTTTGGTATAGAAATCTATCTTGTCCAACACAGAAATGGCTAAGAAGAGAGAGGGTGATAGAAGAGAGAGCAGATTAAGGGAGACAGTAGTTAGAAGCAAAATAGCCTTCTGAGGAGGGAAATAGTAAAAAGAGAGAAAAAAATCAGTAGAGAGAGAAATATAATGTTAGTAATCATAACCGTGAATGTGAATAGGATGAATTCAGCCATAAAATGGAAGCTGACAGCAGAAGGAATTAGAAATCAGAATATGACAAGATGTTGTTTATAAGAAACATTCTTGAACAGAAATAAACACATATACACAATAGAGTAAAAATAAGGGCCTGGAGAAGAATCAATTATGTGTTAGCTTATTTTTTTTTAAAAAAGGCAAGGATAGCAATCATGATCTCAGACAAATCAAAAGTAAAAATAGATCTAATAAAAATAAACAAGGAAACTACATTTTGCTAAAAGATATGATAGACAATAAAGCATTATCAGTAATAAATATACATACACCAAATGGTACAAGAACCCAGATTCTTAAAGATAAAGTTAATTGAGTTACAGGAGGAAATAAAAAGTAAAGCTATATCACTGGGCAGTCGGGGGGACTCAATTTTCCTCTCTCAGAATTAAATAAATATAGCCATAAAATAAATAAGACAAAGATTAAGGAGATAAATATTATTTTTATGAAAGTTTTACAAGATAGATCACTGTAAAAATATTGAATGGTAATAAAAAAGGAGTATACCTTTTTTCTCAGCTATACATGGCACCTTCACAAAAATTCTCCATATTTGAGAACATAAAAATTTCACAAACAAATGGAGAAAATCAAATATTAAATAGATCCTTTTCAGACCATAACTCAATAAAAATTAAATTCATAAAAACATAAATTAAAAATTAATTGGAAACAAAATAATCTAATACTAAAAAAATGAATGGGTCAAAGAACAAATCATAAAAATAAATAATGACAACATGACAAAATTTATGGGATGTAACCAAAGCAGTACTTAGGGAAAAATTTAAATCTCTAAATGCTTTCAGAAATAATAAAGATAAAGTAAAAAAAAGTACAATTCATACATGAATACATTTTTTAAACAATTAATTCCAATACTATACATACTCTATATGAGTGCATCTAGGTGCCACAGTGTCTACAACCATAAAGATTCATCTTCCTGAGTTCAAATCTGACCTCAGATACTTAGTATTTGTGTGACCCTGGACAAGTCACTTGATGTTGTTTGCCTCAGTTCCTCATCTTTAATTTGAACTAGAGAAGGAAATGGTAATCTACTCCAATATCTTTGCCAAGAATATCCCAAATAAAATGTTGGGCACGTCTGAAAAAAATGAGTAATAAAAAACAAACCATTTGGGAAAATAGGCAAAGGAATCCTATGAAATTCCTTTCAAGACATAACTATGGTGCTAATATCTAAACCAAGAAGAAAGAGCAAAGGTAGATAAAGAAAACTATAAACCAATTTCCCTAATGAATAGTAAGGCAAAAAAATCAATACAATTCTAGCAAGGAGATTACAGCAATACCTTAGAAAGATCATACCCTATGACCAAGAGGGATTTATTCTGAGGATTCAGGACTGGTTTGGTATGAGGGAAACTATTAGCATAATTAACCCTATTGATAACAAAGTCAACAGAAACCATATTAGTTTCTCATTGAAGAATTTTTTTTTTTTGCAAAATACATTCATTTCTATGAAAAACACTCAAAAGTATAGAAATAAATGGAGTTTTGCTTAAAATGATGAGAAGTATTTCTCTAAAACCATCAGCAAGTATTATTTGTAATGAGGACAAGTTAGAAGTCTTCCCAATAAGAATAAGGGTGAAAAAAGGATGTCCATTACCATCACTACTGTTCAGTATTGTACTATAAATGCTAGGTATAGCCATAAGAGAAGAAAAAGAAATTGAAGGAATTGGAGCAGGCAATGAGAAAATAAAACTATCACTTTTGAGAAACAATATGATGTTATATTTAAAAATCTTAGAAGATGAACTAAAAACCAGTTGAAATAACTAACAAATTGGACATATTTGCAAGAAATAAAATAAACCCACCCAAATTATCAGCATTTCAATATAGATATTACCAACAAAATTCCAGCAGGAAGAGATAAAAAGAGAAATTCCATTTAAAATAACTACAAAAACTATATAAAATACTTGGGAGTCTATCTGCCAAGATAAACAAAAACTACATGAACACAATTATGAAACATTTTTAACACAAATAAAAACAGAGCTAAGTATTTGGAGAAGAGTTAATTGCTCATGAGTAGTGTGGAAGAGGCATGATAAAAGAGAGCATTTACAGGACAAGCCAAGCAAGAAACAAAACTGGGGATCTGATCTGTCAATCAAGGAGTTCATTCCAAAATAGAATGTTCCCAGAGGAGGCAGTTGAAGCTGGCCTGGGGAGATGAACTGACTTAGCTCTCTGGGGTTACTGACCAAGGGAGAAACCTCTTCTCTGGGGTTTTCTGACCAAAGAGGGAGAGACTGGCTTTTCCTTACTTAGGCAGAGAGAGAGGCCTTTGTGGCTTTTGACAGACTGGACTTGAGTTACTCAAGCAGAGATTATCTGACTAAAGAAAGAAGAAAAGAAGAAAAATACTTGTCCTCCAAACTCTCTGATTGTCCCTGAGTCACTGCTGTGACTGTACTGACATTTCCCAAACCCTCCTAATTCTCTTTAGAGATTAGGGACACCCTCATCCCTCCCACCTCAATTGAGTATCTTCTCTAAATCTCACAGTTCACCTTTGAGTTATATAGAAAGGTGGCTGACCAAAAGGGGGGAAAGGAAAAGGGATAGGAAGGCATGGATGGAAAACTGGGAGGTGAAGGGTGGCATTCAGGGAGGAAGAGGGTAGGAAACATCTTGACTTATTAGCTATTAGTGATCAATAGGTAGTTCCAGAGTAATACCCACTAGCAGGATCTGTCATTATCTCTCATCTATCTCCATTATAATTAGGCAGCCCTCAGTTTCCCCTAGCAGCTCTCTAGTCTGCCAGAGTATCCATTTACTACAACCAGAAATAGTTTCCACACAGATTATCCATTTTTATTACTGTAGGCTGAGCCAACATAATAAAAATGATAATTCTGTCTAAATTAATTTATTTATCCAGTACTAACCAATCAAACTACCAAAAATCATTTTATAGAGCTAGAAAAAATAATAGTCAAATTTATCTGGAAGAACAGATTTCATTAATATGAAGGGGAAAATATGAAAAAATGAAAAATATGAAGGAAGGCAGCCTAGTAATACCAGATTTCAAACTGTATTACAAGTAGTAATCATAATTTTTTTTTAATCTGGTACTGACTAAGAAATAGAGAGGTAAGTCAGGGAACAGGTTGGTTATACAATACACAGTAGTAATATTGCTCAATAGATACAAGCTTTTGGGACAAGAACTATTTTTTTAAATGGTGGGAAACTGGAAAGTAGACTAGCAAAAATGAAGTACAGACCAACTATTTACATCATCTAGTAGTATAAGATCAAAGTAGGTACATAATTTAGACACAACTGGAGATATAAACAAATTATGGAAGCGTGGAAAATGTAACTGTCGAATCTATACATAAGAGATGAATTTATGACTAAACAAGAGATATAGAGGATCATGGGAAGTAAATTAGATGGCTTTGATTACATAAAATTTAAAAAGTTTTGTACAAATACAATTAATGTAGTCAAAATTAGAAGGAGAGCAGTAAATTGGGGAAAACTTTTATAAACAGATTTTCAGATAGAGGTCTTATATCTAAAACAGAGAATTTTTTCAAATTTATAAAAATATGAGCCATTTCCCACCTGATAGTCAAAATACATGAACAGGCAGTTTTTGGATATCTATATACAAAAAAATAGTCTAAATAATTATTGATTTGAAAAATGCAAATCACAACAACTCTGACATATCATCTCATACTTATTAGATTGACTAAAATGATCAAAGTATGAAATGGCAAATGTTGGAAGGGATATGGAAAAATGAGGACACTAATATACTGTTGGTGGAACTATGAATTGATCCAATCATTTTGGAGGGCAATCTGGAATTGTACCCAAAGAGTTATAAAATGTTGTATAATTTTTTCAACCCTTACTTTCTGTCTTAGAATCAATACTGTGTATTGGGTCCAAAGCAGAAGAGGGGCACTGGCTAACCAATAAGGGTTAAAGGACTTGCCCAGGGTCAGAAGCTAGAAGGTATCTGAAACCACATTTGAACCCAGGACCTCCTATCTCTAGAACTGGCCCTCAATCCAATAAACCACCTACTTGCCCCCCTGGGTATGCCTTTTGACCCAGCAATACCACTATCAGATTTGTTTCCTAAGGTGATCAGGTTGAAAGGAAAATTACCTATATGTTCTAATATATAGCAGCTCTCTTTTTTGTGGCAAAGAATTTGAAATCGAGGGTATTCCCATCAATTGGGGAATGGCTAAGCAAATTGTGGCATATGATTGTAACAGAATACTATTCTGCTGTAAGAAATGAAGAGCGGGTTAATTTTTTAAAAGACATTAAAAGACAGCCATGAAATTATGAAGAGTAAAACAAGCAAAACCAAAAGAATATTATACCCAGCAACAGAATTATTGTTTGAATAATGACTTATGTATGTTCACCTCTAGAGAAAGAACTAAGAAATTGAAACAAGCAAGACATAGTTTTATATACGATTTATCTTTTTTGTCAAATGATGCCTTCTCTAGTGCAGGTATGGCAAGGAGGGAGGGAAGGAGTTACCTGGGAATTTTAATGTAAAAACAAAAAACAAAAAATCAATTAAAAAACACTTATAGAATAAATTTTTACAGTGGCAAAGAATTAAAATGAAGGAATCCCCATCAATTTGGGAATGGCTGAACAAATTATGATATGTCATATGTCATATGATGTCATATGATTTGCTATAAGAAATGATGAGCAGGATGGTTTCAGAAAAACATGGGAAGATTTCTATGCATTGATGCAAAGTGGAGTGAATAGAACCAGAACACTGTATACAGTAACAGCAATATTGTTTGATGATCAATTGTGAATTACTTAGTTTTACTGATAAATACAATAATCCAAGGCAATTCCAAAGAATTGTGCAAGAGAATTGCCATCTACCTCGAGAGAGAAAACTGGAGTCTGAGTGCTGATTTAAGCATAAATTTTTCATTTTCTTTGTTTTTCTTACTTTTTTTTTGCAGAATGGCTAAAAGGGAAATCTGCTTTCCATGATTTCACATATTTAATTGATTCACATTTCTTGCCTTCACAATGGGTGGGAAAGGGGAGGAAGGAGGGAATTTAGAAGTCAAAAAATTTTATACTAACTAATGTTAATGTTATATGTTAAAAATAGATAATAAATTTGAAAAATTAAATGAAAAAGATCTCAATACAAATGTACTTTAAAAATAAAAACAAAAAGTTTAATAGATGTTTCCATACTTAAATCTTCTTATTTAATAATCATACTTAATCATAGTCTTCAAACTGAAATAAAATAAAAAGCTACCAAAATATAGAAATTCAGTGAAAGAATTCAAAACTACATGGGAATGAAGTAAAATACATGGCATCTCATCATCCTGTCTGCTATTGGAGTTGTCACAAAAAAAAAATGCTGTTAGGAAGCCTACAGAAAATAAACTTGCATCCCAGAGCTTTTCTTCAATTTCAGATTTTATCTGTCTATACTATAATCCACAGAATATTAACTATAAAAGAATAATGACAGGGTGTTGACTTGTCTTGGGACAGTTATTATCCCAACTTCATCAAAAAGCTAAGAAGGAAATGATAATAATAACAATAGCTCAAATTTATATAGTACTTTAAGGTTTACAAAGAGGTTTATAATACTTTAGTCTCATTTTGTCTTTGTGACAACCCTGTAACAGAGGAGTCATTATTGTTTCCATTTTACAGATAAGGAAACTGAGGTTCTAAGGAGATAAATTACTTCTCTAATGTCTCCCAGCTAGGAAGTGTCTGAAGTTGGATTTGAGTCCAATTCTACTTAACTCCAAATCTAGCATTCTAATTATTACATTTCTTCTTCGAATGTAGGCATCTATTTGATAATTTTATCTCATGTATGAAACTACTGAATTTTAGTCACTAAATTTAAATTTAAATTATTTTAAAAGAAGGACAAAGAGACCCAGAGAGAAAAAAGACAAGATTATGTCCATTTTCCTGCATCCTCAGTTGCCCATTGTGAAAAGGGAATTCAACTCCCTTTGTTTTAATTTAATCAATCAGGGACCTGGAAGTCCTTTACCATTGATATGTGCAAGGATACACATGCCCACAATAAAAGTAAGTTGAAACCAATGAGACAGGAAATTGATCCCACAAGCACTCCTTGTCCTGGGCAGTGCCAGAAAAATTAAGGAACTATGATTGGTTCCTGAAGATGTGATGTGGGAGAGCTAGTGGGTGGAGAAAAATGCTTATAAAGGTGAGACTGAGGGTCTGGAAGACATTCTCTCTCTGGCTTTGACACTGGTGGCTCTTGCTGAAGGGACTCTCTGACTCTGGTGCTGGTGACCCTGATTGAATATACATGATTGCTCTGGTGACTCTTGACAAAGAGACTCTCGAAGACTTCTTGCTAGAGATTGGAACCCTGTTGGTGGTGAGCTGGATTCCAATAGAACAGCTCATAGAGTGATGGCCTAGGCAGCTCTCTACCTCTTTCTCTACTTTGATGCAATAAAGCTACTAACAGCCTCATAATTTAATTTTAATTATTATACCATTCTTCTATTTGACAATTAAAACCTTTTAAAATGTCAGCCCGACCTGTCTTTCCATATATTATATTATTCCCATTTCCATACTTTCCAGTCCAGCCAAACTGGATTTCTTGATATTAACCACATAAAACACTCCATCTTCCACCTTTATGCCTTATCCTCCATGGCTGAGATGTACTCCTCTCTCACCTGTACATCTTAGAATCTCTTGTTTCCTTCAACATTTAACAGAGTCTATATGAAAACTTTTTTGTCTCCATGCCAACTCCCAGTCCCCTTCCTCTTAAAATGATCTTGAATTTATTTTATATCTGCTTATTAATGCACATGTTGTCTCCCCCAAAAGAATCCAAGATCCTAAGGAACCAAGGCTATTTCATTGTTGTCTTGGCATAGAGACCCATGCATATATTAATTAATAAATTAATATAGAATGATTGATCCTGCAACAAATCATTGCCAATGTATGCCAAAAGATTGTTGTTGTTGTCTTCTATCAACTTTTTTGGAAAGTGATGCTTCCTGCCATTATCCCTGAAAATTCTCAGCCAATTGGAGTCAAAGGTATTCCTCTCTCTTTTTCCCCACCACTCAACATAAAGCTATGCTGCAATGATTAGCATAATTCAGTTGAAACAATAAAACTTTTCTCTTAGCAGTCGTTTGTAATTGGTTTATTTTTTCTAGTCTTGTTCAAAGACACTGAGTTTGGAGGAAGATGGCAGCTCAGGCTACATTTTGAAACTGTTAAACCACCTTTTCCTTAAGGGACTATATATTCAGTCTCTATCCATCCACCTGCTAAGAAAGAATTCCTAAGCATCATTTTACTCTTCCTGGGCTCCCTGGGAGGAGACGAGATATTCAGGAAGCAATGCAATATTCATAAAGCCGTTGTAGTCAAGTTCACATAGTTGCAACCTAGATTGGCACATTGAAGGTAGAATTTCTAGATGAAAATGATGCTTTAGTAGAGCCCGGTGCCCCCTCAGACACATACTCTCTGGGATCCCAGTTAGTGATGCCAAGTTATAGGTATTTTGTGGGGCCAATTCCTATCTAAACCATAGTTCATGTGTCCCCAATAATGTATCTAATTTTTATTAGTCAGGTACATGGCATACTTAGTTTATAATAAAAGCAATTAAATAAATAACAGTGAAAATTTAGTACTCTAGAATACTCTCTCAGTAAACTTTGAACTTAGTGCCCCTGAAATTCTTGTACAATCAATAAAAATAATGGAAATCTATAGTCATTATGTGCAAGATACCCAATTGGGAGCCATTCCCACATGAGGGAATATTATACACAGGGAACACATGAAAGCAAATCACATGCATGGCCAGGAAATTTCCATCTCCAGGCTTGTAAAACCACCACATCATCTGCTATTGCCATTGTATTCCCCTCTACCACAAATTCAATTTTTTAATTTTTATTTATTTATTATATGTTTATTTATATTTATTTGCATGTATATGTTTATTTTGTTTATTTACTGATATTTAATTTATCATGTTTATTATTTTAATTTTTAAATATTTAATTTTATTTAATTAATTAATTTAGAGTATTTTCCCATGGTTACAAGATTCATGTTCTTTCCCTCTCCTTCCCCCAACCCCTTCCTATAGGCAATGAGCAACTCCACTGGGTTTTACATGTGTCATTGAACAAGACCTATTTTCATATTATTGCACTGGGTTATCATTTAGAGTCTATAATTCATTATATTTCAATTATTCCCAAGTTTGCCTTTGTATTTTGCTAATAATCAAGTTATCTCTGTTTAACACTTCTCACTATTTGGAAGGAATCTTGAAAGTCATCTCATATATTCCCTCCCTTTTATAAATGAGGAAACTAGAGCCCAGAGAGAGAAGGTGACTTGCCCAGAGTCACACAGTTACATATCAGCAAAGTCAAGACTCAAAACCAGGTCCTTCTTACTCTAAGTTCAAAAGCAAGTTCCTTGAAGGCAGACATGGTCTTTGTTTTGCCTTTGTATAGGATAGTTCTAAACACAGTGAATGGCACATAGTTAGCACTTAATAAATGGTTGTTGATTGACTGCTGATCGATAATAAACCCCAGTGCCAAGCACAGCAACTTGATAAATTGTTCAGCTGTTTCCAGTTGTGTCTGACTCTTCATAACCTCATTGGGAGTTTTCTTGGCAGACATGTTGGAGTGGTTTGCCATTTCCTTCTTCAGCTTGTTTTTCTGATGAGGATACTGAGGTAACAAAAGGTAAGGGACTTGCCCAAGGTCACACAGCTAATATGTGTCTGAGGCTGGATTTTAACTCAGAAAGATGAGTGTTTCTGATTCCACTCCTGGCACTCGGGCCACTGCCCTGCCTTGACAATAGCTAAGTGATTAATATTTATTGAATGCCCTTTGGTACCTTCCTCCCCATCCCCAGTGAAACAAACAGCCACCTTTTCTATCAATGGTTGACATTATCTTTTTCCAACTATAAAACTACTGAAATGATCCTCCCCCCCAGCACACCAAAATCCCACATATTTAGCTAACGTTCTTCTTCTCCTCCGCCTAGCTCCTGCCCCCTGGCAGCAAAATGAAAATATCTAAGGACTTCCCAGCTGCATTTGAGTGAACCTGAAAAGAGAACTGCTGAAAACAAATGATGAAGATGGGAGCCTCTGATGGGCGCTCCGTGGGGCCTTTGCCACTTGAGTCGGTCCCCTCCCCTCTTCCCACGCACACACCTCCCTGGGAGTTAGTGCATGAAGGAACAAGATGAATCGCCTGGGTTTATCCTCTCTTTATGGCCTGTTTGTCTCTTGTCCGTCCCTCGTGGCCCTCGTAGACTCAGCCTAGGCAGCGTACAGGCTGGAGAGGATGTGAATTCCCATGCAGCAGCAGACCCATAAACCATAGATTACACCCTGTAACTGTGGCATTTGCTTTGTTAATGGGCATAATTGGAGAGAGAATAAAATGCAAATGAGCTGAAAGGAGGGGTACCCGTGTCCTTGGCCATTAGCAGCCATCACCACCACCCTCAAACACTGGGACAAGATGGTGGCTGAAAGCAGGGGAGAGACAGACAGACAGACAGAGGGGGGGGAAGGGAAGGGGAGAGAGAGGAGGAGAGAGAGAGAGAGAGAGAGACAGAGAGAGAGAGAGAGAGAGAGAGAGAGACAGAGAGACAGAGAGAGAGAGAGAGACAGAGAGACAGAGAGACAGAGAGAGACAGAGAGAGAGAGAAAGAGAGACAGAGACAGAGACAGAGAGAGAGAGAGAGAGAGAGGGAGAGAGACAGAAAGAGAGAGAGGAGAGAGAGAGGGAGAGAGAGACAGAGAGAGAGAGACAGAGAGAGAGACGGAGCGAGAGAGAAAGAGAGAGAGAAGGAGAGAGACAGAAAGAGAAGGAGAGGAGAGTCAGAAAGAGAGAGAAGGAGAGAGAGAGAGGGAGAGAGAGAGACAGAGGCAGAGAGAGACAGAGACAGAGAAAGAGGGGGAAAGAGAGAGGGAGAGAGAAAGAAAGAGAAGGAGAGAGAAAAGGAGAGAGAGAGGAGAGAGACAGAAAGAGAGAGGGAGAGAGAGGGAGAGAGAGGGAGAAGGAAGGAGAGAGAAAAGGAGAGAGAGAGAGAGAGATGGGGGGGGGGGGAATTGTCATTTATGATGTCCCTGAGCCGAGACAGTCTTGGAGCAATAAAAAATAAAATTAGAGGAATTCTCTTCAGAGGCAAGGAAGAGCCAAACATACCATTATATTTTATTAAGTCTGAGGCACTAATGTGCCAGAGTCCATGCTCCTCACATGCATGCTGTGGCTCCAAGATTGAGAGGCAGGGAGGTCTGCCCCTGGCAGAAGCTAGCACAGCAGCCATTATGTGAGCTGGAAGAGGCCTAAGATACCTCCAGGTTGCATTTATTCTGACCTGAGGAGAACATTCACCATGCAAAGAAAGCCCCTCAAGATTCTCCCAGGATTTGGGGTGGCGTGGGCTGGTTTTTGCAGTATGCCTTGATGAGATCTGGGAGGAAGAGGGCAAGACTCCCCAGGAAAAGAGGCACAGGGCCCCACAGTAGACTTCTGCAACCTCTCTCCTTCCATTCCCCCATGCAGAGATAGAATCGGAGCTCTGGGTAGGGGAATTGAATTTGATCATTACTGGAATCCAATTTTCCTCCCGACGTGAAGGAAGGCGGAGGAGAATAATAAGGGGTGCAGAAAGCCCAGAGTGATCTGAGCTCGATGTCATTATTAGGGACAACTTCATTAACCAGCCAGAACAAAATTCAAAAAAAAAAAATACAATCATTCCTCCCGAGACATTACCTGGAAGTTGAGAAGTGCTAATGGGAGATTACACTCATTCATTTTCTTCCAATCAAGTGTTGACTGGGATGACTCAAGACAGGAGCCTCTCCATGGGTCAGGAGAGGAGAAAGTTGACAAACTCAAAGATTTCATTCTTCTGAAAGAATCACTACACTAATCAATAAGCATTTATAAGAACCTATGATGTGCTATGGGCAGCTAGGAGGCGCCATGGTGCATGGAATGCCAAACCTAGTAAAGAAGATTCATCTTCCTGAGTTCAAATCCATCCTCAGACCTTTCTTAGCTGGATGACTCTGGGCAAGTTGCATAACCCTGTCTGCCTCAGTTGCCTCATCTGTCAATGATCTGGAGAAGAAAATGACAAACCACTCCAGGATCTTTGCCAAGAAAACCTCAGAGGGCAGTCACAAAGAGTAAGATACAACTGAACAACAATGACTATGTGCTAAGTATTGGGGGATATCAAGACAAAATTAATATAGTCTTTACCCTCAAGAAACTTATTTTCTTTCTAAAGAAAGAAATTATTTTAGATTGGATTAGAAAAAAAGGAGTAAAGCGTTTCTCCCAAACTACAAGGATCTGCTCACCGTACTCCACACTGTAGCCAAACTGGACATCACATATGACCAGATGCCTGAGAGATTACCTGGTCCAACTCCATCTCTTTTTTTAATTGAAAATGTTTATTTAATTAATTTAGAATATTTTCCATGGTTACATTATTCATGTTCTTTCCCTCCCTTCCTCCCTCCTCCCTCCCCACTCCCGTAGCCAACGAGCAATTCCATTGGGTTTTACATGTGTCATTGATGTGTCATTGACCTATTTCCATATTACTAATATTTGCATTAGGGTGATCACTTAGCAACTCCATCTTTTTACCAATTCAATTCCATTCAATTCACCCAGGAGGCAAGAAAGGACAAAGTGGCCCTCATCACAAAACTGCCCATGTCCTTTTATGGTCATGGGATCTAGTGATGGATTTCTAGCTGGAAGGGACCTTAGTCAACATCATGTCCAAGCTCCTAATTATGCAGATGAAGGAATCCCAGAGGGTGACTTTCCCAGGGTCACAGACTGATAAATATCTGAATTTGAACTCAGGACTTCTTGACTTCAAGTAAATTACAATATGCTATCCCTTCATTTTCCAAAGGGGAAATTGAGGTCCACAGTGGTTAATTGCCTTGCTGAAGATTATAGTTAGTGGAAGAGCCAGGGTTCAAACACATATCTCCAGATTCCCAGCCTGGTCTTCTATCCACTGGCCCACTAAGGTTGCCCTCATTCTTATGAATCATTCCTCATAATATCATGAGATCCGTTTATTTTTGCACTGGGCATAAATCCTTTACTTAGGAGGCTTAATAAAAATAGATACTTAAATAAATCAGATCAGGCAACCTCTTAAAGCAATTTCTGGAGGGAATAAAATGCAGCCCAGAACCCCAGATGAATGTTCTCACTCTGGACAGGGCCAGAAAGCTCCAGATGAGATATGTTAATGAGCATTAGCCAGGCTACTGGGAAATTAGAATTTCAAATGAAAAAGTTTGAAACAGTAAAGCTTCATTAATTCAGGTCCCACAAATTCAAATATAGGTTAGTCCTGAGTCTGCCTTTGTATTTTGGCAGTAATCATATTATCTCTTTTTAATCCTTCTCACAATTTGCTCCCCCATCCCACTCCAAATTGTGGCAAAGTAACTAATGGTCAGGAAGACCTGGGTTCTAATCATTCTTTCAAACATTTCCTATGTGACCCCAGGGAAGCCATGTCACTTCTCTTGCACCTCAGTTTCCCCTAAATGGCTAATGATGCCTGTCAAACACAAGAGTTTGCAACTTATGCTCAGGACAATAGGGAGTCAGGGAAGCTTCCTCACTAGAAGAATGACAAGGTAAGACTATATTTTAGGAAAATCAGTTCAATAGTTATATGGAAACTCGATTGGAGAAAGGAGAAACTGGATACAGGAAGACCAATTCATGGCACAGGAATGGATATGTTAACAATATGTACAAAGAATAGCTTCTAAGGCAAAAACTTTCCACCCAAAGCAATCTCTTTAAAAGGAATTATGGCAAACTTAATGTTTATTTTTCAGTCATTTCAGTTATGTCTGACTTTTTGTGACTGCATTTGGGGTTCTTTTCTTAAGTTTATTTATTTAATTAATTAATTTAGAGTATTTTTCCATGGTTACATGATTCGTGTTCTTTCCCTCCCCTGCTCCCATCACCCTCCCATAGCCAACGAGCAATAATTCCATTGGGTTTTATGTGTGTCCTTGATCCAGACCTATTTCCATATTATTAATATTTGCACTAGAGTGATCCTTTAGAGCAGGGGTCCCAAAACTATGGCCCTTGGGCCACATGCAGCCCCCTAAGGCCATGTGTCCTGACCCCCTCACACTTCCAGAAGGGGCACCTCTTTCACTGGTGGTCAGTGAGAGGAGCTCTCTATGTGGCAGCGCTGCAAAGCGTGGCATTGCTCATGTACTTCCAGTGACATAATCCATTGTGTGGTGCCTTAGAACAAGGAGTCAAAGTATCATGTGGCTGCACAATAGAAGATGTCAGCACGGTGAATGGTGATCTAGGGGAGGAAAATTCCACACTGTGTATACTGCTACCTGGTTAGGGTTAGGTTTTTATAGTCCTGCCCTCCAATGGTCTGAGGGACAGTGAACTGGCACCCTGTGTAAAAAGTTTGGGAACCCCTGGCTTAGAGTCTACATCCCATTTGGGGTTTTCTTGGCAAAGGAGTGGTTTGCCATTCCTTCTCCAGCTCATTTTACAAATGAGGAAACTGAGGGACCCAGGATAAAGTGACTTGTCCAGGGTCAGAGAACCAGGAAGTATCTGAGGCCAGTTTTGAACTCATGTGGCTAAGTCTACCTGATTCCAAGTCCAATAACTCTATCCACTGAGCCCTCTAGCTGCTATATAAATGTTAGCTATCAAGAAGCAAGGCATATTTGAACATCTGCAGATATTCATCATAAACATCATGATAAGCATTAGAACTCAACCCACCTTGGATAATGATTCCAACATTATAGGTAATTACCCCATGGTACCATTTATATCCTATCCATATTAGCATTACAAGCAATAAACACAGCATAATACAAAGTACCAAAGCTGCCTGCCGAAATGGATCATATGCACACACACCTGCAGCAGCAAATAATAAGACAGCAACAACAAAAATGAAATCATAGTTAATACACCTACTGACACATGCCACCAGAGTCAATTACATCCAAAAGATAGATTCTGTACACATGGCCAAAATTAAGTTCTTGTTGTGTGGTGACATGGCACCACTTCTCCCACTTCATCTACATCATCCTCATCGTCACCATCATCACTATTTCCAACACCACCACCATCATCATCATCATTATCACCATTGCTATCATTATCACCATTGCTATCATCATCATCATCATCACCATCATTTTCACCACCACCACCCATCATCATCATTATCACAACTGGTATCACCATC
This sequence comes from Monodelphis domestica, assembly GCF_027887165.1. Taxonomy (NCBI): domain Eukaryota; kingdom Metazoa; phylum Chordata; class Mammalia; order Didelphimorphia; family Didelphidae; genus Monodelphis; species Monodelphis domestica. The sequence goes on along the minus strand of NC_077230.1, from coordinate 406,142,181 downwards.
ACTATCATCATCACAATCATCACCATCACCATCATTTTCACCATCACCATCATTTTCACCATCATCATCACCATCACCATCATTTTCACCATCATCACCACCATCACCATCATTTTCACCATCATCATCACCATCACCATCATTTTCACCATTATCATCACCATCATCATTACCATCATTTTCACCATTATCATCATCATCACCATTACTATCACCACCATTATCACCATTCTATCACCAACACCATCACCATCACCACCATCATCATCGCTAGCATTTACATACCTCTTTAAGGTTGGCAAAGAACTTTACAGATGTTATCTCACAACAAGCCTGGGAGGTAGGTGCTATTAGCACTTTGAAAGACCTGAGAATTCTAATCAGTGCAATGCACAACCACATTTCCAGAGAACTAATAATAATGCATGCTACCAAACACTTGACAGAAAGACAATGCACTCAAGACATAGAATGAGACACATATCTGCAGAAACAGCCAATGAGGGTTTTTATTTGGCTTATTTGTTACAAGGGCACTTAATAAATGTTTATTGATTTATTATTATTCTCATATTACAGATAAAGAATCCAAGGATGGAGGACATTAAATGATTTGCTCATTAAAATTGGCTTTCTTCATAATGTTCTCACTAGTGTATAAATTATTTTCCTTGTATTGTCTCATTTCATTCTATGTCAGTTCATGTAGTCTTCCTAGGTTCCTCTGAAGCTGTCCATTTCATCATGTATTGTGGTACAATAATAGTCAGTTATACTCATAAAGCATCTATATAAATCATACAAGTGTCTGAGGCTGAATTTCAATTCAGGTCTTCCAAAATCCACACTAGCATTGTGCTACCTTGGTACTGGGGGGATTCTAGCCTTTCTCTGGTGCCTATACATGAGCTGCTAGATGAACTGTGCTGAGGGTTCTTTTCTAAACCCTTACTTTCTGTCTTAGAATCAATGTTAAGTATTGATTCTAAAGCAGAAAAGCAGTTAGGACCAGGCAATTGGGCTAGCTGTGTGACTCTCTTGCATAGAGTGCTTGAGAGTGCTTGTACTTGGTACCTCCCAGTTCTAAAGATTCTTAACCTGGGTTCCAGGAACTTTTTATTATCACTTTGATAATTATTTTCTTTTCAGTGGCTTCCTTTATGATATAATGTTTTATTTTTAGTTATTTAAAACCATTTTTTTTCAGAAGATTCCCATAGATTTCACTGGACTGCCAAAGAGCTCCAATGACACACATGGAATAAAAAAGGATTAAGAAGTCCTGGTCCAAACTGACTGACAGAATCTTTAAGCCTACTGACCAACATTCTCAAACCTGATAAGGGTCGACTGGCTATCAGCATATCTTTCATCTCATCATCATCATCATCACCACTACCATCATCATCACTAGCATTTACATAGCTCTTTAAGGTTTGCAAAGAGCTTTACAAGTGTTATCTCCCAACCAGCCTGGAAGAGAGGTGCTATTAGTGATTTTAAAAGATCTGAGAATCCTGATCAGTACCAATGCCCAACCACAATCCCCCTATGGATCTTCCCAGATGGAGCACTGGGTAGGAAAGGTGCTTATGAAAGGTAATGCTCAAAATGTCCAACTGCTCTGCAATAACTTTTTCAAGGTTCCATCTGCCATTCTTTGTCCCTTCATTCCTCTATTCCCCTTTTTCCTTCATAGTCATCATATATGCTCTGTTTTTCCAGTTCAGTTTTTTTTTTGCTCTGTGTTTTTTTTCCATAAAGATTATAGGATCATAGATTTAGAGCTGCAAGGGAGTTTAGAGCTCATCCTTTTAGCAGACTATCAGCAAATCCCAGAGTTTCAGAATTGGAAGGCATCCCAGTATTCATACAGTTTCATCCCTACCTAATGAAAATTGAGGAGGTTGAATTAGATAATGTCTCAGGTAAGCTCCTTGAAGTCAGGGACTGTTACATTTTTATCTTTGTATCTACAGCATCTAGTATAATGTCTGGCACATAGTAGGTACTTGATAAACACTTGTTAAATGATTGATTTTGTTGTTGTTGTTGTTGAGTCACTTATCAGTCAGTAAGACTGTTCATGACCCCATTTGGTGTTTTCTTCTAGGCAAAGACACAGAAGATGTTCTTCTCCAGCTCGTTTAACAGATGAGCAAACTGAGGCAAACAGGATTAAGTGACTTTCCCAGAATTACACAGCCAGTAAGTGTCTGAAGCAGGGTTTGGACTCATGAAGATAAGTTTTTCTGATTCCAGACCCAGTGCTCTATTCACACCACACCACAGCACCTAACTGCCCTGATTGGTTGACTAAATTATATGAACATATAAGGATATTATTGGTATGAACATAAATATGAATATGAAACATTAATATGAAAATAAAAGGATATTATTTAACTTTAATAAATAATATAAGGGACCATTTCAGAGGAACTTGAGAAGACTTTTGAACTGACCCAGAATGAAGTAAGCTAATAAAGAGAGAATAATTTATGCAATAGCAAGAGCATCATTAAGAAAGTCATCTTTGGAAGATGTAAGAATTCTAATTGGCACAATGACCAATCACTCCAATAGTCACTCTATAATCCCATGTTCTGCAAATCTCCAACAGCTAAGTGTGTAATTGGAATCTGAACCCCAGAACTACAATTCCCAGCATCCCACTCTCCTTCTCACGTTACATACTGATGTAAGCAAGATATAAATGTTGTGTAGCCCCGCCTTTCGCTCTCTTCCTGTGATCACAGGCAGCTCTGGACTAGGGCTTTTTGAGAGACAGGAAAACTTACTCATGTGGGTTTACTTTTGTTAAATAATTTGGTTTTTATACTTCTGTTTCCTTTTTATTCCTTCTACTTCAAGTGATTATTAATAAACTTTATAAAATCAATACTTGAAGCGTTGGACATTAATTTAAATCCTACATAAGCATGCCCTGCCTGCCTAGTCACAAATGGACCCATAAATGCAGATTTCTTTGTCTGCTCCTCTATATCAGGTCTCGTGCTCATCAATGAGGATTCAAAGACAAAAATAAAATTGTCCTTGCCCTCATATTGCTCATATTCTATCAGGGGAGGCAACATGTATGCATATGATTATATAGAAACCATATGAAAAATAATTTTGGAGTCACTAAAGGGGGAAGACAGGAAACCTCATAGAGAAGGCAATATTTGAGCTCTACTTGAAGCCAAAGAATAATTGTAAGGTACCAAGGCAAAGGGGAAAGTGCATTCCATGCATATGGGACAGCCAATGAGAAGGTATGGAGGGAGATGGAATACTATGTATGATGAATAACAATATCTAGAGGTCAGATAGGTAGATTGGAATCAAATTAAGAAGGGCTTTTAATGTCCTCTATTTGATTATAGAGGAAATAGTGAGCCATTGAAGGTTATTGAGAAAGTTAGTGATTCAAGAATGTCACTTTAGGAGTGGGGAGCAGCTGAGTGACTCACTGGATTGAGAGCTAGGGCTAGAGACGGGAGGTCTTGGGTTTAAATCTGGCCTCAGACACTTCAGAGCTGGGTGACCCTGGGCAAGTCACTTGAGCCCCATTGCTTAGCCCTTACCACATATTAATTGATTCTGAGATGGACAGTAAGAGTTTAAAAGGGGAAGAAACGAATATCACATTGGTAGCGGTATGTAAGATAGACTGGAGAGGGAAAGCAACTAGAGACAGTCTGACCAATCAGAAGGCTGTTGTAGTCGTTGAGGTGAGAGGTGATACCAGTTTGGACTATGGTGGAATCTGTGTCAGTCTAGAGATATGGTCATCTGGGAGATGTAGAAGTGGAAAAAAATTGTCAGCTGCTCAAAGAGCTGTGTTGAGGGAGAGTGAAAATAAATCAACCAAATATTGACTGAGTCCATTCTCAAGATGGTACCCAGGAGAAGCCTCAGCATGAATCAGGGAAACTAAGGTTCAATGGAGATGAGCACTCAAAAGGAGAAAACAAAGTCTGAAAATAAGGGGAAACAGAAGGCAAAGCAATGGTCAAACCAGAACAAGTGAAGAATGCAGTTGATATCGAATAAATTTGCTTTTTCAATGGGAAAAAAAAGGAGTCTATTCTACACCAGGAATTGTGTTCGCCACTGGCAATACAGAGAGAGAAAAAAATGGAGCCACCTTTGCTCTCAGGATGCTTACATTCTATCTGGGGAGAATCACCTGTACAAACACATCAACTTTAATTGAATTATAGCATTTCATGGCATGAATGAGCCACGTTTTGCTTCACCATTCCCATGGTGTTGGACATACAGTTGGCTTCCATGATTTGGTTCCTTTGTTTTTGTTTTTGTTGCTGGCAGAGAGGGTAGGAAAGGGAGTTGTAATTACAAATACTGCCGCTTTAAATCTCCTTGAACGAATTCCTTTTTCTTTTCGTTTTGATAACACTCCCGGAGTATATTCCCAACAGTAGAATTATTGGGTCAAAAGATGGGATTCTTTTTTACCATCTTCTGACAGATTGCACCCAAAGCAATTTAAAGATAAGTCCAGCTCCCCTGAAATGCCTCGAGTCACACGTGCCTGCTCAGATTCCAAACCTGCCCCAGATACTGGGCTTCCTTGAACAATCCCTGCTTGGTCTTCTAATTCCAACTGGGGACCCCATTTGCCCATCTCCATTTCATTACCTGGAGAATAAACTGGCCCCTTCAAGACAACATGCTGCCTGCCCCCAGCCCCCCAAATGCTGCCCTTAAGCCTCATTCTAATTGAGCTGCATTTGTGTTTAGGTTCAGGAGAAGTTAATTGTTTAATTAAAGCTAATGTAGTGAAAACAAACTAATAGACATCAATGGGGTCTAGGAAAGCTGCCTGGGAAGATTTTATGGGCCTCACTGCTCTACAGGAAGCGCCCAGGCAATGCTGGCTGTCCTCTCGCCTGGAACAGGTGAGCGTTGCCTCAGCAGAAGCCAACCCCCTCTTCCATCCCCATCACCAGACGGCTAAAAGGATGCCATCAGAGACTCATCACTCTAGAGCTGGGAGAGACCTCAGAGGCCATGGAGTCCATCCCTCTCATTTTAGCATGGGAAACTGAGGTCCATGGAGGTCAAATGAAAAGAGCTGAAGGAAACCTTAAAGTCCATTCATTCCCCCCCCCACCTTCATCTTACAGTGTGGGAAACTGAGGCCCACTGGGCGAAGCAATTTGCTCACAGACTTAGGAACATAAATATAGAACTAGCAGGGAACTAAAAGGCATGGAATCCAACCCCTTAATTTTATGGATGTGAAAACAGAGGTCTAGATAGTATCTTCATACTTTCCCAGGGATATAGGACCTGAGATCTAGAACAGAAAGGATCCGAAGAAGCCAAATCCTTCACGAGGCCCTGAGACATTCAGTGATTTGCCTCAATCACACAGTTGAGCTGAGATTCAAAGCCACATCTTCTATTTTCAAATCCCATGATTTTTTTTTTCCATCAGAAAGAAAAATGCTGCTCAAAGATGTTACGATCCATTACTAGGCAGTAGGGGAAGAAAAGGATGATGTGATAACTTGAATCAGAAGAGCATAGATTTTTTTTGTATGTGATTTGCAATTTTTTATTTAATTAATTAATTTAGAATATTTTTCCATGGTTCCATGATTCATGTTCTTTCCCTCCTCCCATAGCCAACACTCAATTCTGCTGGGTTTTACATGTGTCATTGATCAAGACCTATTTCCATATTATTAATATTTGCATTAGGGTGATTGCTTAGAGTCTACATCCCCAATCCTATCTCCATCGACCCAAGAGCATAGATTTTAAAGCTAGAAAAAAATTTTTAGCAATAATCAAATCCAACCCTCCCCCTTTAGAGATGAGGAAACTGAGGACCACAGAGGTTAAATAACTTGCCCAGAATCACACAACTAGTATCTGAGGCAAAATCAGAACCCACTACTATTATGGCTCTATTTAAGACTAGACAGACAAGGAATGCTTAGCTGTTGAAGACTTCCAGAGCAAAGAACCATAGAATGAATATTGGAAGGCCCTTAATCAATCAATCAATCAATCAAGTAACCAGCATTTATCAAGCACCTATGAGGCAGGCACTGGGCTAAGGACTAAATATACAAAGAAAAACAGAGGCAGCTGAGGGGGGCGGGGGTCTCAGTGGATGGAGAGCCAGAAAGAAAAGAAAAATACAAAATAATTCATGGGGGGAAGCTAGGTGGCTCAGGGCTTAGAGAGCTAAGCCTGGAGATGGAAGGCTCTGAATTCAAATTCGTCCTCAGACACTTCCAAACTATGTAATCCTGGGCAAATCACTTAACCCCAATTGTCTAGCCTTTACCATGCTTATGACTTTGAACCAATACCCAGAATCAATTCTAAGACAGAGGGCAAGAGTTTATTTTTAAAAATAGTAAAGTAGGCAATAAGGAAACTAAACTTTCACTCTTTGCTGATGATATGATGGTATACTTAGATAATCTGAGAAAGTCAACTAAAAAACTAGTTGAAATACTTAATTATTTCATCCAACATTGCAGGATACAAAATAAACCCACATAAATCATCAGCATTTCTATATATTTTCAACAGAACTCAGCAGCAAGTGTTAGAAAGAGAAACTTCATTTAAAATCATTCTAGACAATATAAAACACCTGGTAATCTATTTGCCATGACAAACACAAGAATTATATGAACACAATTACAAAACACTTTTCACACGAATAAAATTGGATCTTAAATGGAAAAACATTAATTGCTCATGGATAGGCTGAGCTAATATAATAAAAAATGACAATCATACCTACATTAATTTATTTATTCAATGCCATACCAAACTACCAAAAACTATTTTATAGAACTAGAAAAAATAATAACAAAATTTGTCTGGAAGAATAAAAGGTCAAGAATATCAAGGGAAATAATGAAAAAAATGTGAAGAATGGTGGCCTAGTAGCACCAGATCTTAAACTATATTATAAAGCAGTAATCTTCAAAATGATCTGGTACTGGCTAAGAAATCGAAGGGTAGATCAATGGAATAGATTAGGGATAAAAGTCCTCAGCAATCTAATGTTTGATAAACCCAAGATACCAGATTTGGGTTTAAGAACTCACTATTTGACAAAAACTGCTCAGAAAACTGGAAAACAGTATGGTAAAAATTAGATGTAGATCAATATCTCACACCCTATACCAAGAAAAAATCTAAATGAGTATATGGTTTAAACATAAAGAGTAACATTATAAGTAAATTAGGGGAATATAGAATAGTTAACTATCAGATCTATGAATAAGGGAAGAATTTATGACCCAATAAGAGATAGAGAACATTGCAAGATGTAAAATGAATAATCTTGATCATATTAAATTTAAAAGGTTTTGTACAAAAAAAACCAATGCAACCAAAATTAAAAGGAAAACAGCAAACTGGGGGCTGGGGGGGGAGGTTCATAACAAATTTCTCTGATAAAGGCCTTATTTCTCAAATATATAAAGAACTAAATCAAATTTATAATAATCAAGTCATTCCCCAATTGATAAATGTCAAAGAATATGAATAGTCCATTTTCAGATGAAGAAATCAAAGCTATCAATAATCGTATGAAAAAATACTCTATAACCCTCTTGATTAGAGAAATTCAAATTAAAACAACTCTCAGGTACCACCTCACACATATCATATTGGCCAATATGACAGTAAAAGAAAATGATAAATGTTGGAGGAAGTGTGGGAAAATTAGGACACTAATGCATTGCTAGTGGAGTTGTGAACTGATCTCCATTCTGGAAGGCAATTTGCAATTATGACCAAAGGACTATAAAAGAATGCATTTCTTTTGATCCAGTAATACCACTATTAGTTCTGTATCCCAAATAAAAATTTCAATGGGAAAGGAAGACCTGTTTGTATAAAAATATTTATAGTTTCTTTTTTTGTGATGACAAAGAATTGGAAACTAAAGGGATGTCCCTCAATTGGGGAATGGCTGAACAAGTTGTGGTATGTGATGGTGATGGAGTACTATTATGCTATAAGGAATGATGAACCAGATGATTTCAGAAAGAGCTGGAAAGACCTACCTGAACTGATACAGAGTGAAATAAACAGAACCAGGAGAACATTATACACAGCAACTGAAATACTGTGGAACAATCAACTGTGATAAGACTTTGCTATTAACAATAATACAATGATCCAGGACAATTCTGAGGGACTTATGACAAAATAATGCTCTCCACCTCCAGAGAAAGAATTATTGGAGTAGGAATGCAGATGAAAGCATATGATTTATCAGTTGTTTATTTGGGGGGGTTGGTTTTATAAGATTATTCATTACAAAAATTATGAATATGGAAATACGTTTTGCATGATAATACACATATAACCCAAAAAATAAAATTAAAAAAAATTTTAATTAAATTTAAAATTTTGTTTGAACAATTTTTAGACAAAACTCTGGACGAGCCACTTAACTTTCTTGGATCTCATTTACTTTTTCTATAAAAGAAAAGGGTTACATGAAAGAGCCTCTAATCTGTGAGGATGCTGGTGTGATACTATATACCTGAAGGAAGGCGCAAGAGCTTTGGAGAGGAGACATATTCTTCATTCCTTCTTCTACAGACACATATGATTCCACACTCTTCGGGACTGACTCCAGGAAAAATAAAGAAAAGTACTCTCTTGACCCTTTCCTTTTCTGTAGGGGAAGTTCATGCATCCAATTGTCTTTAATTTCCAGCTTGACACTGTAGAGACTTAAAGGTATTTCCCCTGAGGTGAAATCAGGTGTGCTCTCATGACTGATTAATATTATTATTAATAATAATAATAATAGTAGCTACCATTTGTTTAGATTTACTCTATGACAGGCACTGTGCTGAGCACTTTATAATTATTATCTCATTGATCCTCACAACAACCCTGGGAGTTAGGTGCTATTATCATCCCCAAATGTGTTATTGTTATTGTGCAGTCATGTCCAACTCTTTGTTGACCCCATTTGGGGCTTTCTTGGCAAAGATACTGGAGTGGTTTGCTATTTCCTTCTCTAGTTCATTTTGCAAATGAGGAAACTGAGGACAATATGGTTGAATGACTTGCCCAGGGTCACACAGCTAGTAAGTGTCCGAGATTGGTCTTGAATTCAGGTCTCCCTGACTCCAGTGCTCTATCCACTGGGTCATCCAACTGCCTAATTTACAGAGGAGAAAACTGAGACAAACTGAGTTTAAGCAACTCACCGAAAGGCATGAAGCTAGTTGAGCAAGAGGTCATCTAGTGAATAAAGATATTATTCACTCTGAGAAAATGGATGTTCTCACCTATATGAATTTTCCACTTTTTGCTTATTTGTTCAAATATTCACTCTTCACTATTTGTGATGATCTTTTGTGTAAACAGCATTTGACAAAAGGGTCCAAGTGGATGATATACGCGTGAGATAACCCTCTCCTCTTAAGAGACAACTACCTGGAAAGTGGCTTTTTGCTCTGAACTAATCATGTCTTTTGACAAGTAACATTTAGAGGGAGAGATAGCTGTAATTCTGATCTGTCCACTCAAAGGAGAGCAGAATGGACAGCTTTGTGGCCCTTTCTTTTAATTCCCTTAAAGCAGAAATTTAGGGAGAAAAGGAGCAAGAATCAGTAGAAGCATCAGGAAAGGCTTTCCTTATTCAATCACAGGATAATAGATGTGGAGAAGCTATCTGGTGCTAACTGCCCATTTTATGGAACTGGAAGTGAATTGAGCTGGCCAAGGGCATAGAGAGTAGTAAGTGACAGAGAAAGGATTCAGCTTCCGGTTCCTCAAGTTAAGCCTTGAATGAAGCTCAGAACTCCCTGGGGCAAAGGAAAGCAGGGAGTGAATTCCAGATATGAGGGAGATAGTACTGTATGCAAAGGCAAAAAAGGGGGGGGGGAGATGAGAACACCAAATTTGAAGAACAGAAAGTAAGGCCAGTTTGGCTGAAATGTAGGCATCATGATTGACTGATGGATAGATGACTAAATTTAGAGTTAGGAAGGTCTGAATTCAAATCTTTCCCAAGGTATTTATCAGCTATGCAATCCTCTCGCAGCCTCAGTTTCCTCATATAAAAAATGAGAATAATGAATAGCACCTACTTCGTGGGATTGTTGTAAGCATCAAATAAGTAAGGGAGGTAAAGGATTTTGCAAAGCTTGAAGCCCTGAATGCTAGCTATTATTGTGAAAATATAAAATACATTAAACCTTTGCTAAATATCAAATGCCACAAAGACAATAGAAAATAATAAGTTGAGTCCCAAAACAGGAAGAGAGGTTGGGGAGGAAAAAGAATGATGTCACAAAAGGGGAATGGGGAAAAGAACGGTTATAAGATCACAAGCACAGACCTGAAAGGCACCTCTGAAGTCATTTAATCCAACATCATCATTTTACAAAAGAGGAAACTGAGGCTCACAGTGGAAGCGATTTGTCCAATGACTGAGAACAAAAGATGAAGATAGTGAGGTATGATTGGGGATGTAGACTCTAAGTGAACATCCTATTGCAAACATCAACGACATGAAAATAGATTTTGACCAAGGACACATGTAAAACACAGTGGAATTGTGCATTGGTTATGGGAAGGGGGGGGGGGGAATGATTCTTGTAACCAAAGAATAATGTTCTAAATTGACTAATTAAATAAAATTTTCAAAAAAAAAAAGACAAAGCTGGTCCAGTGTTCATTCCATGGCACTACACTCCAAAGGAGCCTATACCCTGAGCAGTTTAGAAATCTGATGACCAAGTAATCACCACCGTTCTGACCCTATTGGCATTCATTTGTCCAGGGGTTAATTAGGAAATCACTCAGGGACACTGCTGATTAGCAGACAAAGCAATGAGCTGACATTCCAGTTGTAATAAATCACAGGCACCAAGAGCAGATGGGTCAATCCTAAATTCTGCCGTGTACATTCAGGATGCGCCTTATTCTCAATGCCAGTCCAGAGCAGTTTTTAGGGTCCCCATTAGAAACCCCTTTCCCATGACCATCACTTGCTTTCATTGTCCATTCCGATTGTTAACATTCCATAAGACTCTTTCATAGGAACCAACCATAGGAATTAAGAGATTAGTGCCTCAGTCGTCTCAAATGAGAAAACGGAGATCCAAGGTCACAGAGCAAATAAGTATCAAGGTGGGATTTGAACTCACACCCTCTGATTCCAAAGCCACTGATTGTTTTCCACTGTCACATTGAACAGCTATTATTCTGCCTTCACAGAAGCTACCTCCCTGGATCTGTTTCCCAAGGTTCCAAAATTAATGTGACATTACTCCTGAGGCATCACCCTGAGCCTTTTAATAGATGATGGACCAGTGTGTGCTCCATCTAAAGCATTTCTTCAGACAACTGGTATCACTTCCATTGAAAAAAGGGTAAGAGGAACTTGACTGAACAAGAGTCTGCCACCCCCACAACTTTCCCCACTGAAACATTTTAAGAGTTAATGATTTTATCATTATCAATGGCCCCTCTGCCAAAATAAAGAGAAGGAAGGAAGGAAGGAAGGAAGGAAGGAAGGAAGGAAGGAAGGAAGGAAGGAAGGAAGGAAGGAAGGAAGGAAGGAAGGAAGGAAGGAAGGAAGGAAGGGAGGGAGGAAGGGAGGAAGGGAGGAAGGGAGGAAGGGAGGAAGGGAGGAAGGAAGGAAGGAAGGAAGGAAGGAAGGAAGGAAGGAAGGAAGGAAGGAAGGAAGGAAGGAAGGAAGGAAGGAAGGAAGGAAGGAAGGAAGGAAGGAAGGAAGGGAGGAAGGAAGGAAGGAAGGGAGGAAGGAAGGAAGGAAGGAAGGAAGAAAGGAAGGAAGGAAGGAAGGGAGGGAGGAAGGGAGGAAGGGAGGAAGGGAGGAAGGGAGGAAGGGAGGGAGAGAGGGAGGGAAGGAGGGAGGAAGGAAGGAAGGAAGGGAGGAAGGGAGGGAGGAAGGGAGGAAGGGAGGAAGGGAGGGAGAGAGGGAGGGAAGGAGGGAGGAAGGGAGGAAGGGAGGAAGGAAGGAAGGAAGAAAGGAAGGAAGGAAGGGAGGAAGGGAGGAAGGGAGGGAGGGAGGGAGGGAGGAAGGGAGGAAGGGAGGAAGGGAGGAAGGGAGGGAGGGAGGGAGGGAGGAAGGGAGGAAGGGAGGAAGGGAGGAAGGAAGGAAGGAAGGAAGGAAGGAAGGGAGGAAGGGAGGAAGGGAGGAAGGGAGGAAGGGAGGAAGGGAGGAAGGAAGGAAGGAAGGAAGGAAGGAAGGAAGGAAGGAAGGAAGGAAGGAAGGAAGGAAGGAAGGAAGGAAGGAAGGAAGGAAGGAAGGAAGGAAGGAAGGAAGGAAGGAAGGAAGGAAGGAAGGAAGGAAATGAGGGAAAGGATGAAAAGTATTTTGCAAACCTTAAAGCCCTACATAACATGAATGTTAGCTATTATCACCTATTATTATCATTATTTGGGGGCAGCTAGGGTCTGTGTGGAGAGAGTTCTAGGTCTAGAGTCAAGAAGACATCTTCCTAAGTTCAAATCTAGCCTCAGACACTTATGAACTGTGTGCCCCTGGGCTAGTCCCTTAACACTATTTGGCTCAGTCTCTCATCTGTTAAATGAGCTAGAGAAGGAAATGGCAAACCAGTCTAGGCATACTGCCAAGAAAACCCCAAATAGGGTGGCAAAGAATTATACACAACTGAAAAACAAGTGAACGGAATTAAAGGATTTCATGAATTAAAATTAAATGATTTACCACTGTCACAGAGCTAGAATATGACAGAAGGGAGAGTTAGACCCAGATCTTTCTAACTTGGAATTATGAGTTTATAGATTTGAAGCTAAAAAGAACTCTGGAGGCCATCTCATCCAATTTTCTGACTCTCCTCCTTTTTTATTTGAAACTTAAGAAAGAAACTAAAATGTACTGTGTACAAAATAGAACCGAGAGAGACAGATGCACCTGAAATTGTATGTTTCTTTTGTGTCACTTTCAAAGCTGTCCTGCTTGTCTGTATTTCCTTCTGGTCTTCCTTCTGTTGATGTCTTCTCTGCATTTTAAAAACATACTTAACCTTCTTTTCCTCCTCATTTTTTTTGGAAGGCACAACCCGAAATTCCCAGCTCCTTTCTTCCTCCCCACCATTCTCTTTCCACATTAAGAGTGGAGAAAAAAACGCTTTTTGTAATGACTCTTACTAGTTATCTGACTTACTCTTGAACACAGCCTTAGGTATGGTTGTTCCAGAACTCTCCTTTAAAAAAAATTGTATGGATATTTGGAGCTCCACTTCAATTTCTGATGCATAAGCAGGGCCAAGAGTTTTGTCTCCAATATGGGTCAAATTTAGCAGAGGTGACAGTGGGAGAATGAGGTGAAGACAACATACAAAATAAAGTGAAAACGTAGATGTGAAGAAGAGGGAAAGGAATCCCTGTACAAGGGTATGGTATTGTCAAAGCCTTGAAAACTAAAAATAGAGCCAAGAGGGGAATGGCTAACCCAAACCCCTCCCAAAATGGAAGTCCTGGGAGGAATTCACCTGTGAGAGGAGGGGATCCACAAGGTGGATGAATGTGCCAGGGTGAGAAGGTCACAAGAGAAAATGGAAATGATGGGATGAGAGGACCCCAGATGCTGAGGGAAGTTCTCGGATGAAACTTTAATATTAATTTAATAGGATATTGATAAATATACATTTTCTAGCCATAAATATATGCCTTACATTTCAGGTCAAAAAATCAATTTCACAAATACAAAATGTCAGTCAGCAGTTCTTCTGAAAATGATCCTAGGGGTTCTGGGGACCTGTAAACTAAACAGTGTGATAGGACAAGCAAGAAAGCTAATGTCATCTTGGACCACAGTAAGAGAGGCTAAGCTTCCCCAAATGAGGGAGGTGGGAATTACATTATATCCCTCACTAGTCATAATGTAATCATTTCTGGGAAGAACATTTGAGGAAGAACACTATCCACCTAGCAAGTATTCAGAGGTTGGTGAAGAACACTAGACATCTTACTATAAGAGTGTTAAAATACCCCTAAAACTAATTTGTCTTCCATGAGCTTCCTTACTATGCAGATGTGCCAGGCACTGAATAAGCCTGTTTGCCATAAAGAAATGAACAAGGAGCCATCCAGGTGGCTCAGTGGATATAGGGCCAGATGTGGAGATGAGAGGTCCTCGGTTCAGATTTGATCTCAGACACATCCCAGCTGTGTGACTGTGGGCAAGTCATTTAACCTCTTTTGCCTAGCCTTTACCACTCTTCTACCTTAGAACCAATGCTTAGTATTGATTCTAATATGAAAAGTAAAGGGAGAGGGAGAATCAAGAGCCTACAGTGAGCCAGAAATCTCATTCATTACCTAGCCATCTTTGCTAAACTCTTGTTCACTCACAGAAGCCTCCACAGTAGTCCACTGATTGACCTTGCTGAGCTGTCCATCACAAACTCTACCTGAAGTAGCCTAAGCTGGCTTAAACCTTGTGGTCAGCTGTTGCTACCAAAGATCCTAAAGCATCCCGCTTCTATGTCTCACCCGTCCCTTCTCCAGCCCCAAATCCTTCCCAAACTGTTCCTCGTGTGTGTTTTTATAATTTATTAATTTGTTTCTTTGTTTGTTACATTAAAATTTCCAGGTATCTCTCTCCCTCCATTCCCTCCCTACACTAGAGAGGGCATCGTTTGACAAAAAGATATATATATACATAAAACTATGTCTTGCTTGTCTTTATCAGTTCTTGTGGTCTGAAAGCATAAATCGTCCCTACCTCTCTCATGCTTTGGAGTCTCCGTTTAGGATGTCCTCTGGCATGCATATCTACACTTTCCCTTTTAATAAATAATCTTGTTAACCTAACCAGGACTCCTTTATATTTCAAGAATGGGATTTTCAGTTGACAAGAGGATTTCTTGAGTGATCTAGGGATGTTTAGCCAGAAAAAGAGAGAGAAGATACAACTGTTCTCAAGTAACTGAAGGAATGTCAAGGAAAAGAAAGATAAGACATTTTCTGCTTGGACCCAGATGGCAGAACTAGGAGCAATAAAAAGAATCTCTGTTCAAAAACAGGGAAAATAGCTATTCGATAGTGGAATGGGATACCTAAAGAGGTAGCATTTGGCTCCTCATTGGCAGTCTTCAAGAAATGACTAGAAGAACTCTTATCAGAAATAATGCTGAAGCAATTCCAAATTCACATCTAGTAAACTGGCAATGATGACAAAAATAGTAATAGTCAATGTTCAAGAGGTTATTGACAGATAGGCATAACAAAATACAGTTGGGGAGTTGGGAATTGGTCCAATAATTCTGGAAAGTAATTGAAAATTATGCTTTTTTTTCAAGTGACTAAAATTTTCAAGCACTTTGATTCAGAGATCCTACTAATAGGCAAATTCCTCAAAGAGGTTAAAGGCAAAAAGGAAACATACCAGATATTGATAGCAGTCTTTTTGTGGTTTAAAAAATTATAAACAAAGCAAGTGTTCATCAATTGAGAATAGCTAAAAAAAGTGCCATATAATATATTAAAGCATTCTTGTACTATAAGAAATTATAAATATGAAGAATTCAGAGAATGAAAAAACCTATTTGAACTGATGCAAAATAAATTAAGCAGAACTGGAAAACCACCTACCCAATGACTATGACAATGAAAGTTAAAAGATCAAAAATAAAATAAAAATGACTGCCATGTAATTACAATAATGAAACTTGACCTTGGATTAGAAAAATATATATATACCTCCCTCCTCTCTTTGCAGAGATTAGGGACTCTGAGAATGGAATTTTGCATATGCCATCAGACATAATTGATATGATAGTTGGTTTTGCTGAGTCAACTTGTTTCACTCCTTCTCTTAACTTTTTTTAAATTGTTCCAAGAAATGACTCACTGGAGTAAAGGGGTTATATTCAGAAATTAAACAGGAAAACAAAAGATAAAGTGATTTTTTTAAAAGAAAGAAAAGTTAGAAGGTTATCCAAAAGTAAGAAATAAATCTTGATGCTATCACCAAAGACAGCAACTTCTGAGTAGAACTAGTCCAAGAAGTTGGCCTGAAAATTTAGAACTTCTCACAAGTGGACAAATGATTTTTTTAATAATTTTTCTCAGATTCCTAGAATTTTGTTCTTCAACAAATTATTATACCAAATCCAGGATTCTTTTTCCATACAGACAAATCATGGCTATCAACACCTATCTGTATAGTTCAGTTGGCCACTAACTGGCATGAACATTTATGGGAACAAGAACAGGGGTTAGTTATAATGGCAAGTTATGTATCTTAGACTAGGCTTAATACACAGACTGTCATAGTGTGTAGTAGGGCTAGAATTAGAATCTGCAGCTTTTCACGCTCTTTGTGGTGGCAAAAATTTGGAAAATGAGGGGATGCCCTCCAATTGGGGAATGGCTGAACAAATTGTGGCATATGTTAGTGATGGAATACTATTATGCTGAAAGGACTGATGAACTGGAGGGATTCCATGTGAACTGGAACAACCTCCAGGAAGTAATGCAGAGTGAAAGGGGCAGAACCAGGAGAACATTATACAAAGAGATGGATACACTGTGGCACAATCTCTACTAGCAGCAATGTAATCATGCAGGACAATCCTGAGGGACTTATGAGAAAGAATGCTATCAACATTCAGAGGAAGAACTGTGGGAGCAGAAACCCAGAAAAAAACTTCTTGATCACATGGGTGGATGAGGATAGGATTGGGGATGTAGACTCTAAATGATCACCTTAGTGCAAATATCAATAATATGGAAATAGGTCTTGATCAATGACACATGTAAAACCCAGTGGGGGAGGAAGGAGGGAAGGGAAAGAATATGAATCTTGCAACCATGGAAAAATACTCTAAACTAATTAATTAAATGAAAATTTTCAAATCATACATGCAAAAAAAAAGAATCTATGGCTTTTGACCAGAGTCATAACTATTTTATAATTCTGGCACCTGGAAAAAATGAACATGAAATGTGCCCTCAAATTAAGATCAATTGAGTTAGAGGGATGGCATAGAGTTTTCTCTGACTTTGAGATAGAAAATCCTTTGGGTGAAAAGATGCCAGGATACTTTCAAAATCAGAGAATCAGCCATTTAGAGCTAAAAGAAAGCACAGGAGTCACCTAGTCTAAATCTGTTATTTGACAGAGGAGGAAACCAAGACCAAGGGAGCTGAAGAATCTGCCCAAGGTTACAGGGGTAGAAACATGAGATTTGAACACAGGTCCTTTGACACCAGAACCAGTGATCCTATGGAGAGTTGAGAAAAAGAGAAACCTTAGGAGAACAGAAAACCATTGGTGGGAATACTGTTACCAACAAGAGGACAAGAGAAGAAATGGTTTGGGGATAGTCTAAGGATCACTATGGGAAAGGGGCTGGCAACTTCCTATTGTATCAAATTATTCTTTTTTTAAACCCATATCTTCTGCATCTAAGACAGAAAAGCAGCAAGAACTAGGCAATCAGGGTTCAGTGACTTACCCAGGGTCATACACCTAGGACATGTCTCAGCCCAAATTGAACCATGGTCCTCTTGAATCCATCCACTGTGCTTCCTAACTGCCCCATAACTAATTACTCTAGCCAAGAAGATGTTGACTTCCATTGTTCCCCCCAACAAAGGATCTGAGTTCTGACAGTTGCCCCCAAACTTTGGCACCCTGGGACAAAACCCCACATACCACCCTTTCCTTGCAGCTCTGCCTCCCAAGCATAGCTCTCTCCAGGCTACCTCAGATTCCCAGAAGCATGCTGTGGGATGGCCCCCAGTCAAACCAGCCTTCCCTTCCTTCTTCCTGGCCAAAACTGGAGGCCCAGCAGGATAAATCTTTAACTGCCTCAGCCTGATCAACAGCCGCATGCATACGCCGCTTCGTTAATTGCTCGTGCATCCGATATCTTAATTATATCTGCAAGTGAGTGCCTGAAAAATTACAGCTTCTGATCACATTTAATCACCATGTGACTTTGGAGCTGTCAATTTAAACTCAGATCCCTGAATTAGCATTCACATTCTCTCCCAGAAAAATAAATTACCCTGCAGCTCTAAATGGGTGATACCTAACACACCTTTGGAGATTTCTGGCCTGCAGACTCTTTGAGAGACCAGGGCTCATTCATAATCCCAAAGAAGCACTATTATTGTAAGAAAATGGAATGAAAATTATTCGGTTAATCTACTTTAATCACTCAGCTTAGGATCCTTGATGGACTTTTGGTCTTTATAATATTAATTTTAGAAATATTCGCTGTCACTTTCAATCAATGCGAGAGATCAAGAAGCTCCCCGGCACATGCCTTAATGAGAGGTCCATAATTTATCAGCCTAATGTGTCAGAAAGGCCCATGACTCGGTTCCCTGTTAGGCATAAATCTCCCCAGAGGCCTAAGGCCATTTGAGACATGTTTATAGAAAGGAGGAAAGAAAGGGAAGGGAAAAAAAACCTTAGGCAAGAAAGCTGGCTATCCTCAGGAGAGTGTGGCAAACCAAAATAGGGGGTCCCAGAAGATGACCTGAGTCTGGCTATCAGTGACTTACCTCACTTTATTAGAAACTGTTAGAAGCCAGTATTCTCTTTCACCTGAGATCTTTTAAGGCAATAATCAACAGCCTCAGTTGGCAGGCTGAATCTTGTTGAATAAATAAGGGATTTTGAAAGACACAGGGAAGGAGAGAAGGGGAGGAAAGGAGGGAGAGGGAGAGAGAGATTCAGAGAGATGGAGACAAGAGGAGGAAAAAAGGGAAGTGGTGACAGAGACAGAGAAACAGAAAAAGAGTGACAGACAAAAGAAAGACAAAAAGAGAGAAAGGGAAAGAGGAGAAGAGAGAATGGAAGAGAGTCAGATACAGAGAGACAAAATCAGAGACAGAGATGGAGAGAAAGAGAAGGGGAGTGAGGGAGATGGTCAGGGGAAAGACAGAGAAACAGAGGCTGACAGAGAGGGACCAAGACAGAGATAGAGACTGAGAAGAAAAGAAAAGAAGAAAGGGAAAAACAGACAAAACCCACAATCAAGAATGAAAGACAGAGAGAGTCAGAGAAATAAATTAAGAAAAGGGATGTGGGGGCAGAGGAAGAGAGAGGAAGAGAGAAAAGGAGAGATAGAGACAGAGCTTGAGAGAGAAGGAAGAGTCAGAGACTAAAAGATTCAGAGAGGCATTGAGAGAATCAGAGAGAGTTTGAGATAGAGAAGGGAGGAGAAAGATAAAGGGACAGAGACAGATCAAAAGAGGAGAAAAAGAAGGGACATGGAGGGAGAGAGAGATGGAGAGTGGGAGAGAGAGAGAGATGGAGAGAGAGAGGGAGAGGAGGAGAGAGATGGAGAAAGAGAGGGGGAGAGAGAGGGGAGAGAGAGAGAGAGAGAGAGAGAGAGAGAGAGAGAGAGAGAGAGAGAGAGAGAGAGAGAGAGCACCATTTCTATTCCAAACAACTAAAGGAAATGAGGCATCATCTGTTATTATGATATTGCCAGAGCTGGCTAAGCAGGTATGCTCATAATAGAAAAGAAAAGCCTTTCAGAACCTAATACAATCTGAATAACACCCTATAATAACCTTGCTACTTCTCCAAGGCTAGCTGAAACTCCCAAATTCAGAATTGGAAAGTGAGATCCAAAAAGAATTTTAGATAGGTCCAACACCATCATTCTACAGATGAGAAAACTGAGACCCAAAGAGAAGAGATTTGCTCAAGGATAAGTCCCAGGTTAAATGGCAGACATGAGACCTTGCCCCACTTTAGGAAACCAGGTTTGGCATTCCCACCACCCCAGCCCCCTGCTCCCTTCCAGTCCAAAAATAGCCCCATTTGCCTCACTATAAAAGTCTGGCAAGAAGCCTAAAGTAGTCCTTGGAGAGCTTCATTCTTTGGAATCTTAAAAACCTTTCAGCCTCTAGGATTCCCCTATTGAAATGCAGACACCCTGAGCTGGGCTGGGGAAGAACCAAGGAGCAATGCTTTATACTATATTAATGAATTAGCAGACCAGAAAACAACTCCCTGAAGGGGAGACCCTCTGGAAATAAAATGCAAAATAGTTTGAATGAGATCAGCTATTAATTATTAATGTTATCACTATTATTTTTCCTGTTTATATCAAGAGAAAAGGTGGCATTATCTACCTCAGGGTCAGAAAGACACTCAAGACCTGCCTCTAACACATCCTGTTTGTCCTTGGGCAAGTTACTCAGGGCCCCCAAGAAATTTTCTGACGTTCCATCAGTCAGACAACTAGCATTTATGAAGTTCCTACTATGTGCCAGGTACTGTCTTGTACTCTAGAGATATGAAGGGGAAGGGATCAAATTGATTATGTGCCTACTATGAGCCAGGCACTAGGCTAAGTATTTCTTTTGAAATCCTGCCACAGACATTTATCAGTTCTTCCTGATTCCAAGCCTAGCACTCAGTCTATTATCTGGATGCCTCCTCTCTGAAGAAATGGAGAATAGCCCCCAGAACACTGATGGGGGGAGGGGGCAAGGGGGATGTGGCATATATTTGATGAATGTGAGGGAGGACATTGTCAGCCAGAGAGTGGACGGAGTACCAAACCTGGAGTCAAGAAGACTCAATTTCTTGAGTTCAAATCTGGCCTCACTAACTAGCTATGTGACCTCATCACTTAATCTTGTTTGCCTCAGTTTCCTCATCTGTAAAATGAGTTGGAGAAGAAAATGATAAACTACTTCAGTATTTCTGCCAAGAAAACCCAAAATGGAGCCACAAAGAATCAAACACAACTGAAACCACTCAACAACAGCAACAAAGGGAGGGCAGAGACAAGAGTCCAAGAGTCACAGAGGCTGGGCAGGAATGGATGACCTGCCATCTGCATCAAGGAAAGGAATATGAGTACCCATGAGGCTGCAGAGCCAAGATTATCATTAAGATGCCTGGGTGGCAGGTTCCCCAGGAATAAGGAGAATTCAAAGCCGCAGTGGAGATGTGCCAAGGAAACTTGGGCAGTTTTACAATTCTGCTGGGTAAAAAATCCTCTTCTCTGCCCCGAGGATCCCTCTGGCTTTCTACTCTCAGCTAATGCACACAGGGATTTTTCTCTGCTGACTGGGCAACAGCCCTGGACAGGGCCCCGGACTCGAGAGTTCTTTCAGGTCCCATTGCCTTCAAAAACTTAATGGCTTCAGGTGCCTCGAGTCCGCATTGATCGTTTTTCCTCTGTTTTCTTAGCTTCCTGTCACATCATTCTATTCCCTGTCATGGCTGGAAATGCACCCAACAGCCTGGCCCGTCTTCTGAAATCTGTCAGCCATCCTGCAGACCAAAGTAAGTACACTCTCATTTAGCCTAATGGCTTCTCAGAGAGTAAGCATAGAGCATCTACGTTGGCTTCCTAGAAAGTAGGAACATCATGTCTGCCAGCGAGATTGGGTCAGAGATGCCAGTTCCTTTATAGGAGCCAGAAACTAAAACAGTTCCATGGGTTATATAAAGAATCAAGCCCCAGGAAGAATGAAAAGGATGATGGGGGGGGGGGGGAACCAAGACCATTCTCCACCAGTTGGCTGCTTGACCCCTTCTAGGAAGTCACTGGAACATTCAAATTAACTCAATTCACCAAATGTGTATTGATGATGATAATGATGCTGATGATGCTGAGAGTTCACTTTGAGATAGCCTTCTAAGGACTACAGAGTGCTTAACAGGCTTTATCTTATTTTATTTTTTAAATAAAACCTATGATTTTTATCCATATAGAACTTTATGCCTGCAAGGCATGGTACAAAGACCTGGGAAAAATGGTGGTCCTCTACTTGCCCTGCCAGGACTCAAGTACCACCTAGGCTTTCCATCTACCATTAGCTGAACCCAACTTTATCCGCCATCTACCTCAATTAGAGAGGAAGCTCCTTGAAAGCAAGACTATCTGGCTCCTTCTATTTGTATTCCAGCTCTTAGCAGAGAATTGGGCATATAAAAATGGTTTTCCATTCCATTGCATGTGGTTAGGTTGTTTTCCATTTTTGCCTCTCTGTCTCCATTATCTAGTACTAGGTCTGGATTCATTTAGCATGTGGGAGAGAGGAAAGACACCAATCTTTTTATTTAATTGTTGGTCAGTCGTGTTCAACTCTTTGTGACCCCATTTGGGGTTTTCTTGGCAGAGATCCTAGAATGGTTTGCAATTTTCTTCTCTAGCTCATTTTTCAGATGAGGAAACTGAGATAAATGGGTTGAAGTGACTTGCCCAGGCTCTGTGCTAGTAGGTGTCTAAGGCCAGATTTGAACTTAGAGAAATAAGCTGTCCTGATTCCACCTCACCACTTTAGCACAGCAATTCCTAATGAGGAAACTTCTGCCAATGAAGGTGAGCAACTTTGCACTTTATCAGTTTTTACGGTTGCCTGAGGGCTCTGAAAAGTTAAGGGATTTCCCAGGGTCACATAGTCAATAGCTATCTGAGGCAGCACTTGAACCCAGGTTTATCTGTTTCCAATGCAGGCTCTCTAGTTAAGAAAGGATAGCTCTTAATGCTGATAAATGTCTATTGATTGATGTTAGTTCCTACCTTTGAGAAGCTTACAATCAAATAGGAGGATGACAGATATGTGTCAATACTTCTGTGCTCCTTGGTTCAAATATTGCTATAAATAAAATATAAATTAAAAAACAAATATATATAAAGAGAGAGATTGATATATACATATACACGTATAGAGGTAGATAGTTTGGATAGATACATGGATGATGGATAGATGGATGGATGGATAGATTGATAGAGGGATGGAGGGATAGATGGATGGAGGAATGGATGGATGGATGGATGGATGGATGGATGGATGGATGGATGGATGGATGGATGGATGGATGGACATAACAGATGAAAGATAGATGATCTATAGAGACATAGATGGACATGATCTGCAGCTTCTCCATTTAACTGCATACCATAATGTGGACAATAAACATTCTCCATATACTTGCTTTTCTCTGTAACCATTCTTTAGAATGCTTTACTTACATCTTTCACTTCTCTCCTCAAACACTATTTCAGGAAAAGTCTCAGCTATACTTTCTTATTGATTGTCAAGTAATCTCCTTCATGGCCCACCATCGCTTTCCCACAATTCTGGAGCCATAAACCAAGATCAAATCAACTCCACCATTGTTCCTAGTTGGAGTATATTAATCAACTCTCCTATGGCACTCATTACTATACCCCTAACTTTTTAGACCAAAGTCTTCCTGCTCACTAGTCATCATTATGTGTTGTCTGTCCCATTAGAATATAAGTTTGAGGGCAGGGACTTTCTTTGCATCTTTCATTTGTATTCCCAGAACTTCCCACCATACCTGGGATGTAGAAAATGTTTAATAATTGCTTTTTCATTTATTCATTCATTCCAGGATGCTTCTTGACTTCTGGTGGGGGAAAAGGAAGAGGTCGGTGCAACTAGTAAGAGGTTATCCACAAACAGGAGCTTTTAAAGGACTTCCTCATCCCTAGAGGAATCTTGCTTCAATTTCGATTCTATGCTGGATCTCCTTCATCACAGTAGCAACTACATTTCATGAGCCTGCCTCTCCCAGTTTTACAAATCTGATAACTATGATCAGAGGGTCATTTAACAAGATTCTCTCCATTGTTATATCCTTCAGAAATCTGGAATAATTTTCAGATATAGAGAAGTGAACCCTTTCTTTTCCAACAAAGTCTTTATGATTGAGTTTTGATCTTCTGAATCAAAGTTGTGATTTCTTTGGCTTTGCTTTTGGATAATCAATTAATTAACACAATGGGATCTTGCATTTTCTGTGTCTTTTAGGCAGTAATGTCACAGTAAAGATGTGGTCCTTTGTGAAATATTCTTTACAAAAAAACAGTCTGTTCTTTATTAATAGGCTGTCCTTGATTCTGCCTTCTCTATATGATCTTTTTTAAATCTTAAGTTGGTCACCGAGTTCCCTCTACATCCGTATTAATCTTTCTAGACAGCTCCTCTTTTCCTGTCTCATCAAAGGTTCTTTCATTTTGTATCTTTAGAATTTCATTCTTGAGAGTTTTCCATCCCTCTTAGGATGAATTCTCCTATAGAAGTTTAGTCTCTGAGACAATGGTAGGCTTGCCCAAGGTCATACAGGTCGAAAAACTGGTTCATCTCGGTCTTGGGTCTCAGCTTCCATATTCGTTGTCCCCTACGCTGACTCTCCATTATAAAACATCTGACTAAGGAAAGGCCATAGAGGACTTCCAGGACAAAACAGTACATTTAAGACCTTAGCAGAGCCTTTCCTAGAAGTTTTGGCTCCTGACGCAAGTACCCCAAACTTTGCCTGAACTAAATAGTGAGAAGTACATCTTTGATGGAGGAGCCAATGGAGAATGAAAGAAGATTCAAATAGGGAGAAGACATCACCATGTGTTGGAGGAGACAAATATTATGGGACACCAGTTGGGGGATTATGTGGGAGAGAAATATGCTTAATAAATGCTTTGTGGAAGCTAGAATAGAGACGCCTCCATATTGTTTGACTCTGGAGTCAGGAAGGCTCATCTTCTTGATTTCAAATCTGCCCTAAGCTACTTAGTAACTGTGTGACTCTGGGCAAGTCACTTAACTCTTTTTGCTTCCATTTCTTTTATTTGAAAATTTTTTATTTAATTAATTGATTTAGAATATTTTCCATGGTTACATGATTCATGTTCTTTCCCTCTCCTCTTCCCACTCCCTTTTTTATTAGAAAATTTTTATTTAATTAATTGATTTAGAATATTTTCCCATGGTTACATGATTCATGTTCTTTCCCTCTCCTCTTCCCACTCCCTTTTTTATTTGAAAATTTTTATTTAATTAATTGATTTAGAATATTTTTCCATCATTACATGATTCATGTTCTTTCTTTCTCCTCTTCCCACTCCTTTTTTTATTTGAAAATTTTTATTTAATTAATTGATTTAGAATATTTTCCCATGGTTACATGATTCATGTTCCTTCCATCTCCTCTTCCCACCCCCTTTTTTATTTGAAATTTTTTATTTAATTAATTGATTTAGATTATTTTTCTACAGTTACATGATTCTTGCCTCCATTTCTTATCTGTAAATGAACTGGAGAAGAAAATGGCAAACCACTCCAAATATCTTCCAGACATGACTAAAACAACTGAGCAACATATTTTGTAAATACTTATAGCTAAATATTATCACCTGCAATTGAATATAAGTTCCTTGAGGACAGGCATAATTTAATTTTTATCACTTTTATCCCCAATGCCTGGTATACACTAAGTATTTATAAGTGCTTGTTCATTGAATGAACGATTGAGAGGGTGTAGACGTACCTCCCCTAGAGTACCATCTGATAATTAACTATATATCGTTAACTAATGGTTAGTTATAGATATTTAATTAATTAATTTGAATTTGAATTAATTTTTCTTTTAAATTTGGGGTAGACTTAGAACTAGAAAGACCTTGGTTCAAATCCTGTCTCAGACACTTGCCATTCAGTCAGTGAAGCACTGAGGACATAGAACAAGGCAAAAAATAACAACTGCCTTCAAGAAGCATCCATTTGAATAGAAGAATGTGTGACAATGGACCAATCACTTAACTGATCTCAGCCTCAGTTTCCTCACCTGTAAAATTAGAGGGTTGGCTAAGAAGGGCTTTAAATCCTCTTCCAGAATCATAATCCTATGATTGTAAGGATTGTCAATGACCTCTTAATTCAGTCTTTTTAGACAAAGCTCCTATGTAGCCCAGTGGATAGAGCTGGATTCAATCCAGATTCAATTCAATTCCAATCCAGTTTCAAACACTTTCTAGTTGTGTTCCTGAGCAAGTCCCTTCACCTCTGCCCACCTCCATTTCCTCAATGATAAAATAGAGGTAGTAATAGCACCTACCTCCCTGTATTAGTGTGAGGGCAAAATGAGGGGGAAAAATAGGTATAAAGTACTTAGCACAGTGCTTGGCACACACTAGGTGCCATATTAATGTTAATTATTATAATTATTATTTCTCCTCCTCCCTAAATATATCTCCAGGCTTCAGCCATCCTGGCCCAATTTTTGGATGGTCATTCCATCGTATAGACGTGGAAACATATCTCCCTTTTCAAAGAATGCTGATAGAGGCGATTGTGTGTGTGTTTAATGTGCCCCCATTGGGATGCTAGAGGTAACTTGAGTTGGCTTCCAGAGTTCAGCTAAGAGGCTGAGTAGTATATTTTCTCCAACTACAGGGCAATGGCTATAAGAAATTCCCTGGGGCCCCTACCCAATGGTGGAGCCATCACTCACTCTGATGTGCAGATGTTTTGCTTATGTAACCCCTGAAAAGGAACATAATAAGAGATTTTTTCTTCCTGAAACAAAATTTCAGGGAGAAAAAAAATAAAAGCCCCAACAACAACCAACCTAGCTAGAGAGTCATTTCCCACGCTGGAAGAGAGACAGACAGACAGACAGACAGACAGAAGGACAGAGACGAGAGAGAGAGAGAGAGAGAGAGAGAGAGAGAGAGAGAGAGAGAGAGAGAGAGAGAGAGAGAGAGAGAAGGCTGCCATCAGAAGGGTCTTGTCCAGGATCAGCCCCCCAGACACAAGTCATCCAAGACTGGGAGCTCGCTTTGTGTCTTCTTCACGGCTCCTGCTCAGTTATGCTTTGGACAGGGAGGGGGCGTTGGCCTCCCCTCCAGGCTGGGCCAGGCGCCATCTGCATTGAGATGTTTTGTGACTGTCAGAGAAGGGACGATGGGCTCTGTAGCATCTGCCTAATGTTCGGGTGGAATGATCAAAGACGTTTCCAAGGCAGGTGGCAAGATGCCAATGCAGATGGACAGAAACCACAATGGGGAGCACTTAGGTGCTCCCAACAGGATGTTGGAAGAATGGAAAATGATGTAGCTTCTGGGAAGCCTCTCTGGAAGATACCCCACCCCATCATTGCCCCAAAGCACAGAACTATAATTCTCTAGGATATTGAGGTGGAGCCAGAAAGCACCTCAGCCCTATGATCCAACACTTTCATTTTACAAAAGGGGAAACTGAGGCCCAGACATGCCCCACAGTTACCAAGATAAGAAATGTCAAAGGTAGGTTTTAAACCCAGGTTCTCTGACTCTAAATCCAGTGATTTTACCATTCTGCCATGTACTGTCACAAAAAAAAAAAAGAGAGAAAGAGGGAGAAAAGAGAGGCATCACCCCCACAGAACAAGACACAGTGTGTCACCAGAAGATTATCTAACACAGAACTAGAGACAAGGGAGGATGCAACTTCATAACAGAGGTTCCCTCTGGGAGGTCTAGAAGGATAAGTAATATGCAGAGATCATAGAGGTCGTAAGTAATAGAACATGGATTCCAAACCAAGTCCTCTGACTCCATAGCTAGTATTTTGTACTTCAGAGCCTAAATAGGAGACGACAACAACTATAGGGACCTGGGAACCTGGGCAGCTAGATGGCACACTGGATAAATGCCAAGCCTGGAGTCAGGAACACCTGAGTTCAAATCCAGCCTTATATATTTTACTAGTGGTGTGTCCCTGGGCAAGTCAATTGACCCTGTTGCCTCAATTTCTCCATCTATAAAATGAGCTAGAGAAGAAAAGAGCCAACAGCTTTAGTATCTTTGGCCAAGAAAATTCCAAATGGGGTCATGAAAAGTCAGACATGACTGAAATGACTGCACAACACCCAGCACATGGTAGGTAATTCATAAATGCTTATTGACTATCATCTCAGATTATCTAGTTTCATATCTAAGAGTCTGGCAGTATTGTAGGATTTTAGAGTTGGAAGGGAACTAGAATTGGCTTTTTTTTTTTAACCCTGACCTTCTGCCTTTAGAATCAATACTCTGTATTGGTTCTAAGGCAGAAGAACAGTAAGGGTTAGGCAATGGGGGTTAAGTGACTTGCCCAGGATCATACACTGGTTAGTCTTTTTTTCTTCTTCTTCTTTTAAACCCTTACCTTCTATCTTGGAATTCATACTGTATGTTGGTTCCAAGGCAGAAGAGCAGTAAGGGCTAGGCAATGGGGGTTAAGTGACTTGTCCAGGGTCACATAGCTGGGAGGTATCTAAGGCCTGATTTGAACTCAGAACCCCACATCTCTGGGTGTGATTCTCATTCCACTTAGCCAACTAGCTGCTCTTTTGGCTTTTATTTCTTAAAGGATATTCTTTTAGCAATGACTTTTAAATCATTATAAGTCAATTTGTTGGGATTTAACAGCTAGAC
This sequence comes from Monodelphis domestica, assembly GCF_027887165.1. NCBI lineage: Eukaryota > Metazoa > Chordata > Mammalia > Didelphimorphia > Didelphidae > Monodelphis > Monodelphis domestica. The sequence goes on along the minus strand of NC_077230.1, from coordinate 406,113,958 downwards.
TATGAACTATTTCCTATACATATTACTCCACCTCAATTCACTTCAATAAACGTTTATTAAAAACCTCCTAGGTGCCAAGCACTGTGCTAAGAACTGTCTTTGCCTGTGCTGTCCCCAGTGCCTGGTCTGAAATTCACTCCTCCCCAACCGTTCCTCTAGGTATCTCTAGCTTCTTAAAGGACTCCTTTATATGAGGCTTGCTCTGATCCCTACTCCATCGCTGCATCCCCTCCCAAATCAACTTCTATTTACTTTGTACATTTTATGCAAATACTTATCCGAATGCATGTTATTTACTCTTAATACAATGTGATAGAGACAACTTCTAATTTTTATTATTTTTATTTATTTATTCTTTTATTATTATTTTATGTTATGTTATGTTATGTTATATTTATTATATTATATATTTATTATATTTATTATAATGTTATGTTATGTTGTTATATTGTATTGTATGTATTATATTATGTTATATTGTGTTATGTTATATTGTGTTATGTTATATTGTGTTATGTTATATTGTGTTATGTTATATTATGTTATGTTATGTTATATTATATTATATTATATTATATTATATTATATTATATTATATTATATTATATTATATTATATTATATTATATTATATTATATTATATTATATTATATTATATTATATTATGTTTATTATGTTATATTATGTTATATTATATTATGTTATGTTATGTTATGTTATATTTATTATATTATATTATAATGTTATGTTATGTTGTTATATTGTATTGTATGTATTATATTATGTTATATTGTGTTATGTTATATTGTGTTATGTTATATTGTGTTATGTTATATTATATTATATTATATTATATTATATTATATTATATTATATTATATTATATTATATTATATTATATTATATTATATTATATTATATTATATTATATTATATTATATTATATTATATTATATTATTATAATGTTATATTATGTTATGTTATACATATATATATCTCCATTGCCTCCATTGGTATATATTATTGAATAAATGGAAAAATAAATCATTAACAACTGTATACAAGTTCTCCAGCCCATGAAGTCTTCTGAGTGCTGCCTGGCTCTTCACAGACTTAGAGGAGGAAGGGAAGTTAGGGACCATCTAGTGTAATACCCTCGTTTTACTGAGGATTAGAAAGGTAAAATTACTTGCCCAAGGTCATACAAGTGACAGTGGCAGGATTTGAACCCTGGTCTGGTTTAATCCAACCCTCTTTGAATAGTGGCAGGCTGTTTCCCCAAGAGACACCTCTTTGAATTCTGAGAAGCAGTGATGAGCCTCCAGAAAATTGACTGGGGAAAGAGAGAAAGAGCTTGCTTAAGACTCTATAAAATGGGGATAATAGCTACCAGCCAAGGTGGTGTGGAGAAAAGTGCTTTGTAAACCTTAAGGTGCTAAATAAATGTGAGTTGTAGCCCTATAATATATAACTCAAGCATTATTCGAGCCCTCGTGTAGCTGGGGCACCTGTGCCATTTTATTGCTAAAACTTAATTTGCTCCCCTGGATCAGGCTCTGGAGAGAAATTTGGAGAAAACCTCTCCCATCCCAAGAATGAGCAGCTTTTACGGTATCAGAGACAGAAGGCATCAAAAGGGTCATTTAGTCCAAGCCCTCCTTCATATGTGAGGAAAGATCATCTAGGGTGTCTCCAGCAAGTGATTGTCTAGGCTGTTCTTAAATACCTCTGGTCACGGGCAACTCACTATCTCAGAAAATGGCTCATTCTACAATGGTGCGTGTGATATACATTGTCGTGGTTGTTGTTCTGTCATTTCAGCTGTATCTGACTTTTGTGAGGTTTTCTTGGCAATATTACCAGAGGGATTTGCCATTCTTTTCTCCAGCTCAGTTTACAGATAAGGAAACTGAGGCAAACAGGGTTAAGTGACTTACCTGGGTTATACAGCTAGTGTCTGAGCATTTACATTAAGTATATCCCTTGATTTCCCCTCTGTGTGTGTGTGTGTGTGTTAATTGGTTAATAGCTTTAACTATTAGAAAGTTCTTAGCTTTTCCCTCTGGAACTATACAGAAAAAGGCTAGAGGCATCAAGGTGTGGTAAAGTGGCTCTCAAAGAGGTCTCAAGACCCCTTCACCTTTTTTTTTTAACTCTCACCTTCCATCTTGGAATCCATACTGTGTATTGGCTCCAAGGCAGAAGAGTGGTAAGGGCTGGGCCATGGGGGTCAAGTGACTTGCCTAGGGTCACACAGCTGGGAAGTGTCTGAGGGCAAATTTGAACCCAGGACCTCCCCTCTCTAGACCTGGCTCTCCATCCACTGAGCCACCCAGCTGTCCCCCAGACCCATTCACATTCTTAAAAATTATGGAGGACCCCCACCTAATAGCCTTGTTTAGGAGGGTGATAGCTATCAATTTTACTGTATTCGAAATTATGAGTCGTGCGGCTGGTAAGCGTCTGAAGCCAGAAGAGCAGTATTTGGACTGTCAGCTATGGCCCCTCCCTCTTTCTACATTCCATCCAATTCAGCAACAAACATTCGAGTTCTTAAGTTCTGAGAGTTTGTAGGATCTTAGTGCTCAAACTGTAAAAGGCCTCAAAACCTTCTCACCCAACCACCCCATGTTACAAACAGAGACACTGAGGCCCAATGACATCATAGATCTAACTTGGAAGGGAGATCAGAGGCTTTCTAGTCCAACCCCCTCGTTATACAGTAGAGAAACTGAGGCCCAGAGAAGTAAGTGACCCAGAGGGTCAAATCTAGACTTAGAAGGACTTCAGGAAGAAACTAGTTCAATCCCCTCATTTCACAGATAAGCAAACTGAGTCCTGAGGAAGTTGAATGACTTGCCCAAGGTCACACTGATATTGTGTCACAGACAAGATTTGAACACAGATTCTCTGACTTAAGAGCCAACACTCTTTCCTACTTCATGGGAAATTCTATGCAAAGCCCTGGAGATACAAAGAGGGGAAAAAATGAAGAACATCCCCTTTCTTAAAAGATTTTACATTCTGGGGGCAGCTGGGTGGCTCAGTGGGTTGAGAGTCAGGCCTAGAGATGGGAGGTCCTGGGTTCAAATCTGCCCTCAGACACTTCCCAGCTGTGTGACCCTGGGCAAGTCACTGAACCCCCATTGCCTAGCCCTTACCACTCTTCTGCCTTGGAACTGATACACAGTATTGATTCCAAGACGACGGAAGGTAAGGGTTTTAATTAAAAAAAAAAAGATTTTACATTCTATTGAAAGAATAAACATGGAAACACATAAACAAATAAATATCATTTGAGGGGGAAGAGAGCAGGAGAGATGGCCTGGTCTAGTGAGGTGGGAAGAGCTTTGGATGTATAGTCAGGAGGCCTGGAACTGATCCCCAGAGCTGCTATTTCATTTCTGTGTGACCTTGGAGAAGTCATCTGACTTCTCTGGGCTGCTTCCTCATGTGAAAAGGGGTGAACATTGCAGCCCTGAAGTTCTTTCTAAATCTTTCTAAATCTAAGATCTTTTAAAATCGAGAAGTCTCTGGAGTCCGGAATGGCAGGCGGCATCACCTGCGGACTAGAAAACAGGCAGAGGGGCCAAGGGACTGCGCATCCACCCAGGCTCTGTAAGCGATTCACCAAGTGACTGTGGCGAGTCAGAACCTCCTGGCTGGGGCTCTCAATTCATCAAATAGTCAAGAACGCCACCTGCCTTCCCGAACTAAGAAATGCGAGGCTCGGCGAGATCGCAGCGGTTCAAGCCAACTCTGATAGAAGTCCAGCCCCCGGGGGTACTAGGAGGGATCCAGAGGAGTGTGTAGTCCCTGCCCTAAGAAAGCTCCTGGGAGCAAGAATCTTCTCGGAGAGATGAGGCGGATTCAAGCAGGAAGTTCAAATCCTGCCTCAAACACTTACTATCTGGGCAAGTCACTTAAACTCCTTCAGCCTCGATCCCCTCTTCGGTAAAAGGGGGCAAAGCACAGCACTTCCCATTGTTGTTATAAGGGGCAACTGAGGTGATGTATGGAAAGCAATAGTGGGATGAATTTAAGCTACTATTATTTCCTCTTTAAATAAAAGTTTTATCTATATTATAATGAACTGGAGGCCATGTGGTATGATAGATTGGGCACTGACTGACATTGGAACTAGGCATGCCTGAATTAAATTTAGCCTCCCCCCCCTCTCTCCCTCTCTCTCTCTCTCTCCCTCTCCTTTCTCTCTTCTCTCTCTCTCTCTCTCTCTCTCTCTCTCTCTCTCTCTCTCTCTCTCTCTCTCTCTCTCTCTCTCTCTCTCTCTCCTCTCTCTCTCCCCCTCTCTCTCTCTCTCTCCCTCTCCTTTCTCTCTTCTCTCTCTCTCTCTCTCTCCTCTCTCTCTCTCTCTCTCTCTCTCTCTCTCTCTCTCTCTCTCTCTCTCTCTCTCTCTCCTTCACCTCCCTCTCTCCTCTTTCTCTCACTCCTTCTTTCTCTTTCTCCTCCTCTCTCCTCTTTTCTCTCTCTCCTTTCTCTCTCCTCTCTCTCCCTCTCTCCCTCACCTCCCTCTCTCTCTCTCTCCCTCTCTCGCTCTCTCCCTCACCTCCCTCTCTCTCTCCCTCTCCTTTCTCTCTCTCTTCTCTCTCTCCCTCTCTCTCCCTCCCCTCCCTCTCTCCCTCTTCTCTCCTTCTCCCTCTCTCTCTCCCTCTCTCTCTCTCCCTCTCTCCCTCACCTCCCTCTCTCTCTTCTCTCTCTCTTCTCTCTCTCTCTCCCTCTCTCGCTCTCTCCCTCACCTCCTCTCTCTCCCTCTCCTTTCTCTCTCTCTTCTCTCTCTCCCTCTCTCTCCCTCCCCTCCCCCTCTCCTCCTCCTTCTCTCTCTCCCTCTCTATCTCTCCCTCTCTCTCTCCCTCTCTCCCTCACCTCCCTCTCTCTCTCTTCTCTCTCTCCCTCTCTCGCTCTCTCTCTCCCTCTCCTTTCTCTCTCTCTTCTCTCTCTCCCTCTCTCTCCCTCCCCTCCCCTCCCTCTCCTCTTCTCTCCTTCTCCCTCTCTCTCCCTCTCTCTTCTCTCTCCCTCTCCTTTCTCTCTCTCTTCTCTCTCTCCCTCTCTCTCCCCTCCCCTCCCTCTCCTCTTCTCTCCTTCTCCCTCTCTCTCCCTCTCTCTTCTCTCTCCCTCTCCTTTCTCTCTCTCTTCTCTCTCCCCCCTCTCTCCCTCCCCTCCCTCTCGTCTTCTCTCCTTCTCCCTCTCTCTCTCTCTTCTCTCTCCCTCTCCTTTCTCTCTCTCTTCTCTCTCTGCCTCTCTCTCCCTCCCCTCCCTCTCCTCTTTTCTCCTTCTCCCTCTCTCTCTCCCTCTCTCTTCTCTCTCCCTCTCCTTTCTCTCTCTCTTCTCTCTCCCCCCTCTCTCCTCCCCTCCCTCTCTCCCTTCTCTCCTTCTCCCTCTCTCTCTCTCTTCTCTCTCCCTCTCCTTTCTCTCTCTTCTCTCTCTGCCTCTCTCTCCCTCCCATTCCTCTCCTCTTCTCTCCTTCTCCCTCTCTCTCTCCCTCTCTCTCTCCCTCTCTCCCTCACCTCCCTCTCTCTCTTCTCTCTCCCTCTCCTTTCTCTCTCTATTCTCTCTCTCCCTCCCCTCCCTCTTTCTCTTCTCTCTCCTTCTCCTTTCTCTCTCTCTTCTCTCTCTCTCTCTCCCTCTCTCCCTCCCTTCTTCTCTCTCTCTCTTTCTCTCTCTCTCTCACTCTCACTCTCTGTCTCTCTCGAACTGTCTCTCTCCCTCCCTTTTTCTCTTCTTTCCTCTCTCAATATCACCTCTCTCTCTATGTGTGTATATACAATATACACACATACACACATATATATTTGTGTGTGCGATATGCCTAGTTACTTACATGTTCCCTCCCTTGTTAGAATATAAGCTCCTTGAGGGCAGGGATTGTTTTTGCCTCTCTTTGTATACTCAGCACTTAACACATTACCTAACACTTGAAGCCATTTAACAAATATTTGTTGATGGACTGAATGGACCCCAAATCTATCCTCTCTCTGCTTTTTCCTTGCTGCTTCTTGACCAGGACATAAGAAAAATAAAAGAATCAAGGTCATTATCAAGTCAAGTGATTCTAACCATCTACCCCACACTGGGATGTCGGATTCTCTTCTCCTCTTTTCCCAATTCCTCAAAGTGTACCTAAGTTCTCTATGTCAAAGAATCTCTGATACAAGGATCATAAATAAAAATAAACCCTCCAGGGAAAACTGCTCTATACCTGTAGCAGTTCCTAACTCCCCAAGGCCTTCAGGTATCCTCTCACCACGTCTTGAGGCCACTTAACTGGTGGAAAAGGACTTTGTGTCCTTCTGAAGCTCATTAGTTAGAAATCCTTCTCTGCTCGTCACTCTAGGGTCCATGGGACTTGTGGAAGTTTGGCCCAGAAAATCTTCATCTTGCACAAAATGCTGGAAAGTCCACTAGCACGGAGGCCAAGGGCAGCCCAGTCTGAAGGGCTTTCTCTCCCCTCTGAACTCCTGAAGCATTTGGATCAGAAAGTTCAATTGGCAATTAACTGAGTTTGCCCTGTGTCATCTCTTCTCTTTCATTGTTGGCTTGAATTGCAATTTAAATATGTTATCACTATTTAACTTTTCAGTAGCTCAGATCTCACCTCTCTAACTAAAATGCAAGAAAGGCAGCCAGAGGGCCTTGATTCAAATCCTAGCTCCAACCATTACTTCTGCTATGAATAAATAAATTATATGTATTAATAAATAAATATATAAATAGATGGGTAAATAAATGAATGAATAGATAGATAGATAGATAGATAGATAGATAGATAGATAGATAGATAGATAGATAGATAGATAGATAGATGGATAGATGGATGGATGGATAGATAGATAGATAGATAGATAGATAGATAGATAGATAGATAGATAGATAGATAGATGGATAGATGGATGGATGGATAGATAGATAGATAGATAGATAGATAGATAGATAGATAGATAGATAGATAGATAGATAGATAGATAGATAGATAGATAGATAGAACTCTAAATAAGTCATTTCACCAGTCAGGGCCTCAGCTTGAAAATGAAGGCATTGGGCTAGATCACACATGAGGTCAAGAGCTGGAAGGATCACTGGAGGTCATTTAAGCTCCTTCTTTTATAGAGAGACCCACTCCAATTAATGTAGAATACAAAGTTCAGACTTCTCTTTATTGAATAAACTAATTGAACATGAACTTGGCATGATCAAATCTATTTGGAGGAAATCAAGTACTCGGATGATCGAGTGAAGACAGATGACCCCACACAGAAAATGTCTTATGCTTCACTGAAAGAACCAAACATATCTCTGAGCCCAAATGTTTAACAACTAGCTTTCCAAAAGCAAAAAAAAAAACAGCAAATATGCTCAACACCCTTTTAAACTTAATTTGCATTGTTAGCATTTTCTAAATCACTTTCTTAAGTCTAGACAACCAAGAAAACAATAAATCAGGTCCTGAATTGTAGCATTTGGTGATTTCTGAAGAGTAAATACTCACAATGAAAATTTAACAATCAGCTCTCAAGAGAGCTAGAATGAGCTGGCTCCAGCACACCCTTGCCTCTGGACCTACATATATGCCCAAGCCCATTTGAAATCTCTCATTCTAGAAGCAGGCCAGTCAAGAGTGGATACAATCAGCAGTGAAGAACTACTGAACAGGAATTGCCCTTGGTGGGGAAAGGTCAGGTTTTATTTCTTCCTCTCCTCATCCAATGCAATCCAAACAACATTTATAAAAACATCAATAGTATATGTCAGACCCTGCACTAAAATGGAAAATGTTGTTCAGTTGTTTCAGTTGTGTTTGACTCTTCATAACCCCATTGGGGTTTTCTTGGCCAAGATACTAAAGTGGTTTGCCATTTCCTTCTCCACTTCATTTTACACATGAGGAAACTAAGGCCAATGAGATTAAATGACTTGCCCAGGGTCATACAGCTAGTAATTTGAGGCCCAATTTCAACATAGGAAGGTGAGACTTCCTAACTTCAGGCCTGGCATTCTATCCACTATAACACCTAGATGCATATAAACAGATGGATGGATAGATGGATGGGTGGATAGATGGGTGGATGGATGGATGGATGGATGGATGGATGGATGGATGGATGGATGGATGGATGGATGGATGAATGAATGGATGAATGAATGGATGAATGAATAGATGGATGGATGGATGGATGGATGGATGGATGGATGGATGGATAGATGGATGAATAGATGAATGGATGGATAGATGGATACATACATACATACATGCATGCATAGATACATAGATTGACACGTAGATGTATACATACACACACATATATATATAGGTAGAGAGATACATAGACACATAAATAGATAGATAATAGAGAACGATGCCATAACAAAGAAAGGATTGTAAGAAATAGGAGGGAACGACTCATTAGGACAGGGATCAGCCACTGACTTGTTTTGGTTTTAACTCCTTCTCCCTTGTGAGAAGGAAGTCAGAACAAAGTGCTAAAGGAGAAGTCAACCCGTTAATGGGAATTGCTTCCTTCCCCAACACAAAGGCAGGGGACAAAAGTGTCTCAAAGAGCCACTTATATTATCTTGCCAACCATCCTTCTTAGCTCTCAGCTGTCACTAAGGCCTCATTTCTTTCAGTTCAGCAAAAAATAACAACTGCAGCCAGAGATAAAGTCTTTCAAAGTTTCAAAAGAAAAGAGCAGGAGCGCAAGGAGCAAGAGACTAGGGGCAATGTTTGACCATTACCTTGGGGCCATATGACCTCAATGAAGGAAAAAAAAAATTCCTCCTTTCATTTCCTCTCTCCCAGAAACCTCCACAAGATACAGCCCCAGAAGTCCAAAATCAAAACTATCACCAACTGGTAAAATCTGGGATAACATCTCATCTCCATAGCAACACAGGCACTATACAATCAATCAATCAACAAGCATTTTGGGGTACCTCAACTCATCACTATCTCTCCACCCCCATTTCTAGTCTGTTATCAAGGCCTGTCGATTTCACCTTTGCAGCGTCTTTTGAATACATCCCCTTCTCCCCTCTGACATTACTCCTGCCCTGTTGTAGACCCTCATCACATCATGCCTGGATTATCGCTCTAGCCTACTGGGCTCTGCCTGCCTCAAGTCTGTCCCCCCTCTTATCTATCCTCTATTCAGCCACCAAAATGAATTAGAGCATAGGTTCAACCATCCCCAATCCAATAAACTCCAACAACTCCTTATCATCTAGGGCATAAAATGTAATTTTTAAAGTCCTTCATTACCTAGCCTTCTCCTTCCTTTCCAGTCTTCTTAACCTTTATTTCCCTCCATGGACTCCCCAGTCCAGTACTGACACCAGCCTCCTTTTTGTTGTTGTTCAGTCATTTTCAATTGTGGATGACGCTCTATGACCCCATTTTGGGATTTTCTCAGCACAGATACTGGAGTCGTTTACCATTTCCTTCCCCAGCTCACTTTACAGATGGGGAAACCAAGGCAAACAAAGCTAAGGGACTTGCCTGGGATCACACAGCTAGTAAGTCTCTGAGACTGGATTTGAACTCAGGAAGATGAGTCTTCCTAACTCTTGCCCCAGTGCTCTATCCAGTGTACCACTTGGCTGTCCTATTGGCCTCCCTGTTTTTTCAAATAAGATTCTCTCTCCATCTCCCAATTCCAGATGTTTTTACTGGCTGTCACTCATACCTTCCTCCTCATCTTGGGCTTCTGGCTTCCTTGGCTCCATGTTTCTACTAAAATTAGACCTTGTCCATAAAGTTTTTCCTGGTCCCCCTCCTTGCTAGTGCCTCTCCTCCAAGATCAGCTCCAGTTTGCCTGTCTGCCTTATTGGTGCAGAGCTGTCTGCATGTTATCTGCCCTATTAGATTGTAAGCTCCTTGAGGCCAGGGACTGTCTTTGCCTTTCTTTATATCAGCCCTCACTAGTCTCATAAATGTTTGATCTTTTATTTTAAAGTGCCCACTATGTGTTGGGCTCTGTGCGAGCTTCCATGTATACAAAGGCAAAGCCTAAAGAGTTCCTGCACACAAGAGGTTTACATTCTCAGCTTGGAGATGGCATGTTTGATGTCCTGAATGGTTTCCTAACCTTTAGAGCTGACCCAAACTGGAATGGGTTGCTAGTGGGCCGCCCATCAATAGAGGTCTTCAAGCAGGGACATCATGATCTCTCATTGGAGATGTTATGGAAGGGATTCTTGGTCCAGGCAGAGGTGGGCCCAAGGCTTTGCTTCCCTTTCCACTTCTAAGGTTCTAGGTTCTGTGCTCTTTCAAGGTTCCCAGCCCCACTCTGCCCAAATGTACTCCCTCATGCAGGAGGGATAAGGGATGAGGCGGCTGGTGGCAGTATGGCTAAAGAGGTGAGTCTGGAGTCAAGTTCAAATCCCATCTCAGACAATTACTAGCTGTATGACCTTGGGCAAATCACTTAACCTCCGTCTACCTCAGTTTCTTCAACCATAAAATGGGGATAATAACTTCTCCTACTTCCCAAGTGATTATTGTAAGGATCAAATGAGGAAATATTCATAAAGTTCTAAGCATAGTGGATGGCACATAGTAGACATTTAATCAATGCTTATTCTATTCCCTTCCCTTTATTTCTCTGCCCAACATACTCGAAGCAACCCAGGGAGGGTCTTGCAAACCAGCATGCACTAACATTGATAGATGAGGATTAGCTTACCAGGTCTTTGTCTGTGGATGTGTAATGTCTGCCCAAGTTCCTAGCCCCTCAGGGCAAAATTAGTCCATGTATTTCCTTGGGTACCCTCTTTGGCTTCTGGCAATGTAGAAGAGAGAAGCTGTCTGGCCCCAGATGTGAGGTGCTATGGGAGTTCTAAAGGACTGCCCTCCTGAGCTGGAAGGATGTTGTGCAACTCCAGAGACCAAGTGATAGAGCATTTGAGCTCTCTCCTTTAGGAACATCTGTAACATCTAGGCTGGCACTTTAGAATCAAGACACGGTCTTCCCAAAGAGATCAGAGACTTCAAAAAATATTCCCCTGATGTTCTGTGCTTGCATCTCTAAGCTAGGAGGGTTGGAGAGGCAATCCACAAACTCTGGAGATAACGCATCACTGTCTTTTTTCATTTTTTTGCCCTGGTGCACGTACTGGGCTGGGGATTGGAGGGAGAAGGGAACTTTCCCCATGACACCTCCTGAGGGTGCCTAGATAAGAATTAGATGAAAATTGGAATGGTGGGAGTTTGTGTAGCAGAAGGAGGGAAAGAGCAGTAATGGGTGAAGGCTCTGGTAGTTGCTTTGAGGTAATCTCGATAATTGGCGATCAGAAAGAGGGTGAAATAAGACACATCTGTGACCCTGGGCAAGTCACTTGACCCCCATTGCCTAGCCCTTACCACTCTTCTGCTTTGGAGCCAATACACAGTATTGACTCCAAGACGGAAGGTGAGGGTTTAAAAAAAAAAAAAGAAATAAGACACATCTAGTTACCCTCTGATTGGCTGATCACACAAAACTTGAGGCCCATCTACTGTCTCTCTCTGGAGACCACTAAGCTTCAAGGCAATGAGGGTGAAGGGACCATATCTGCCTGCAGAAGAATAATTCTAATGACTGACATTTAGAAAAAATTTTCCAAGTGAATTTCATACTAATATGATCTCACCAGAGCCTCACAACCATCTATAGTGGTTGTTATCACTTTTATTGTCCCTATTTTACAGATGATAAAATTGAGGTTCAGTGGGGTGATAGGACCTATCCAACATCTTACATCGTTTAAGTGTCAGAAGTCAGACTTCAATATAGATCATCTTGACTTCAAGACCAGCAATCTATCCACTGTATTACACTGCTTCTCATTGGGGAGCCTGGGAGCACATACCTACACAGACATTAATTGTATGGGCAGATTTACATAAAATAAACAATCCAAAAAAAGTTTGTCTTTCTTTCTCTTCCGCCTTCATCTCCCTCTCCTCAGATCGAACCTCTGATACAAGCTGTGTGATCATGAACAAGTCATTAATCTCTCTGAACCTAATTAATTCTAGAGAGATTGTGATATAAAAGCAGGAGACCTCTCCTAGATCCTCAAAGAAATCAAGTTCAAGAAGGAGAAAACCTTATGCTAGTTCCTAGGACAGAGATTACTTCTAGTGAGGTGGGAAGTAAAAAAATTAAATATGGCTTCACGATGGGGATGGTATTTTAGCTGAACTTTAAAGGATAGATAGGAATTGAACAGATTCAACTTTTTTTAAACCCTTACCTTCCAGCTCAGGGTCAGTACTAAGTATTGGTTCCAAGGCAGACTTGCTGTAAGGGCTAGGCAATAGGGGTTAAGTGACTTGACCAGGGTCACACAGCTAGGAAGTGTCTGAGGGCAAATTTGAACCCAGGACCTCCCATCTTCAAGCCTGGATCTCTCTCCCCTAAGCTACCTTGTTGGCCCATTGATAAGCATTTATTAGACACCTAATGTGTGCTCCTGATACATACTGGCTGGGTGACCTTGTGCAAAACACTTAACTTCTGAGTTTTTGAGGCATTTCTGAGATTAAAAGTTACAGAGAAAGTGCCTATCTGCCTCCCTTCTGGGAGTTTCCTCATCTTGGAGTTCCCTTCACTAAGGAAATCAGAAAATACTCTCTCTATAGGCTCTGTGCTGAGTTCTAGGGAGACAAAGACACATGGGTCACAGACTTCCCCCACTCAAGTGTAAGTGGGGTGTATACACTGCTGGTGATTAAATCTAAAAATGGGCAAGGGAGAGCTAATCCCATCTTCACAACATGAATAAAAATAGTCTGTGATCTCAAGGAGTTCAAGGTCTACTAAAGATGGAGAGAAGAAAAAGAGGCCATTCCAAGAGAAGGTAAGAGTGGAAGCAGAATCATACAGGTATGGAGTCAATCCATCAGTAATATTTAAGTACCTACTATGTGCCAGACACTGTGCTAAGTACTAGGAATAGGAAAAAAAAAGATAAAATAGAATCCCTCCCCTCAAGGAGTTTACAGTCTAATTGAGGACAACAACAAATATATACAAACAAGCTATATGTATTCAGGAAAAATTGAGGGCAGTAGAATTAGGAACGGCTTCCTGTGGAAGGGGAGATTTTAATTAGGACTTGAAGGAAGCTAGGGAACCAGCAGGCAGAAATGAGGAGGGAAACAGTTCCAGGCATCCTTCATGTATAATATAAATTGGATCTTTCATCCCTACATACAGAATAAATGCTAAACATATGTAACAGGGCTTTGGTGCATGCCCAGATTATATCAGCTTGTTCAGACTCCTGTCACAGATATGAAAATGATATAAAACATGATTCAGGAGTAATTTGTAAGCACTGTTATAATCTGTGAGGACGTGATTCCTTAAATCTCAGAAAATAAAGCAGTTTGCAGAACTGTTATTTAAGCATTTAATATTTCACCTCTACTATGCACTGTCCAACCAACTCTTGGGATATCTACTGGAAAAATGACCAGACTTGAGCCAATCTTCCGGTCAGCAAGTCATCCTCTCCTCTGCTACCAGTCAGCTGCACTCATTCATTGACCCCAAGTCCTCCAAACCTTTTGAACTCAAGGAGTTCTCTTCCAAGTCTAGATACGCCCATTGCAAGTTAGTTGGAAAGAACCAATATGGTGGCAGTAAAGGAAGCTCAAGGTCCAAGCTCAAAGTCACGGAGCTGAGTCCCCATATCCTAGTTGTCATATGGGTAAGGTGACCTTGATGCCTAAAAGAAGAAGGTCCAACCCATCTCCTACCACTCACTGAAAGCCTCAGGATTACAAGAGGGCACCTGGAGGGTCAAAAGAGCCATACTGAAGCCAACTCTGAACTCAAATAGCACCCTGTCCTCCTCCTACTCTTAACAGGAGTCTAGGAAGGAGTAGAGTGGAAACTGAGAGATCACTCCAAGTTTCTACAGCATCTCAAATCACAAGTCCTTTAAGCAGTGGGTCAGAAGTAGCCCTGAAGTTTCTCACAGTAAAAGCTATAAGCATTGAATCACTCTGACACTGGGGTCTCTAAGAGTTTCCAGAATACACACTCTCCGGGATGGACCCTACTGGGTCTACCTCCGCCATATGATGAAAGTGACTTTATTCATTCCAGACACCTCTTCTTGGCAGAGATAATATTCAGGCATAAAAGGCAACTCACATTTCAGAAACATTTTAAGGTTTGCAAAATTCTTTCCTGACAACGCGCCTGGGAGATAGGAAGAATAAGTATTTTTATCCCCATTTCATAATTGTAGAAATGAAAACATAATAAAGAGAGCCGACTATGATCATACTAGCCACATCTCACTAATAAACATAATTAGTGCGAGAATTGGGATGAAAAGACTGTGTCTGCACAATTCTCATATTATAAAAGGCAGCATGGAATACTGAATTCTGGACTTAGAACCTGAAGTCCCTATATTCAAATCTAATCTTTGACCTCTAATCTCAAATCACCTTGTTTTCTTTTTAAACCCTTACCTTCCATCTTAGAATCAGTACAGTGTATTGATTCCAAGGAAGAAGAATGTTAAGGGCTAGGCAATGGGGGTTAAGTGACTTGCTCAGGGTCACACAGCTAGGAAGTATCTGAGGTCAAATTTGAACCCAAGACTTCCCACCTCTAAGTTTGGTTCTCAGACCACTGAGCCACTTCGCTGTCCCCCTGAAATCACCATTAACTTTTATTAACTATCTTACCATATCCCTTCAACACTCTGAGCCTATTTCTTCACCAATAAAGTGGGAGAAATGATGCCTATAAAAATACCTACCTTATAGGGTTGTAATGAGGCTCCAGAGAGATAATTTATGTAAACCACTCTGCAAACTTTAAAGCACTCTACAAACTTCCAGTATTACTATGGGAGAATAAGGATGAAGTTTTCTCACCCAACCATGTCCTTAAAAAAAATAATAATAACAAGCATCCTCTTGTCTCATTGTTCATTGTTTCCCTCTCTTACAATCACAGGATCCTATATCTAGAGCTGGAAGTCATCTAACCTAACCCTGCATTTTATATATGAGGAAACTGAGACCCTGAGATGTAAAGTAACTTGCCAGAGATCACACAAGTAGTACATGGAAGGTATCAGATTGGAATTGGGTCTGAGAGGTGGAAGAAGGTTCTCTGACTCCAAATGTAGAATCTTCATCTGTCTTATTGTGCCATCTCAGTCCCTTAGTCCAAAAAAAATATCATCTCATTATATTCCACAGAGCCAGGGACACAGATGCCAATGCCAAAGTCTGCCTTCTGTCTTCATCCACAGTCCCCAATGTGTTCTTTTGGTCCTAAGCTAGTGTGAATAGAAGAGAAAGAAGAAAGGGCCTCTAGATCTGTGTCAGGCAGGGACAGGTTTGGGTGTGTTTTCCCTAAATACAAAATCCTGATTAAGACTATCCATCTTATCAGTTTGCCTGCAGCCAGGATGCTCAAAGGCAAAGAAAATGATCTGCTGCTGGGGTCCCTTGATTCTTTTGGGCTTAGAGTATAATTTTATTACTTTATGAGGCTTTTAAGAAAAGGTTGGAAGGAAGAGGATAAAGAAGAAAGAAAAGAAGTAAGGAAGGAAAGAAAGAGAAAATGAGAAAGAGGAAAGAAGGAAGGAAGGAAAGAAGGAAGGAAGGAAGGAAGGAAGGAAGGAAGGAAGGAAGGAAGGAAGGAAGGAAGGAAGGAAGGAAGGAAGGAAGGAAGGAAGGAAGGAAGGAAGGAAGGAAGGAAGGAAGGAAGGGAGCAAGGAAGGAAGGGAGCAAGGAAGGAAGGGAGCAAGGAAGGAAGGGAGCAAGGAAGGAAGGGAGCAAGGAAGCAAGGAAGGAAGGAGAAGATAGAATATTCAGTGAACAAGTTAGAGTAGCTAGAGAACAGAAGGCCAGAGACAAGGGATTGAAATGAAACCTCTGTTCCCCACCTCTTTCGACCCAGTATTCTTAAGAAGCAGTGGTAGCATTCAATCCTCCCCCCTTCTCGTCATGGATCATACTCATACCAGGAGTAGATGTAACATTATTCTTGTCAAAAAGCAGAGAATGTGTTTTAATTATTCAACTGGCTTGAAAAATAATTGGAGCCATTTTAGAATCGCCATGCTGAATGACTGACACTCCAACAGCCAACTTGCCCATCAGTCCACTTGTTAATCACATTTAAAAGTGCATACACACACAGAAACCCAAGTCATCTCTTACAAGTGACTTTCAACAATATCAGCAGGTTTTGTCCGTGCATATATGTGTCTGTATGTGGTTATTTTCTTGTTTATAACCTAGGACATCAACAACCAAAGTTATGCTAAGAGATAAATTGCTAGAAGCCTAAGATGATTACTATGACAATAACATTCTCTAATGCTGGGCTGACAAAGGAAGACCTCTGGTGGACTTTGGTGGCCTCCCTTTCTTTCCCAAATAATAGTCCCTACCAGCCACATATTGAGCTCCCAGATTCAGACTTGACTTCTGCCCAACATGAATTCTAAAATCAAATAAAAATATTTAAGGATGGCAATTGCCTAGAATCATGAATGTAGAACTAGAAGGGGAATTTGATGTCATTCAGTTATTTCAGTCATATTCAACTCTTCATGATCCCATTTGGGACTTTCTTGGCAAATATACTAGAATGGTTTGCCATTTCCTTCTCCAGCTCATTTTACAGATAAGGAAACTGAGGCAAACAGGATTAGTGATTTACCCAGGATCCCACAGCTACTAAGTATCTGGAGCCAGATTTGAACTCAGGAAGATGGGTCTTCCTGACTCCAGGCCTGTAGCACTCTATCTATTGTGCTTTCCAGTTCTGATATTCAAGAAGTCCAGAATTCTGGTTTATAAAATTTCTTCCATAACTTAGTCAAAATGTTTTCTAAACAAAGGAACTGAATTTCATTTGGTTAGAGAGCCTACAATATATAGTCTCAAAAATTGAGAGGAGTTTGGGAAGGTTTTGGGGTCTGGGACATTCCATCCTGACTATAATATAGAGCCTGCAACATATTCTCAAAAACCAAGAGGAGTCTGGGAAAGTTTGGGGGTCTGGGTCATTCCATCTTGCCTTCTAATTTTAGAGGAAGGAGAATGACGATGAGATGGCAGCATTTGCTGTCAAGCCAGGGAAAGATGGGGTAATCCTGTGAATTCTTGATGTTGTATTCTGCTAGAACCTGTACCCATATTTACCAAAATGATTTGCAAGTAAATTATAGATCACAGAAGGTGGCTAGTTCTTTCCCAGGCCCTTTTAAGAGAACTGGCAAAGCGTGGATTGTCACTGCCTGCCCTCTATATTGCTTTGGCTTATCCTTAGGAAACTGAAAGTGTTTAGATGAAAAATGTGAGCACCTAGGATTATTCAGGAGAAACGTGTTTCTGGACTGAGTTGAACTGTTAAAATCATTGATTGTGTTTCTTTGCTCTGCTCTAGACCAGACTCTCATCTCTGCTCACCTCTACAATAGTGATAGCCTCAGAATTTGTCTTTCTGCCTCCAGCCCATCCCTCTCCAATCCATCTGCTCCTGCTCCCAAGTTGCAAATTCCTCGAGGGCAGACTTCTTTTCATTTCTTTTATATCCCTCAGCACAATGTCTGATCCAGAAATGGTACTTAATCAATACATGTTGGTAATTGATGTCATCCAAGTTGTCTTCCAAATTCATATCATTCATCTACTGGAATTCATTTCATCTAGACTAACTCATTAAGCATGTATAAGGTGTCTAGCACTGTGCTAGGTGCCAAGAATACAAAGTGCAAAAAAGCAATAGTACCTACCTTCAAGGAGCTTACGTTCTACTAGGGGGATTCAACACGTATTTTTCATGTATTGTTAGAGTTATTTCATCGTTATAAGGAACTCCCAGATGAGGAAACTCCCTCTACCAATACAGTTCATAACTTCCTTTCCAATTTATAGTCTTAGAGAACTGATTAGAGCAAGGATGTCAAACTCAAATAGAAACAGGCACACAGGAGTAACAAAATGGCATATAAAATCCCTGTAGGGGAGGTGGGGAAAACACATAGTAACTTAGAAAACCACATATTGACATTATCTATGTCCTATTGTATTCTTATTTATTTTTATTAAATGTTCTCCAATTATATTTCATCTGGTTCTGATCATAATTGAGAGTGTTGCAAGCCAGCCCTTTTAAGTGACTTGCCCAGAGTCAACATACTATTTGTCAGAGGCATCAATTGAAATGGGCTCTTCCTGCCTCTAATACAACTCAGAAGCCCTTAGAATATGGCTGCCCCTCTTCAATATGTATATAATTAAATAAAAAATAATATGTCTAAAAAGTAAAAACAAAGTACTTAATTAAAAGAGGAAGAAAACAGTAACAAATGAATGAACTCAGGAAAGGCTTTCTATATAGGACAGTGATGGTGAACCTATGGCACATAGAGCACTCTGTGAGCATGCATAGCACCCTTCCTCCACCTCCAACCCAGGTTCATTACTAGAAAGGTAGAGGGAATTGGGTGGAACTGCTCCCTTCCCCCTCTCTACCACACCTGAAGACATTTTTTTACATCACCTGCCCCTCTGCCTAGCAGCTCTTGAGAGTTCACAGGGAGTAAAATAGGCAGCTCACAGGTGGCAGAGCTGGAGGGGAGAGGAACACTCAGGTCACTCCCTTCCTCTCTACACTCGATTGAGGACATTCCTCACTTCACCCACCCCTCCTCCTAGCAGCCCAATGGGAATGCTTCCTCCCTCTCCTGTGTGGGGCAAGGGGTAGCAGGACATACCCAGCACTTACTGGGGTGGCAGAACACGGCACTTGGTCTGGGGGGGCAGAATGGGGGCAGGGCCCAGCAGTCTATTTCTAAAAGGTTTGCCATCACTGCTATAGGAATCACTGCTATAGGAAGTTGTTCTGTTACTGTGTTCTGAAGGAAGCTTAAAGATTTAAAGAGGAGAAGAAATGGAGGAGTCAACTTTATGGGGTCAAGAAATAGAAAATGATAAATGAGGAATGAGAACCTTTAGGAATTCTTCATATCCCAAATCATAGAAAGCTACTTGATTTTGGCTTTCAATGACTATAAAAGCCTGTTTCCAAGCTTCCCCAATAGCCTCCTAAACAATCTTCTTGTGGTACTCCCTAATCTAGCCACTATAATGGTTAAATTGGGATTTTGACTGGTAAGGTACTAAGTAGGGGTACTTAAGTTTTTGATTGATTGACTTAAAAGTTGTTATTGATAGACAAAGAGTTTGATTCACTCTTCACACCACATAAGGCTATTCTCTCTCCCCATTCTTAGATAACACCCTCCTCTCTCTGTGACCTAACTTCTGCTTTCCATCTAAACCAGAAATGGACTCTCCCTTCCTGATCACTTCAGATACCATCATGAAGACCTCTCTGATCATCTCCCCACCCACCCATCAAGTAGATGATCTTTCCCTTCCCTCAAATGTCTCATTTCATTCACCTCTCTCCTATCAATAGTTACTCATGAACTTGAGGTAGCTAGGTGACCCAGAGCATGGAGAAATAGTGGACTTGATGTTAGGAAGACTTGAGTTCAAATCGAACTTCAGACACTAACTACCTTGTGTGACCTTAGGTGAATCACTTAAACTTTGTAAGACTCAGTTTCCCCATTTATGAAATCAGAATACCTTATGTCCCTGGGTCATTCTGAAGATTAAATGAGCTAGCGTATAAACATTAAAGACCTAGATAACCCCCTCACATTATGTAATTATCACTAATGAAAGCCCCTTATGGGGAGTGGGCTGTGTCATACCTATTTTTGTCATCTCTAGGCTAATGGTTATTGGTTCAATTGAATTTGCAGCATATGCAGAGAAGATAGGAAAAAAAGTGAAGAATCTACAGTCCCTCATTTATTCCTAGGGAGAAGATGGAAATGGAGCCTGAACTATCAAGACAGATTAATGACAGTGTGAATGCAGCCTTAAGGGACAAAGCCTTCTGGAAATCTGGTCAGGTTTCTTATGCCCCTCCTGATTCAAAGCTTGTTAGGAACACAGAATCAGTGATTTAGAACAGAGCTGAAAGGACCTTAGAATTGACCAGGTCCAACTCTTTCATTTTATATATGGGGAAACTGAGGCCCAGCAAGAAGAAGTAATTTGTCCAAAGTCACACAATTAGTAAGTGGCAGAACTAGAATTTGAAACTATTTTTAAGAGTCCACTGCTTGGGGCAGGTTAGTGGCTCAGTAGATGGAGAGCCAGGACTAGAGATGGGAGGTCCTGGATTCAAATTGAGCCTCAGGCACTTCCTAGCTATGTGACCCTGGGCAAGTCATTTAACTCCCACTGCCTAGCCTTCACTGCTCTTCTGTCTTGGAACAGATACCTAGTGTTGATTCTAAGATAGAAGGTAAGAGTTTAAAAAAGAAAAACAAAAAGAGTCCATTGCTCTTTGAGGATGGGGATTATGTCTAAACTTTCTGTCTACCATATTGTCTTACACATGATAGGCATCTACTAAATGCTTACTGAATTGAGAGGAATTAGTAGTAATAGTAGTCGTGGTAATAATAGTAATTACTGGCATTTATATAGTGCCTTTAGGTTTATAAAGTACTTTCCATCTGTTAACTCATTTGATTCTCACAACCTGAGACATTTGTTGAATTTAACTATATTGGCTGAGACTATCACTCCAGAGAAAACTATCCATCTGCATTAGAACCGTAATTAGGGTGAGGTACCTGAAATTTGTCCCAGGGCATTGAAATTTAGAGGGTGTTGACAATCTAGAACCCTGTTATCAAACCTATGGCACAAGTGCCAAAGGGGACTGTGCTCCTCCCCATCTCCACGTCACCTGAGGATATTTTTCACATCACCTGCCCCTCTTCCCAGCAGCCCAATGGGAGAGCCTCCTCCCTCCCCTGTCTGGGATAAGGAGGCAGGCTCACATGTGGCATGAGGGTTGCAGTGTGGACACTCAGTCTCTAAAAGGTTCACCATCACTGATCTAGAACTTGCCTTTCAACAATGAAGAATAGCATCTCCACTCCTGCCCACTGGACTTGAGTAGTTCCCATTGCCTTCACCCTCACCCACCCCCAGATACACACAAATGGATTTGTCTTTAAAAAGTTGATCTGATGTATGTTGCAAAACTACCAAGAATATGACTCCAAAGAAGAAATATGAGAAGATACCTCCTTCTATTCCTTTGCAATGTGGAACATAGCCGTTATTGTTGGAGGGGGGAGGGGGGTTTCAATGTATTGATTGGTTTTGCTGATTCTTTCTCTTCTTCCTCTTTCCATTTTTTTTAAGTTTAAAATAATGCTTTGATATATGAGAAAGTTCTCTGGGAGAAGGAAATTTAATCATCAAAAAAACAAGATATCAATACAAAATTGTTTAAATTAGTTTAAGGATAATTTTCATACTGTGTGCCCCTTGTTACTAAAACTGATAGCTTTAACTCTGAGGGAGATGGTTTTATGTATGGATAGAGAAACAGCCTCTAAACCAAGAAGACCTGGTTTCAAATCCTACCTCTGACACATACTATGTGACCCTGGGGCCAAGCCCTTAAGTTCTCACTGTTTTAGGTAAGTCTCTAAGACCATAAGTGACAATGAAGGTGCTAACCTGCATGAGGGAGTTTCCTCACCTGGAAGTGCCCTATACCAAAGAAATCATAGTTCCAGGCTCTGTCTCCTACCCTACAGCTTTGACCCACTCAACCTCTCCCAGAAGCCAAGTTATCCCCAAAGAGGCCAGTGGTAAGAGTTCTGTCAGGGAGATTGGAAATGAGCATTATAATGAGTTGGTTTTTTCTCTAACCACCCTTATCTTCCATCTTAAAACTGGTATTAAGTATTGGTTCCAAGGCAGAGGAGCAGGAAGTGGAGGTTAAGTGACTTGCCCAGGGTCACCCAGCTAGGAAGTGTCTGAGGCCAGATTTTTTTTAAATCCTTATCTTCCATCTTAGAATCAATACTGGGTATTGGTTCCAAGGCATAAGAGTGGTAAGGACTAGGCAATGGGGGTTAAGTGACTTGCTCAGGGTCACATAACTAAGAAGTGTCTTATGCCATATTTGAACCCAGGACCTCCCAACTCTAAGCCTGGTTCTCCATCCACTGAACCACCTAGATGCCACACACACACACACATACACCACCACCACCACCACCACCACCAAATCCAATTCTAAGTTTTAATCTTCACTCTACACAGCTATCTTTACATAGCAGAATAAAGAGTATTTAACTATAATTTATGAAAATGAAATATTCTAAATGACATATTCAGATGCATTACTATCCGCCGTAATGAGTTTGTAATGGTCATCCAGGACAATTCTCCCTCAGAAAACCCTGCAAATTGGGGGTGAGGAAGGAGGCAAGGGAATAAGTATTTAGCTAGAATCTACTATGTACTAAGTCCTTTACAAATATTCTTATATTTTGATATTTAATTAATGAAGCTGATTCTTATTAAATATACATTGGTTCCTATAATTAAGGAAGTGAAACTTCCATCAGTCCTTCCCTTGGTTGTGACCAAGCCTCTCTCTCCAAAGTTCATGGACCAGGGAAGGCAGAGGAAGAGGTTGGGGGTGGAGGGGACAAAAGGGAGAAGAAAAAAAGAGAAGGGGAAAGGAAAGAGAGGAAAGAAAAGGAGATAGGGAAAAGAAGGAGAGGAGGAGAGAGGGAGGGAGGAGGGGAGAGAGACAGACAGAGACAGAGAGACAGATGGAGACAGAGAGGAGGGAGGAGAAGACACTAGACCTATGATTTAGTAGGGAAAGGGAACTTGCTGGTGAGGAAACCCCTTGGAGCTTTGAGGGATACAGATAGACATCATCAGAGGAGCTTAGAGGAGGGAAGAGATCACTCTGGTTTGGAAGTCAGATAAGACTTCATGGAGAAGGTAAAATTTGAGCTTGGCCTTAAACTCAAAGGATGTGTTGGATTTGGATCAGTAAAGAGGATGGAGGTATTCATTCCACATAAAAAGAATAATGTAAATACAGCATCCAGGCAGGAAATTAAATTATAAAATGCAGCCTGCCACAGTGAAAAAAACAAACAGTAGGTCTGGAGTCAAAGGGACTGGGTTCAAATTTTGGCTTTTATTTCTTACTACCTATGTGAACTTGGACATATTAGACTCCATTTCCTTAACTATACAATAAAGGGGTTACCTCCAGACCCCTTCTAGCCCAATAGGATCTTATAATCTTATTTGGGACCAGTAGAGACCCTTCCCTTCAGGTTGGCACTCAATGGAATATTATTCCTCATCATCCAAACTGCTACAAACTAATCAATAAGCAATCAACCTCACAAAGATAAGGTGAAGAATGCATGGTTAGCAGATGTTTGGAGGGAAAAGCTCCAAGGGTTTTATAGGACCATGAGTTCAATGGGAATGAGCAATGTGATGTGGCAGTCACAAAAGTGAATGTGACCAGGGGCTTCATAAGAGAGGAGGGTGGTAATCCCACACACTCCATCCTCATCTTCATCACTGCATTCAGTTCTGAGTGCCACAAGGATTGCTTCCATCTTTGGATCTATGATCTTAAAGACTTTCCCACCATAACTCAGCTGCTTTCTCATCCTGGAACTTTCCTCAGCACCTGGTACCTTCTTACCCTCCAATATCCCTCCACCATGCCCCATCTCCCAGCAGTGAGGTCCTTTGCTACTCTCCTGGCTATGTTTCTGACTCTTTGGACTTTGCCACCAGGCTTCCAAGGATGCCCCTTTATTCCTACTCCCTCTTTCTAGTTCCCCTTCTTTTTCCTTTTAAAAATTTTTTTTCTAAATATTTTTACATGTTGAAATAATTTTTAATAATCATTTTCTGACATTTTTTCAATCCATGTTCTTTCTCTCCCTGCCACCCCAAGAAGATAGGTAATATGATATAGGTCAGTGTTGGCAAACATTTTCAAGATCACATGCCGAAACTGCAACTTCAAGCTGCCTGTAAGCCCCTTGCATTATCTCAGACAGTAGAGGGAGGAAGTGCTTGCACTGGGCAACTGGACAGAGAGGCAAGGCATGCAAAAAAATGGCCTCAGGAGCTTTGGAGAGAGGGAACAGAACAGCCCCCTCCATGCAGCCCCAACACCAGTGCCACAGCTTCGTCAACATGGCTATAGGTTATACATGTGTTATCATACAATAGGTATTTCCATGTTCATTATGTTATGGAAAAAGACACATTGATTACATTAGAGAAAAATTCATGAAGGAAATAAAGTCTGCATTCAGATTTTCATCACTTCCGTCTATGGCACTTGATAGCCTTTTTTATCATGAGTCTTACTGATAAGAGATCAGTCATTCACAGTTGACCATCATACTTAATTTCTGTTACTGAGTACAATGTTCTGGTTCTGCTCACTTCATCTTGCATCACTTCATATATGTCTTCCCAGGTTTTTTTGTGGTCATCTTGTTCATCATTTCTTATGGCACAATCGTATTCCTTACAGTTATATACCACAACTTGTTTGATCATTCCCCAATTGACTGACATCCCTTCAGTTTCCGGGTCTTTGTCACCATAAAAAGAGTTGCCACAAATATTTTTATACAAGTAGGCTCCAGTCCCTTTTTTGTGCATTGTCTTCTCCCAGAAGAATGTAAACTCCTCAGAGACAGACTACTGTCTTTCATTCTGCTTACATTTGTATTCTCAGGGTTTAATACAATGTCTGGCACATAATAATGCTTAATAAATACTTGTTGATTAACTAGCAAACTGTCAGCTACATTAATGAATACCTAAGACCTCTAGGGACTCAGGATCAGTTCATAGATGAAGCCCTAGAGAGAGCCCAGAAGTTCAGCCCCCTAATTTTCCAGATGAGAAAAGAATTCTCGACAGGTTAAGAAAAATGCCCCAAGTCCACATAACTCCTGTGTCCTCGCTAAACAGTATGGGAAAAACCCTGCTCATTGCTCTCAGTGCCCCATTTTTATAATTCACCAGGAGACCAATGCCTGAATTGTAAAGAGAGTCCAACCCACCGACCTCCACATGCTATTCCTAATATAAATATTTAGCTCCAGAACCTAGAGCTGGAGAACCAATTAGTCAAGCTACATGAAGACAGCGTGGCCACAGCCTGGCAAAGAGCTATGAGTCTTCTAATCCAGAATTTCATTTGTAAAGGTCACACAGGAGAAGCTGAGCCTGGCCACAGCTCCCAGATCCACTCGTTGCAAGAAGCCCACCACTCTGCCAGCCAAGTATCTTACCTAACGCTGGTCAAGGAAGCAGTGGCTCGAGCACCCAGAGTCCAGGAAGGGTAATCAGCCCACTCTTAGCCCCCCATCCCTCAGCACCAAGATCACAGTTTCTAGGAGCTTAATTACATGGGTGCCCTCCCTTCATTAATTGGTATTCTAAAGGGACTCTGTGGACTGATTATATTTTTACCTTCATAAAAGAAAGATCATATTACCTTAGAGCAGAAACATTCTAATGATGGGAAACATTTCATAATCCCATGTCTAATTGGTAGACATGCACTGAAAATAATTCTGTGATTACTGGGAAGATTTGGAGGCTTGTTTTTTGTGGTTTTTGTTTTTAACTTTGAGCAGAGAGATTCTATTCTTAAAAGGAATGCTGGAAAAACACAGGAGTGTCTAATGATCACAGGTAGTCAGATTATAGCTCTCTGCTTGGCTGGGCATTCTGGGTAGCTTCCGTGCTAAAGAAGCATTAAGAAATATCTATTAAGTCCAAATGGTAACATCCTCCAAGTCCGTAGAACCTTGTACCCGAACTCTCCACTGGCCAGATTTGAAAATTCTCCTCCAATGCTATTGAAATTGCCAGGGACATTAGTTAATTGAAGTCATTTAATGATCAGATTTTGCTGAGAAAAGGATTTCTCTGGGAAAAAGAAGGGAGCAAAGCTGAATCGATCCACTCTGGGCTGGAACATATCACCTCACTAAAGCTGTTTGCCTACAGTGTTTACCATGCTTCAGATGTACAGTCTATTTTAACTTCCTAATCACTAAAGCCAGACACACAGCGCAATAAGGGGCATGTCAGAAACTGTCAAAAAATGGAGCCCATCAAGAGAAGGGCAGACAGAATGGTTAAGGGACCACGCTAAATACTAGCATCGGTTGGAGAAAGTGGGAATATTTAGTCTGGAGATGGAGGAGACAGGGAACCCGATAGCTATCTGGAAATGGGATTGGGTTTAACTCTGCGTGGCCCCAAGGGACAACCAAAGGTTGGAGAGAGCAGGATTTCAACTCAAACCGACTCAGCACAAGGAGAAAACTCCCTGACCCATCTAAGCTATCTAAGATGGGAATTTTTTGTCTTGAAAGTCAAATCAATAAACATTTATTAAGTGCCTGCTATATACCAAGCATGGGGCTAAGTGCTGGGGAAATGAATACAAGTAAAAAGAAGTTCCCTACCTTCAAGGAGCTTCCATTCTAATAAAGTAAGAGCTGAAAAGTGGAATGGCCCTTCCTGAAAAGGGGGGTTCTAAGAAAGGTTATGAGTTTTCCCATCTCTAGGAGTCTTCAAGCAGAGGTTGGAAGACCTACTGGTTAGGGGAAATGATACATTCATGGTTCAGATTTGGTTTGGACTAAATACCTATTGAGATCCTCTCTAATTCTGAGAACCAGTGAACTCTCCATTCACTCTACAAGACTATACAACACATTGAGGAATGTCACCTGCTTGTGCAGGAAATGGAATCAGAAGATCTACTTGCCTGAACCAAGAGTATCTCTAGCACATTTGCCTTCAAGTATCAGCAGCCATTCATTTTTCATTCCAAACCAATCACGTCCTGAGTTCTACTTCCCTGGAGAATAAAAAAGAACTCGATACTCACTGGAGCACCCAACAAGTCATGGAGAATTCTAGTTGAGCAGAAGCACTTTTGGATCCTCCTGAGGCTCAGTATATATATATATATATATATATATTCTGTTACTGTTAGTGGCAAAGCAAAGTCTAGAACTCAGGTGCCCTGGCTCCTAGCCTTGGGTTGTCTTGACTGTATGATGATGGCTTGGGTATCCAACTCTGCTGAAAGCAAATTCATTCATCAGAATGCTAGCACTGGAAAACCTCTTAGAGTGTAGAATACAGAATGAGAACATCAGAGATGGAATGGGTTTAAAATAGAGAATAGCAGAACCAGAAGGGCCCTTAGAATGCTGGATTTTAGGGAGCAGAGGGGTTACTCAATGGATTGAGAGCCAAGCCTAAATATGGGAAGTCCTGGGTTCAAATCTGGCCTCAGACACTTCCTATTTGTGTGACCCTGGGCAAGTCACTTAACCCCCACTGCCTAGCCCTTACCACTCTTCTGCCTTGGAACCAATACCTAATATTGATTCTAAGACAGAAAGTAAGGATTTTTTTAAAAATACTGGATTTTATAACTGGGATGAAACTTAGACCAATGGATATCACAGCTAAAAGGTACCTTTGAGATCACCCATCCGGTCCCAACCATTCATCTCATGGATCAGATGCATTATTGCTACATGCATTATCTCTTGTATATAGTGGGCACTTAATTCATGTCTGTTGACTTCAGTTGAAAGATTGTGTCACTCTGCCTTGACAAAGAGGAAGGAGTTGGAGAGCTTTCTAGAATTCCAGGTGCAGTGCTCTGTCCACCTAGATGCCTCCATAGAGGGGCTAGATAAGATTTAAAATTCAATACTTAGTAAAGGTCATGAAAATAGCTAGGTCATGGGGAAGTTCTTGAAAATCCAAGGCAATATGAGGTCAGGGCTGTGTTTGAAGCTACCTGAGATTTACAGATGAAAGGGAACTAGATTTAAACCATTTTAAGGAAAAGTCTATATTTCAGAATTGTCTTTGATTGAGTCTCTTTGGTTTCTAGCCAGGACTCAGAATTCTAAGAATTCTCAAACATTCTTCAGGTTGGGTCACATTAAAATGCCACCAGTTGGGAAACTGAGGCAGGTTTTCTCCAGTCAAGATAACAGTTTTTTTTTAACATTGACCCTTACTGCTATTAATGAAGTGGGTCAAACTGATCTCCTCAATGAGGTGGTACAGATTTTTTTATTTTTGAGGAAAGAGAGGGTGGGATAGTTGGGATGTCTTGATAGACTGTAGCTGGGAAAAGTGCATTGGCTTTCAAGTGTGAGTGATCACTTGTCCCTCTCTGACATTTACAGAATGTTAATTGCTTTATGGACCTCAACTGCCTCTAGTAATCTATATAATTTTTTAATATTTACCTTCTGGCTTAGTATCAATTCCAAGACAGAAGTGCAGCAAGGGTTGGGCAATTGGGGTGAAGTGACTTGCTCAGGGTCACACAGCTAGGAAGTATCTAAGGTCATATTTGAACCCAGGTCTTTCCAGCTCCTCTATCCACTGTGCTACCTAGCTGTCTCTGTCTCTAATAATCTTGGCTAGGAAATAAAACCACCCAGTTAGTGGTTTCCTTGAGGGCGGTCAAACCAACTCTAGTTTTAAAAGAAGAGGCAAGGACTGAAGAATTGTCTTGTGGTGGTGGGCATCCAGCTTAAGCTGTTCATTTGTTTATAGCCAATCAATAATTTCCAGGTCACTACTCCCTTTCAACCTCACCTTGAAGCCAATTCAGACCAGGACAGACTACATTTCAGAACAAGGTGAATTCAGGCAAATTCTGACAACTCTAAAAATCAATACAGCATAAACATTAATTCCATTATAAAATCAACACAGTAGAAATCAGAGGAAATATTCATCTTTATCTCTCATAAGATCCTTAATCTAAACCATAGGATTGTATGTCTTTAGTTGGAAGGGACTTACCTTCTGGAACAACTCCCTCATCTTTTAGTGGAGGAACCTGAAGCCCAGAGGAGGGAATGAACTTGCCCAAAGGTCACACGACAATAGTTAGGCACAGTAGATAGGATGTTGGATGTGGAGTTTAAATCTGGCCTCTTGCCTTTGCTAGCTGTGTGACTCTGGGCAAGTCACATCACTCTGCCTCAGTTTCCTCAACTATATAAATTCTATACATTCTATATAAAATGATATAAAATTCCTCAACTATAAAAAATAAAACCCTCCCAGGTTGATGTGAGGATAAGTGCGATAACATTTGTGAAGTACCTAGCATAGCTCCTGGTACATAGTAGGCACTATATAAATGCTAACTATTCTTTTGTTTTCAAAGAGAACCAATGACATCATGGGGCAATGTCTTGACTCGTGCGTGAATTGGATTTGAGTGCGGTGGAGTCCAACAAAAGTCCTTGGTCTCGCTTTCTTTTCCAGGGGCAAGACAAGCATCAAGGTAAATGCTGATGGTCCAGGATGCAGTGGATGGTCGTGGCATCTTCAGTGTCTGACCATCATCTAAGTACTCACCCCACACCTCCTGCTTCATCTACCTTCATGGCCACTGGAAGAAATTGTTCTCCTCAGCCCATTCCACTGAAGGAAATCTTTACGTGCTTGATGTAGACAACAGCTCCCCCTAACTCACTGCCCACCTCATAGTCTCCTCATCAGGAAAGCATTTTGCAAATCTCAAATCAAAGGCGAGTTATCCTTATTATCTTCACTATGAAAAAAAGATATTTTATAACCGTATCTGAAAATCTCTTTCTGCACAGCAGAATCATTTTCCCTAACAAGAGACTTCAAGGATGTTGCCCTGTGCCAGCTTGGCCAGCCAAAAAACACTTTCTGGAATGTGGGTAAAATTTTAGGTTGCTTGAAAGAAAAAATTATGAGAAGCTTTAGCAATATGCATGTGTATTTATATAAATATATACAAATATTTTAATCTATCTATTTCATGCTATCATCAATTGTTCAACAGGAAAATTGCTCTTTAGTCAGTTAATTTGAAAAGCCCACTTTCATCCTGATCCATCAAGCCATTCTCCCCAAAAAGGAAAGAGAGGAAAAGACTCTAGTTTGTTACTTTCCCAGCAGAGCATCAATGCTGAGCCCAACAAGGAGGATCTGGGTAGAAGCATCCATCTTTGGAACACTCACTCAGCCATGGAGCCTTTGGAGTTTGAATTCCTGATCATTGCTGCTCTTGCTTTTTTCCAATCCTGAAAGTAAGGTTGGTTTTGAAAGGGCTTCTCAACCTGGCCCCTTCCAACTTGCCCGTCTTCATAGACTCTATTCCTCTCCATCCAACAACACTGGTCTTTTTTGCTGTTCTTTGCATACGACACTCCATCTTCTCATTCCATGTCTCTACTAGCTGTCTCCCCTTCCTGGGATTCTCCATCTCCTGGCTTCCCCTAGCTTCCTTCAAGATTCAGCTCACAGCCCACTTTCTGCAAGAAAGCTTTCCTGGACCACTGTGAGGGCTCCATCTCCAAGAAGACCTTCCATTTATCTTGTAAATATCTCATATATACCAGACTATTTACATGATGTCTCCCCATTAGACTATGATCCTCTTGAGGGCAAAGACTATTTTTTAAAAACTTTTACCTTCTCCTTTAGAATCAATACTGTGTATTGATTCCAAGGGAGAAGAGCAGTAAGGGCTAGGCAGTGGGAGTTAAGTGACTTGCCCAGGGTCTCCCAGCTAGGAAGACCTTGTGTCTCTAGGCTTGGCTCTCAATCTACTAAGCTACCCAGCTGCCCCTGGCAGAGACTGTTTTTGTATTTCTTTGTATCTCCCTATTCTTGTTCAGTCATTTTTAAGTCCAACATTTTGTGACCCCATTTAAGATTTTCTTGGCAGAGATACTGGAGTGACTTATTATTTCCTTCTCCAGTTCATTTTTTTTAAGTTTATTTATTTATTTATTTTATTTAGACTCTTTTTCCCATGGTTACATGAATCATGTTCTTTCCCTTCCCTCCTCCCACCCCCTCCCATAGCCAACGAGCAATTCAACTATCTCCAGTTCATTTTACTGATGAGGAAATTGAGGCAAACAGTGTGAAGTGTCTTGCCCAAGGTCACACTGCTAATAAATATTTGAGGACAGATTTGAACTCGGGAAGATGAATCTTCCTCACTCCAGGCCCAGTAGTCTATCCAGTGTGCCACCTAGCCAATGCTTTAAAATGCTTAATGAGTGATTGTAAAAAAAAAAAAAAATTGGAGTATTGAGAGGAAGGACACAGTAGAGAATGGAGTGAGGAAAAAAAAAAGAATCCTTCCTTCTATTTCACAGATGAGGAAATCAAGGCCTTAACAAAACTGATTTAGGATCATTGATGTAGAGCAAAGACCTTAACAAGCTTAAAGAGACCATTCTCTGTTCCCACTTTGCAGATGAGACAACTGAGGTCTATGAGCAGGGGATGAAATGTTTTACCCAGAGTCATAAGAGTAGGATCAAGGAATGACAGATTTAGAGCTGGGAGGAATCTCAAAAGTCATCTAGCCAATCCTTCACTTGAAAAATGAGGCCCTAAAGACTGCTTACGGTCAAATAACTTGGGTTCAAATCCTGGTTCTTCTTTTTCTGTGGCCTTGGGCATGTATCTCCTTCTTTTTCTGGTCTCTCAGTTTCCTCGTCAGTAAAAACTATAAAAAAAATGATAACTAAAGTCTCTTTATAGTTCTCAGTCCAAATGGGAAGAGGAAGTAGAGAAAACACTGGCCAGATGAGCAGGGTTCAAATGCCACCTCTGACACAAATTGGCTATGGAAAAAGTGACCCTCTTAGTGACCCAAACCAATTCTCAAAGAGTGTAGGAGCGAGCTACTGCTCTGTGTTAATATTAGAATTTTCTGCTCCAGGAGTTCCTACAGGATTGAAATCACAAGCCCAGCCCCAAATAGCACAAATACACATTGCCAAGCTTTTCCTCTTTCACAGGGTTATAGCTGAGCTTCTTATATTTATGGCTCATCCTCATTTAGGGAACTTCTTGAACTGAGAGGGGGGCTTGCAAGGGTCCTCCGAAACAAAGAGGGTTCAATTCCCCTATGTGGGAGCACTCTGGCCAGAGGACCCCCACGCCAGAAGAAGTTAATCGATTGTTTTGGGCTGCCAGGGAGCAACTAGGTCAATGCAGCAGTAATTGACTTAGGTGATGTCTACAGGCTTTGAATGATGGTACAACCCAGAGGCGAGGGAGGAAGGCTCAAGAGCTGGGAGCATTTGGATCCCCATTTAATTAAGAATTTCATTTCAGCCCCAATCAGTCCCATCCACTTAGTCTCTGCCAGTCCTTTAGCTTCAGCCCCACTCTAGCTGGGAAGGCACTCCCTCGTACTCGCCAATGGAAAGTTAAGGGGAGAATTCCAAGGAAGTCCATCCCCAACTGTAAAAATTAAATTATTTCTCTAATAATATAAATAGTATATTTTAGGAGGTTTATTAAGGATCATTAGAAATCAAGGAATAGAGAAGATACAAAATAAAAACCATGTGCCCACGGCTGATTAGCCCATAGAAAATCCCCAGGCTTAGCTTACCACTATACTTGCTACATCATTGCAAAGGAAGAGGAGAGTGTGGGAGGCGTTACTGCCAGTTAAATACCAATGGTGATCTCGCCAACGTGGAGACTCAAGAGAGATTATAGGGAATTCTGGGAAATACCAAGGACTTCTGGGGATTGAAGTCTAGGGTTCAAAATCTCCATTTATACACGACTTCCATTTTGGACAGTTACACTTTAGATAAAATGTGGTGCTTGGAAATAGCAACTAGTGTTGCATTTCCAGAGACCTAGCTGGACCCCTTCTTAGTATGCCTTGTAAAATCCTTACTTTAAAAAAGAAAAACAGGATTCATCACTCCATCAATCAACATTCATTAAGTGTCTGCTGTGTAACTTAGACACTTACCAACTGTGTCTCTGGGTGAATCTGTCTTCCTCGGTTTCCACATCTGAAAAAGGAGGATAAAACCTCCCAGAACTGTTGTAAGGATCAAATGAAATAACATATGAAAGGCATTTTGCTAGCTTTAAAGCACAGTATAAATGCTCAGTATTATTATTAATTGAAACAACTGATTCAATCAAGTCCCACCCATATAGTCCCTACCATCCCTTTATAATTCCCAGCCCTATGATTCTCATTCCAAATAGCAATATATAATAATAGATTAGAATCTGGCATATCATATGGTAGTGGGGAAAAATGTTTGAAAGAGGAAATGGAGGCAAAGAGGGCTAAGTGATTTGCCCAGGGTCAAATAATTAGCAAGTGTCTGAATCTGGATTTGAACTCGGGTCTTCCTGACTCCAGGCTCTGCGCTCTAGTGCTTCCAAGATCAGGGAGGATTAACTAGACAGCTAGTTCATACATTTAAATGAAAACTCTTTGAGGGAGGGATCTATCTTTGTATTCTCTAGTGCTTTCCATAGTTTCTGGCAATAGGGTAGATAATTATTAAAGGTTTGTTGATTAAGTCATCTGAAAAAGATCTTGAAGTTTCAGGGGACTGCAAGCTTATTATGAGTCAATAGTGTGATGTGATAGTCAGAACAGTTAGATCTGTGCTGGGTTACATTTTTAAAAGTCTCAATTCTAGGCAGAGGAAAGAGCTAGACCTACAGTAGCACCATAACTCCCAAGCAAACTTGCCCAGGGTCACCCAGCTGGGAAGTGTCTGAGGCCAGATTTGAACCCAGGACCTCCCATCTCTAGACCTGGCTCTCAATCCACTGAGCTACCCAGCTGCCCCCTAAATTTCTTAACTTTTAACCATGGGTCCTAATGATGGAGGAAATGAAGGCGGTACGGCAGCAGCAGCATATGGAGGTTTTGCAGGAAACAAGTGGGGAGGAGCACAAAGTGAACGAGTTAATCAGTACAAGCAAGGCTTAGGGAAATGTTGGGGATTTGGGAAAAAAATCAAGTTTATTGAAAAGACACACCCAGAAAAAGTTGCAACAGGTCATGCGTTGGAGCTGTGTAACAACACTTGTTTCACACATTATCGTGGGTAGAGAGTGAGTTATGTTAAGTGATAGCGTACATTTTCACCTGATCTTGAAGGTAAATAACATTTCATAAACACATTCATTTCTTTATATTCTTTCTTATTTTCTACAAATATATTTATTTGATATTTATGAAGTACATTTTCCTATTTAAAAGTATATAAAATAAAAAAAAATCTGTGTGGTTTTTTGGGGCCGGAACAGATTAATTATATTTCTATTAATTTAAATGGGGAAATTCAATTTGACACATGGAGCAAATTGAGTTAGGAGCTTAACCATAGAATGAATTGAACTCATGTGTCAAGGTACCATTGTATTGTCCTCTGCCCTGATCAGACCAATCTGGAACAGTGTGGGCATTCCAGGAACCATTATTTATGAAAAGTGTTTATTTTTTCCTTTTGAAAAATTTTATTTAATTAATTTAGAATATTTTTCTATGGTTACAAGATTCATGTTCTTTCCCTCCTCTCCTCCCTTTCCCCTTCCCATAGCCAATGAGCTATTAATTCCACTGGGTTTTACAGGGGTCATTGATCAAGACCTATTTTCATATTATTGATATTTGTACTAGGGTGATCGTTTAGAGTCTACATCCGCATCATGTCCCCATCCAACCTTGTGATCAAGCAGTTGTTTTTCTTCTGTGTTTCTTTTCACACGGTTCTTTCTCTGGATGTGGAGAGCATCCCAAGTCCCTCACAATTGTCCTGGGTCATTGCATTGCTACTACAAGAGAAGTCCATTACATTTGATTGTGCTACAGTATGTCCGTCTCTGTGTACAATGTTTTCCTGGTTCTGCTCCTTTCGCTCTGCATCAATTCCTGGAGGTTGTTCCAGTTCACATGGAATCCCTCCAGTTCATTATATGAAAAATGTTTATAAAGTGGATGTGAAGACCAGGTCCTGACAAGATGGTGGATCCCTCTCAAAAACCCATAGAATGGAGCAAAAAAAAAAATTAAGTTAAGTTTCAAGTTTCCAGTTTAAGTCCCATTCCCCACATCCATATAAGCAGGACATGATGAGAAACACATCAGTTAGTCCTCTAAGCGACTAATAGGTGATGTTGCTTTCACTTTGGTTAAAACTCAAGTGAATGATGAATTAAGGCATTGGAAATTGCCCATTCTGATCAGCTGGCTCTTGTGACTAGATTGTAATGCTCTAGTAACTGGCCAAGGGTGAACAAAGGGAGGGACTGATTCATATTAGGTACAAGGATAAAAGGGAGGCTGTGTACTCCCATTCCTTGTACTTGCAAGGATAAGATAAAAGAGCCTTTGCTGCATTAACACTGAGTTCAAGATTCTCTTGAGTAAGTGGGCATTCTCCTCATTGGACATTATCGATAGGAAAGCAGCTAGAATGGTGAAGAACATTGAGTTGAAAATTGTTTAAAGGAACTGAAAATACTTGGGTTAAAAAAGAGAAGACTCAGAGGAACATGATCTGTCTTTAAGTCTCTGAAAGATTGTCCTGTGGAAACAGAAATAAACTTGTTACATGTGGACCCAAAGGACAGAACCAGAAATCACTAAGAAGCTAATTAAGTCTTAATGTTAAGAAAAGCTTATAAACAAGGGCTAACCTGAATAGGATAGTTTAAGACCGTATTGGTGAACCTATGGCACACATGCCAGAGGGGGCTGCTCCCTTCCTCCTCTCCACTTGTTACTGAGGACATTTCTCACATCATCTT
This sequence comes from Monodelphis domestica, assembly GCF_027887165.1. Taxonomy (NCBI): domain Eukaryota; kingdom Metazoa; phylum Chordata; class Mammalia; order Didelphimorphia; family Didelphidae; genus Monodelphis; species Monodelphis domestica. The sequence continues at coordinate 406,078,361 of NC_077230.1, read as the reverse complement.
CACCTCCCCCCAGCAGCCCAATGGGAGTACTTCCTCCCCTGTCTGGGGTAAAGGGGCAGCTCACATTCAGTGTGAGGGTTGCAATTTGGGCATTCAGTCTCTAAAAGGTTCACCATCACTGCCTTAAGGGGTGGGTGGGGGGTCTCCCCTTCACTAGATCTTTTTTAAAACAAAAGATAATTACTTGTTATGTCTGTTATAGGGGGTAAGGGGGTAGGGTTGGAAAGTGGGGATTGAATTGGACCTGACAGCCACTGAGATTCCTTCAGCTCTTAAAAAAAAGGGCTGCCATTTCTATAAGAAGCCTTGTTTGGGGCATTCACTCCCTTCAAAATGTTGTTCATCCTTTGTTTTGAAGAGGACCAATGACATCACAGCATGATGTTTTGACTTGCACATGAAGCACAAAGTCATCCAAATTCCAATAGCAAAAAAAAAAAATTTCAGGATGACTAGCAATGGCCTGGGATGTAGCAGATAACTTTGGCCAAACTCTAATTGTTTTAACCATGTCAGAGCATTTGGGTAGTAAGTTCCCTGAGGGCAGAGACTAATTTTTTTGTTTGTTTCTTTTGTTCTGCCTTAGGTCATCAGGGTCTAAAACAGCAGCTTGCACAAAGAAGGTATTATGAGAATTGAACTCTAGCCTGAACCCCTTTTGGTTTTCTTGGTACCCTAAGGTACCAAGACTTGGATTTTAAAGGGAGAGTTTCATTTTGATTTGAAATAGCCTATTCTCTGACTGAATTGGGTTGCAATTCAACCCCACTTTTCAATTGAATTAAGAATCAAGGCTGATGCTTATCTGTCAACAAATCACTCACAAAAGGACTCATAAGCACTTTGGGGGGGATGCCAGAGACCTCCTGGATCCCTGGGACCAGGAAAACTCTTACATCTTATCTCACAGTGACTCCTGACATCTGGAAGGCTGGCCTTTGATCTGGATTTAGGTCAGAGTCCATTAAATCAGAGGGAGGGACTCAGAAAAGTAATGTCACTGAAAGTAGAAGTTTGGGTCCAGAAAGGAAGGAGGGGGCTCTTTGGCTAGGATTTTCAGAGCAAGATGGTGTTTTGGGAAATGACTCCAGAGTCCAGTGGAGGTTTGGTAAGGGAGAGGCCAGTCACATACGACGGGAGGCCTTTTCTTTCTCTGACCCAGTCTTTTAATTTATTTATTAGATGATTATAAATTAAAATACCATCTCCAGAGATCTTAGTAATGTTTAATAATTTAATGCTTATTGAAATAATCTATCTTAAAATCAGAATGATATTTGTATTGCCTGCTTCATTGGTTTATTTTTTTAAATCCTTATTTTCTGTCCTACTAACAACTGTAAGACAAAAGGGCAAGGGCTAAGCAAATGGGGTTAAGTGATTTACTCAAGTAGAAGATGTCTGAGGTCAGATTTGAACCCAGGACTTCTCATCTCTATCCCCTGAGCCACTTAATTGCTCTGTCATTGGATTATTATAAAAATAATTTGTAAATTGCTAAGTGACATAGATCAGGGAGCCATTGTGCCCAATAGCTTATGAAAAACAAAGAGTTAACAGGATTTTCTGACTCATTTGGCAGGACTCTGCTATTCTGACTTAGCTCAAACTGCCCTTTGGCCCTCATCACCACCTCTGTTAATGCAAATAGTAATGGATGGGGAGAAGAAAAAAAAAGCAACATCAGGCACAGAATTATTTGTCAGTTTTGAAGGTGAAATGCAGAGACTGAGAAAGGAAAAAATGGCAACTCAATATGCCTGTTTCCCCACTGGGGCTGCCCCAAAGGCTTCTATTAGTCAAGGAGTGCCAGGTAACTGTTAACCTTTTAAGCAGGGTAAGGTTTCAGTTTGGGGACAGCTGGGGAATGAGGAAACCTTGGAACAAAATTCCGGGAACTCAGCTTGTTCCATGATATACCATAACCAGTGTAAACAAGGCTGGAGATCTGAGCCCTTTCAACAGTCAGGACATAACGGGCACATGAATGTCACCCCCCACCCCACCCCCCCAGACTTTTCCTGCTCTGCTACATTACCGTCACTTCCAGGATTCTTATCTCAGAGCATCACATTTCATTTCTCACTCATCCCCCAACTACTTGGCCATGCCCCTTCCTATAACTTCCTTTTGCTTTGATTCATGCATCTACCCTCACTCAAGGTCAGGATTTAAACAGTTTAATTAGATTGCTAAATGCTTAGTAAAAACAAAAGCATCGAACACGTGGCATAGACTAAATATTCTTTCTAATCTCTGAATTCAGGTTTTCTCAAGGCAGAAATTCTTTTCAAGACATACCCTGTTTTCAGCCCCCATCATATCCCAAGAACTGGAGAGAAAGCTGACCGAAAGGATTTGTACTGAACCTCCTTTATCCCAAGAAAGCAGGAGCTGACTACCAGCAATTAACCTGTGACTACATTGGCTAGTGATGTTCTTGGTCCCATCTCTACTGGCAGATGGGAGCCCCAGACCATTCCTCCAAACCAGGGTCCATATGTGTTCTTGTCTCTCTCCTTCTAACTCCAGCACCGAAATGGGTGCTGCTCAATTCCCCCCAAAGGCTAGCTCCATAGGGTACCATCTGACTATTAGCAGCCTAATGCCAATAGCTTTCATTGCCATTCTTCCTTCATATGGAAGAGAGCCAACAATGTCACCAGTAATGTCTTGACTCAAGCATGAATTGGATTTAAGAGATGTATAGTTGCATAGTCATCAGCATCATTCTCTCTTCCAGCATCACAAAAGTCCAGTGGCAGGACAAAAGTCAGCATGGCTGGCAATGGCCTGGGATGCAGAAGATGACCTGGGCAGCCTCGATGTCTGACCAAGCTCCAAGAGTGCCACAGTGCCTGCTTCAGCTGCCTTCATGGCATAACCTGCGAGAAAGAAAGAAGACATCTCCCTAACTCACTGATGGGTTCAAGGCTTTTCAATTACTCTCAAACTCGTCTAGCTTGTCTGCTGGGATGGTTTTACCAGTGTGGTCCCTGCGTGGGCTACGGCTGCTTGGAGCCACAGATGAGAGTTATGTTATAAGGAAATGGCAGGAACAGGAGCTGCTGAAAAGGCAGAACAAGGAAGGTTCTGGAATTCTGGAGAAATAAGAGAATTGTCTTCTTCTAACAGACAGTTAAGCTGGTGAGAGGTGGACACCAAAGGTGGAGGAGCAGCCCTGAAAGTGGCTCAGCGAACCCTCCCACCAGCAGTGCTGGTCCTCCCTGGGCTGTTCAGTGGTGCCACAGTGCACAGAACACCTCAATGCCACCAGCAGAAGGAATTCAAGTCCTTCAGCTGTCCCTCTCTTCCCCACACACTGTTTCTCTCCCTGCCTTCTGCCCCTCTTTCCCTTTCTCTGCTTCTTGTCTTCAAAATTCACATCTACTGGAGTCAATAGTCAATAGCTTTTCACCTGACATTGCTCTCCTTCATCTATAGTCTATATCAGTAGGCAAAAGGGGCAAATGAGACTAGGTTAGAATGTCAGAGCATCCATAAATACTTTATTTGTGATCAGACCTCTAGGAGAGAAATGAATGAAGGTTTTGGAGTCAGGAAAGGCTGGGCTAGAAAGTCAGGAAAATGAATTCCAATACAACCTGAGATGCCAGCTATGTGACCCTGGGCAAGTCATCAGGCATTTATGTTCCTCAGTTTCCTCATCTGTAAAATGGACGTGATAATACCACCTACCTCCCACAGTTGGTATGAGAATATAACATTTGTAAAGTACTTTGCACACATGTAAGTGCTCTATAAATGCTAACTGTATAAAGGCTACCTCTCTACCCCTCCACCCCCGTCCATATAAAAATGGAGAATCATAGCCTGGGGGTCCTATGTTCCTTTTCTGCCAGAGGAGGATTCTGGAGAGCTTCTCTATGCAAGAAGGGTACCGAGCTCTGTTTTCCCTTAAAAGGTAGATGCTACCCTTTTTGAGTGTTTTGCCGCCTGCGGAGAAACACATTACTCTAGTATGCAGTTATTTCAAGGTTGAATTCCTTTGATGAAATTTATCTTTAGAACCTCAAGTCACATATCAAATCAGGGATGACCAGCTCTCTGAGATGACTGACAATTCAAAGCTTGACTTTATTCCTCCGTGTCTTCTGCCACATACCAGACCAAGCATAGACAACAAGCGGGCTCTGAAAGTTAAACAATGATGAAAACTCCATAATAATTTTCTACGGGTTTTCCCTGATTTTCCAAATATGCCCTGGATTTGAATTGCGCCTTCCCCTATGGCCTCATCCCCTGGCCCCGCAAAGAGCGCGGTTAAACGACCATATGAAATTACTTAGTGTCTTCTGAGCCCCAGAGTTAACTAAACCCAGGGAATTCTCTCTGGGTTTCTTCCTAAGCCACTGCCCTGAATCTCTGTTTTCTAAATTATAGTTGATTTCAGTCCAGCCTCTCCTACCAATCAAAGCTTATTGGAGGGGTGAAGGGCAGGTTGGGAAGATACATTTGGAATGGATAACTCAGAGAAGACTCAAGGGAACAAGATAGCTCTCTTCAAATAACTGAGGGGCCGATGTGACTTTCACACCCATTAGGTTCCAAGAAAAACCAGCCTATTTGTTGTCTTTTCCCTTGAATGAAGGAAGAGAGTATCTATTAAGCTCTTACCATGTGCCAAGCATTGGGCTATTAATCGAGGGTTCAAATGGAAAAAATAGCCTCTGCTCTCAAGGGGCTTGCTTCTAATGGGATAGATAACACATATGGAAGGTTTCAGCTGCAAGTCAGATGGGAAAAACTCTTGGGTCTTTAGGGGGCAGGAGCAAAGCAGATGGGAATGGCTTTTCTTGAATGTCATTTGCACTGATAAAATGATATCGATTGCTAACGTTAAACAACTTAACAGTGCTAAGGACTTTGGTGCTAAGAACCTTCTTTCTGAGTCTTCGGTAGTTATGACTGTAGCCCCAACAGGAGCAGTTATACCTTATTTCACTCCACACATAGGGATAGGGACCAAGCCTATGATTTCATTGGCATACGTAAGAAAAATGGGTAAGAAAACTCCTTCTAGCAATGTAAAAATGGACTTGCTTACTCTGTGGCATTTAGACCCCTCACTGAGACTTGCTCCCCATTCTCAGCTCCATGCTGCCTCTTACCCTTACCTATCATTCCATATTCGGTTTCCAATTCCTGTGCCTTTATCTGAACTGTCTCTATGGCTGGCGTGCCCTTCTTCTTCATTTCTCCCTCTTAGAATCCCTAATTTCCATGAAGGTTCAGTTCAAAAGTCAACTCATAAATACAAAGCTTGTTCTGATCCCCCTAAGACCCAATCGCTAGCATTGTCCCACCTCAAGATGATTCTGTTGGTTTCATTTACATGTTGTGTTTATTTCTCTGGACCCAAGCTATTTCTACTCCATCCATATCCCCAAGAGAATGTGACATCCTTGAGGAAAGGGGTTGTTTCATTTTTGTCACCATAGTGTTCCTCCTCCCACCTACTTGGCACACAGTAGCAAATGTTTATTTGGCCCAAGAGAGGAGATCTGGAGAAGAAAAAGTAGTTTCAAAGAGGCATATTTAGGTTCAATAAGTAAGGAAAATGTTCTTTGCAATTAGAGCCATTCCCAAAGGGAATAATCTACTTTAGGAGGGAGCAGGTTCCATTTCATTGGAGATCTGCAAACAGAAGCTGGAAGAATCTTGTTTTGGTGTGATGTTGGGTTGTTCTGTAGTCCTTTGCTCAGGTACAGATCCATCCCTTCCTACTCTGACCTTTTGAGATTTCCCTGGGAATATTGACTACCCATCCGTGTATTCTAACAGAAACACTCAATTTCATGCAAAGAGATTCTTCAAGGTTTTGTGACCATCTTCAGGTCTGGGAGGGTCCAGCTCAGCTGCTGGTGGTACATTTCAAGATTTACTCTCCCCTTAGACAGGGCTACCACTGAGAAAGATCCAGGAGTATCTTTCCAGCAGGACCCTCTATTGTTTACCTGAAAATTCTTCCCCCCAGGACCCAATAGCTGTCACAGTTTGATGGATGTCTTTGAACCACTTCTGTTTAGGTTACACCCAAATGAAAGCTTCCCCCTTTTTTTCCAAAGGAGATTTTGATGGCCATCTTTTATTTTTGTCACTTCTTACAGCAGATCCCTTCCCTTACTCTCCTGTAAAAATCCTCCTTCGTGAGTAAGAATTAAAAGTGAGGAAAAAGCAATTCAGCAAACTGACTGAAGTTTCAGAAAAGTCTGACATTATCTATGTTCCACACTCATTATCCTCCACCTCTGAAAAGGACTGGGGGGAAGTGGGAGGCTTAGGCTTTAGTCACAGAATCTCTGAGTTAGAAAGGACCTGAGGAGTCACTCAGTTCAACTGATGTCCCATGAAAAAAAGCCCTCTACAACAGACATAGACGTGGCATCCAGCCTCTCCTTGAAGATATTCTGTGAGAGGGAACTTCCCACCCATACCTCCTCCCAAAGGAGCCAGTTCCATTTTTTTTCTTGATTTGAAGTCTAAATCTGCTCTCTGAAATTTCTACCCATTGTTCCTAGTTTGTCCAGAGCTGGGAAAAGCAAGTCTCATCATTCCCTCCCCCACCCTGCCCCCCACATTTAGTTCTCCCAACATTTGAAATGTTTTTCAGTGGAAAGAATTGGAAACCAAGAGAGGTGCCCACCAACTGGGAAATGGCTGAACAAATTATGGTTGAACAGATGTAAATATGAATATAAACAGAATGAAATACTATCATGTCATGAGAAATGATGAAAGGGAACACTTCAGAGAAACCTAGGAAGACTCTTATGAACTGCTACAGAGTGAAGTGAGCAGAACCAGGGAAACAATTTATATAGCAACAGCATTATAGACACTTTGAAAGCTTAAGAACTATGATCAACAAATACGATGACATTCTATGATTCCACAGGGTCAGTGATGAGGCATGCAACCCACTTCCTGAGAGAAAGTCAATAAATTCAGAAAGCAGACTATGACATATTTTGGACATGGCCAATGAAAGAATGTATTTTCCTTGGCTATGTGTATTTGTTACAAGGTTTGTTTCTCCACCCCCAGAAAAAAAGATAGAGAGGGGAGTAGGGAGGAAAGAAAATAAATTTTTGTTCATTGAAAAAAGGTATAGGGGGCAGCTGGGTGGCTCAGAGGATTGAGAGCCAAGGCTAGAGGTGGGAGGTCCCAAGTTTGAATCTGACCTCAGATACTTCCTAGCTGTGTGACCCTGGATAAGTCACTTAACCCCCATTGCTTAGCCCTTACCATTCTTCTGCCTTGGAAATAATACAT